>NW_020837957.1:14868060-14984797 GCF_003676395.1 Aethalodelphis obliquidens | reverse complement strand
GGACGCGCAGGCTCAGCGGCCATGGCTCGCAGGCCCAGCCGCTCCGGGGCATGTGGGATCCTCCCGGACCAGGGCACGAACCCGTGTCCCCTGCATCGGCAGGCGGACTCTCAACCACTGCGCCACCAGGGAAGCCCCCCAACCATTCTTATTTATCATTCAGAATTCAGCTTCCATCACAGTCACCACCTCCTCTGAGTAGCTTTTCCTGACACCTCCCAGCCCACTCCAAGACTAGGTAAGGTGCCACTCTCATGTAGTACTTTCTGCTACATAAGTTGAGCTCTAAGCTAGGTACTTTACATTCGCCATCTCAATTAATTTTAACAAACTTTATGAGAGTCTCATGTCTCGATCAGAAGATCAAGGAATTTGCCAAGTTCAACAAACCATACTGCAATGTTCATTTATCTCTCAGTCTCCACTACTGAACTGTAATATCCTTGGGGACAGAGATGGTCTTCTTCACCACTGCCCTGTGCCTAGCACAACATCTGCACAGAAAAGTCCCTCCATAAATGATTGTTGAATCATTTCAACATGAGGCCCATTACATCAGAATAAAGCTTGAGCTTTTTCTACCAGCTACAGTTTTTTAAACCTTAGTTACAAATGCAAGACAAGAATTGGTAGTTATGAATATTGATACTTGGGCTTCCCTGGTGGCGCAGTGGTTGAGAGTCCGCCTGCCGATGCAGGGGACACGGGTTCGTGCCCCGGTCCGGGAAGATCCCACATGCCACGGAGCGGCTGGGCCCATGAGCCATGGCTGCTGAGCCTGCGCGTCCGGAGCCTGTGCTCCGCAACGGGAGAGGCCACAACAGTGAGAGGCCCGCGTACTGCAAAAAAAAAAAAAAAAAAGAATATTGATACTTAAGAGACAGGTGTGGTTACCAGTTGTGGAGCCAATGAGAAGGATGTTATACCATCGCTTTTCATTCATATATCTTAGGTGAGGAGAACTTAGGACCCAAGGAGAAATATCAAATTGGTCTTTCCTAACTCTATCATAGGTATGTACAATATATCAGTAGCGCAGAGTTTCAAGATGAGGTGTAAGACTCCCTAACATAATCCTAAGAATTTCTGAAAAGATTTTAGGGACGGAAGCTCCAGAAAACTCTGCACAGGTAACAGCCCCACAGAGGATGTACAAATTCTTCAACAGTGGTGAGGAACACGGCAAAATGCAGGCCACAGTCTGCCTCGGGCATCACAAATCCTTTGTGAGAATGACAGGCTGGAAATATTAGGGGCTGCTGCTATTGTGTAACTGAAGTGTGTGTATTCCCCACTCTTGCCAGGTGGAGTAACAACATCTTCTGAGGCAGCAGGGGATTGATTACTGCGTCCACGAGTTGAGAGACAAACCGATCTCAAGTACCCCAACATCTCCATAATACTGTCATAAGAAAAAACAAGTTGTAGAAGACTAACCTAGAAAGGTTGGGCATTTTTAATTTTTAAATTGTATTACAATTTTAAATTATACCAAAACTTACAGTGGGTTTCTTTTTCACCCCCCCCCCCCAATTTTAAGAACACTGATATGTTCATTGTAATAACTGTTAACAGGCTTTATGCAAATGACACAATAATGCTTATTCACACAGAGATTATTGTCATTACAGGTAGTTAATTTTAAAGGAAAAAAACCAGAAATTTCATAA
This sequence comes from Aethalodelphis obliquidens, assembly GCF_003676395.1. Lineage (NCBI taxonomy): Eukaryota > Metazoa > Chordata > Mammalia > Artiodactyla > Delphinidae > Aethalodelphis > Aethalodelphis obliquidens. Next base: position 14,983,127 of record NW_020837957.1, on the reverse strand, counting down.
TCTAAGTGACAATGTTTTTTTAGTAAGTCCATATTTGACACATAAACTAGAGAAACAAACAAGGGTAACAAACACTGTACTGAGTGGTAACAAACAACTCAGTACAACTGGAGTTTCCAAACTGTCATAGAAACATAAGTGAGATTAAACAAAAGACTAGAGTTTAAAGAAACAAAGCAAAAAAATGTAATATTCTGCCATCTAACCTTTCTTAAGTCACTAGAGAATATGAAAATCTATAACTCTGACTTTCTTCATTTTTATTCTAAGTTGTTTCTCGATATATTCTGAACCTATTTTTTCCTTTGATCAACTATACCATACAAATTTCAGTTCCACATATTTTTAGTTTAAGACTTACTGTTGTAATTTTATTAAAAATAAGCACTATATAAAACTAAATGAAAGACTTTAAAGAAATGTATGAATCTTACCAGTAAATTAAATGGCAGAGTAACAGAAATCTAGGGTCACCAGGACCTATGAGTAGCCACAGGTCACAAGAAAGGTGCCCAGAGAGAGGGAGGAAGGGCAATTACCAGAAGTCAGCAGGTAGCAAGGTGAGAATCCAGGTGGGCAAGAGAAAAGTCAAAGCATATGTAATCATCAGGGCCGGTGGATAAGAATCTGGGATGAAGAGAGAGGAAAATCAACATAAGAAACTTGGAGAAAGGCACCATAGGTGAACCAGATATAGAAGCAAAGTGGGAGACACTGATGATATATTTTGTGGGTGACCTGAGCCTTAGCTTCCTAAATAGATAGAATAAAGAATGAGGTAGCGGGCTTCCCTGGTGGCGCAGTGGTTGAGAGTCTGCCTGCTGATGCATGGGACACGAGTTCATGCCCCAGTCCGGGAAGATCCCACATGCCACGGAGTGGCTGGGCCTGTGAGCCATGGCCGCTAAGCCTGCGCATCTGGAGCCTGTGCTCCACAATGGGAGAGGCCAAAAAAGTGAGAGGCCCAAAACAAAAAAAAAAAAAAAAAAAAAAAAAAGAATGAGGTAGCAACTGAAACAAGTTTCTGCAATTTAATATACTTTAATAATCATACCATAACTTGATATAGATTAATAATATTGCTAAAAGTGCTACTCGGGCACAAAGGACCAGCAAGAAAAAAGAGGCATTAATTCTATATTTATATTTACTGAGTTACTTAATATCATTCTCTTAAACACTTAGAACTTTCTCTCATCTGGCTTTGGAGCTTGATGCTGCAAAATGTGAAGACAACATTAAATATTTTTTGGAAGGTAGGATTTACAATATTATTAAACTTAGAGGTTCCCAAACATTTCAGACCGTTATTATATTAACTTCTATTAACTCATCCCATATAGTTACAAAATTCTATCTTCTAATCACAAATCAGCAGAACTCTAGGGTGGCATCCCACCATCCTCAAAGTCTTAAGCATTGACTCGAGGTTGTTTGAGCCGACCCTGCCCACATGGTCAGCAACTCTGAGTCTCTGCTGCTGACCCTCCAAACACTGTCCTCAAACCTTGTTCATAATAATAAACATGCAGACAACAATTGTAAATAGCTATTTCATTTAGTCCTAACAAGCCTGGGAGGGGAAATATTTAATATTCCTTTAGTGAATGAAGAAATCAAAGCACAGTGATGACATGGCTTAACCAAAATAACACAGCTAATAAATAAGAAAACTGGTTTTCAAAGAGAGGTGGTATAATTATGAGACATCATGCTCTTTCCTCAAAACACTCCCAATCAAACAGATCTAACTAACCCAGATGTCTGGTTAAGAAAGAAAGAAAGTCACATGAATAATTCAAGATCTTCTGACTCAAGACCGGAGTTTGGGGTTGTAGTTATCCAAGATGATCTATCACCTTGATAATCATTTTACGATACTAAGTGTATCAAATCAATACATTGTACACCTTAAATATACACCATGTTATATGTCAACTATACCTCAATAAAGCTGGAAAAAGGTGACCTATCACCTTTGAACTTTTTTTTTTTTACAAACTCCACCCTCCTACTTTACTTTTTCTTACCTCTACTAAAGCTGTTCTTCATCTATATCATGGCCTCCACATCTCAAATATTACCTCTTTTCTCAGATCACCACTTCTATTCTTGCTTTACATGCCTCTTCTCAGAGATCCTAGCTTCCATCCCAGAACTGCCCCCACCCCCGCCCCCCGAGTCCCTTAATCTTGTACAATTATTAGTTCTGGATAAATAATCAAAATATTAGAAATATATGAGTACCATATTTCTCAAAGGATCATGCTAAAATGTGATTTAGTTCTAGTAAAGTAAAAGTATCCCAAAGTATACAGATTTCTATAAGATATTCTGAAAATGACAGTTCTGTGGTTATTTATAAGTTACTTCAATTCTAAATCAACTTAGGTTTTCATTTCTTAATTGCATAGTATAAGCCCTTATTTTTATTTTGAATCTATAAGTATTCTCTTCTGTTAAACTAGGGAAAAGGAAACAACAGTTCGGAGGTCAAATCTGGCCTACCACTTGTTTTTATACGACCCATGAGTTATGAATGGTTTTACCTTTTTTAATGGTTGGGAAAAAATAAAAGAATATCTGTGACATGTGAAAATTATACAAAATTCAGATTACAGTGTCCATAAAGAAGATTTTACTAAAAGACATCTATGCTCATAGTTTAAGTATTGTATATAACTTCTGTGCTACAACGTTGAGTTGAGTAGTTGCAACAAAGATTGTATGACCCTAAAATTTAATGAAGCCTAAAATATTCACTGCCTGGCCCTTTATAGAAAATGTACGCCAACTCTGGTCTTGAACTATTTTAGGAATTTGTAGAGTTTGTTGTAAGTATACTCTGATTTTTCTGATTAAGTTATTTATATATATTTTCCTGGGAAATGTTAAGACTTGGGTACAAAAGTTATACATGTTTAAGTCTGCTGTCTTTCCACCTGAAGAGGCTTATCAGTGAGAACCATGTGGTACTAGTAAATACATTTCTCTGCCATCGATCTCATCTCCTAAGTATGTGATGATTTGTTGTTGTTGCTATTTATTAAGTTATTAGCTATCAATTATAAGTACTATCAAACATTTCAGAGGTGTCATCAGTTTATACCCAAATAATCCTATAAAGTAGGTGCTAATATTCCATTTGAGAGAAGGCACAGAAATGACTTTAATGACTTGTCCAAGGTCACACAGCAAGTAAATAAATGGTTGAAGCAAGACCAAAAGCAGGCCTGATTCTAAAGCCCGTGGTCCTATACACCACTGCACTGCCTTCCTAATCATGGACTCCTTCCTCCTCACCCTTGTCTGAATCCCCACAACACTGTTCTCTTACATCAACCTTCACTGACTTGCAGCCACTGCTAAAAGCATATCAAGTACTCATTTCAGCAGCACATACACTAAAATTGGAACCATACAGAGAAGATTAGCATAGTCCCCAAACAAGGATGACATGCGAACTCTTGGAACATTACATTTTTTCTGCTTATCTTGGCAAAAACACTGGAAGAGTGAGCCAGAAATTAACAAAATTGATTACTTTAAGGAGTGGGGAAAATGAGTAAATGGGGATCACAGAAGGAGCGACATCTCTGAATACATCTTTTATTATAGTTTTAACTTTTGAAACCATTTTACATACTCAGAAAATTAAATCAACATGAGAGGAAAAACTCAAACTCAATTTGAATAGAAGCAAATGGATTCAACAGTATTTCAAATGAATAAAATTCATGGGGTGGGTGGGGGAGGGTTCCCTGGTGGCACAGTCGTTGAGAGTCCGCCTGCCGATGCAGGGGACACGGGTTCGTGCCCCGGTCCGGGAGGATCCCACATGCCCCGGAGCGGCTGGGCCTGCGAGCCATGGCCGCTGAGCCTGCGCGTCCAGAGCCTGTGCTCCGCAACGGGAGAGGCCACAACAGTGAGAGGCCCGCATACAGAAGAAAAAAAAAAAAAAATCATGGGGTGGGGGAAGGAGGGGCAAGTGAGAACCTATTCCAAGTTAACTTCTGAAGAGAATACTTTGTGTACATACATTTAAAGACAAAAAAATGCATAGAAATCTTGAACTCTTAATAGATTTTTCAGAGTACAAATACAGCAATTCTGAAACTATTTTATGTATATTGTAGAAATAAGGAAATAAGGAAATATTTCAATAATCTTGAGAGCAAATATTTTAGTGGGGAAGCCAAGGTAGCACCTTGTGGGGCAGGATTAGATTGGAGGCATAATTATGAAATCATAATTCCTAAAATACATGTTTTCTAACCCTTTCTGTGGTAACTGAAAGGACCTAGGAACACTGACACTCAGGTAGCAATGAATGCATGCGACCAGCTCAGATCTTGATTTTGAAATACCCATCTTCACTAAAAAAGAGAGCTCCTTGAAGAATGGTTGATTCCAAGCCTGGGGAAAACAAGATAAAAGATGATCGTAGAACATCTTGTTGTACCAGAAAGGAAGGAATTGCTCAATAAAATAATGGGAGGCAGGTCAAAAGGATACAGGAGCCAGCTGAAAAGGACTCCTGCAGGACAAATCTCAGGAAACTGGAGTATCAAAATAAATGATGGTAATGGACCCACTGAATAAGAAATTGACAACTAATAAGAACGTACTGTATAGCACAGGGAACTCTTCTCAATACTCTGTAATGACCTACATGGGAAAAGAATCTAAAAAAGAGTAGATTTATGTATATGTATCTGATTCACTTTGCTGTACAGCAGAAACTAACACAACATTGTATAATCAACTATATTCCAATAAAAATTAATTTAAAACTCATGTGTTCATTGCTAATAGATAATAAATAAGTGGAGTGCTTTATTTTAATAGAATGTTTTAAAAATATATATAGGAAATGATGGAATTAGAAAGACCACCATTTTGCAACCATTAAAGACCGAGTCAGGCAAGACTCATCAATAGATGCTAAGTGTGTGGGGTGTGACTAAGAGAACAAGATATATACATAATCTCAAAGTATCTCTCCACAAATTATTAATTACAAAGGAAAATATAACTTTGCAGTGAATAAGACTGGCAGCCACTACCTTACACAAGGGAAAAAATTAACATCATGAATAGTGAGACAAACCAATAAAATGCATCTTCTGAGGTAATACACTGAGAAGGACACAACATCACTTATCTAATTTTCCTGCCAAAAATGCGTAATAACCGGTTTCACAACATAAAGAGACATCAGAAAAGTCCAAATTGAGGGATATTCTATAAAAGGTTGAGGAACTATTCTAGAGTAAAGATGACTAAAAAGACATGATAACTAAATGAAATACATGATCCTGTATTGGACTTATTCCAGGATAAAAATGCATTACGAGGACAACTGATAAAATTGCAATATGGACGTTAGATTAGTTTGACAGTATTGTATCGCTGTTAGGTTTTCTGAATTTCATAATTGTACTGTAGGTATACTAAAGAGAATATCTTTGTTCTTAGAAACTACATTCTGAAGTATTACTGGATAAAGAGACATAATACATGTACTCCACCTTTTCCAATGGTTCAGGAAAAATTACATATATGTATATGTGTGTTTAAGAGAATAAAGCAAATGTGGCAAATGGTAAAACTTTTTTGAGTAAAGGGTATCATGTGAGTTCTTTGTTATTACACTCTTTCAGTAAGTCTGAAATCATGCCCTCCACAATTTTTAAAACATCATATCAACCTTGTACACAGTATGATATTCATCTCTTTTCTAAGTTGAACTGTAAGTTGGAGGTTTGGCTTCGGTTCCACTTTCTCTTTGACACCATGTTCTCTGTCCCCACAGGGCTAGTGACTAGTAATCTGAGGCAGGCACATGTCTGAAGGGACATAAAAAAATAGAAACACAAGCTCTGGACATCAGAGGCTAAGATCTAAAAAATCCATGCGTGTTTGCAAAAAACTTCCAAGCCCTTCCCTGCTGACATTAGAATGGCATTGCTCCATGTACCTCATGTCCTGAGCTTCCCCCAGATAATCCCACATGACTTTCCCAACTCACGGATTTTCCATTTGGTCACCAGCTCAACCTTCAGCAGAGTCATATCTTTTGCAGAGCTAAAAATAGCCATTCTATCAAGTGGGAAGTTAATTAAAGTACTATTTACAGTTAAGAAGATAACTTCCCTAAGGCTATTTTTTTCAATGATGACAATGCATCAGCAAATCAAGGATCTGGACCAAAAAAAGGCATGAAACTTTATCACTAATTCTAAGCTCAGTGGGTAGGATTGCCAGCTCTGGAGTCAGATCGCTTGGATTCAAATCCTGAATTTGTCCAGCTGCATTAACTCTGGGCAAGCTGCTTAACCTTCCCAAACCTGTTTCTACATCTATAACAGTTGATAATAGTGCCTACCCAGAGATGAACCTCACAGACATGTTGAGCAAAAGCCAGAAACAGCAGAGTACATAATATGTGATTCCACTTGCATGAAGTTCAAAAACAAGCAAAACTATGGTGATAGAGGTCAAAATAGTGGCTACCTTTGTGGGGGAAGGGTACTGACCGAGAAGGAGCACAAGGGAGCCTTCTGGGTGAGGGAAATGAAATTTCCCTTACTCTGGGTGGTGTTTACACAGATCTGTAAACATTCGTTAAAGGTGTACATCTGTTACATCTCAAAAAAAAGTAATTAAAAAGAAAACATGATACCAAATGGAATTGTTGTGAGCATTAAAAAAAAAAAAAATCCCACCATGTGAACAGTTCCCCATAGTCACAGTTCCACATCCATAGATTCAACCAACCCTGGACTGCATTACACTGTAATATTTACTGTTGAAAAAAGTCTGAGTGGACCCACACAGTTCAAACCTGTGTGGTTAAAGAGTCAACTGTATATGTTCAGATATTTTTGAAGAGCATTTTTTTTTTTTTTTTTTTTTGCGGGATGCGGGCCTCTCACTGTTGTGGCCTCTCCTGTTGCAGAGCACAGGCTCCGGACACGCAGGCTCAGCGGCCATGGCTCACGAGCCTAGCCGCTCCACGGCATGTGGGATCTTCCCAGACCGGGGCACGAACCCGTGTCCCCTGCATCGGCAGGCAGACTCTCAACCACTGCACCACCAGGAAAGCCCACTGAAGAGCATTTTTTTAAAGAAAATAAGGTGGCCAAAAATATGTGCTCTTGGAAATAACACAAAATCAATGGCAATCAGCATGGAAGTCACATGATGACGAGCAACAGACCTACAAGATCCCATGAGGATAAGTAGGCACCAGGGCCAGGCTTTCCTTTTCAGTAAATGCTAAATTCTAGAGGAAGTTTAATCTGAAGGAAAAAAAAAAATCAAGGAAAGAGTAAACAAAAGAATGGTGTTGGGACTTCCCTGGTGGTGCAGTGGTTAAGAATCCGCCTGCCAATGCAGGCGACGCAGTTCGAGCCCTGGTCCAGGAAGATCCCACATGCTGCAGAGCAACTAAGCCCGCACACGGCAACTCCTGAAGCCCCCGCTCGCTGCAACAGAGAAGCCACCACAATGAGAGGTCCGTGCAATGCAGCAAAGAGTAGCCCCTGCTCGCCGCAACTAGAGAAAGCCCACGTGCAGCAAAGAAGACCCAACCCAGCAAAAATGAATTAAATAAAATAAATTAATTTAAAAAAAAAGAATAGTGTCTTTGAAACATTTTTTAAAGGAAACATTACCAATCCATCCATCGCTGTCGAGTCAGCTCTCACTCCAAAGATCATTTCAAACTTTCTTTGACCTAGTAGATTTTCATATAATATAGATTATATGTTACCCTCAGTTAAGTCACACAGTTATTTTTTAAGACTTACCTTTATAAAAGCATAGCCAGCACCATTATCTGTAATGGTGAGACCAAGTGAATCCTCAGATTTATACACATTCACTTCTTTTTTGATCCCTTTCACATGGGCAAATATGAAATCTTCAAGACCTATCTGTGCTCCTAAGAGTTTTCCCATGTCAACTTTAGGTGTATTTAAAGTGCAATATAAGATCTGCAAAGAGAAAGAAATATTTTAGGTCAGTTTCCACCAGGAAAACATTCTGATCACTAGTTTATTTAATACTTGAGTGAAATAGTCCTCAATTTATGATGTAAGCAGTTATATTATTAACGTTAGGTGATATGAACTGTTTCCTATAGGCCAAGCTCTGTGTTAAGCAATTTATATCCATTATCGTATTTAATCCTCACAATAGCTTTATAAATACATTATCGTCTCCATATTACCAATAAGAAAATTGAGACTTAATGAAAGTAAGCAATTTGTCTAAGGTCACAAAGATATTACTTGTCAGAGCCAGGATTCAAGCTCAGGTCTCACCAACTTCATAGTGGTTTACACTCCTATGTTACTTGCCATTTACAATGCTGACATCGAAGGTTGTGTTCCCAAAGGTGGGGTCATGATATGCATACCACAATGAAAACATAGGCAAGACTATTTTGGAAAATTTGCTTTTTTAAATGAGGAAATTTATTTATTTTGCATTTTTGTGCTTAAGAAAGTAGTTAGTGGGTTTCCCTGGTGGCGCAGTGGTTGAGAGTCCGCCTGCCGATGCATGGGACACGGGTTCGTGCCCTGGTCCGGGAAGATCCCACATGCCACGGAGCGGCTGGGCCTGTGAGCCATGGCCACTGAGCCTGCGCGTCCGGAGCCTGTGCTCCGCAACGGGAGAGGCCACAGCAGTGAGAGGCCCGCGTACCGCAAAAGAAAAAAAAAGAAAGAAAGTAATTAATGAATGAGGTAGTAAAACAAAAATGTCTAAAACGGACCTTGACTAGTCCAATCCTTTGGCTTTTTTTTTTTTTAATAAATCTATTTATTCATTTTTGGCTGCATTGGATCTTCGCTGCTGCACATGGGCTTTCTCTAGTTGCAGCGAGTGGGGGCTACTCTTTGTTGTGGTGCGCGGGCTTCTCACTGCAGTGGCTTCTCGTTGCGGAGCATGGGCTCTAGGCACACGTGCTTCAGTAGTTGTGGCACGTGGGCTCAGTAGCCATGGCTCACAGGCTCTAGAGCACAGGCTCAGTAGCTGGGGCACACAGGCTTAGTTGCTCCCTGGCATGTGGGATCTTCCCGGATCAGGGCTCGAACCCATGTCCCCTGCGTTGGCAGGCAGATTCTTAACCACTGCGCCACCAGGGAAGTCCCAATCCCTTGGCTTTAAGAAAGGGGGAACTGAGGTCTGGAGAGGCTAATGCAACTTGATCAAATTCACTTAATGGTAGAAACAGAAAGACTGAAATGACAAGAAGTTGTGTGGAGGTTTTAAAGGGACTTCTTACGTTTACCCAGTCTTTATTTGACCTCATTTTCCTTCAAAAATACAATTCATTTTACTAAAATCTGCAATGCTACTCTTAAGTTTGCCAACTGTAATTTGGGTAATTTGTGAGGCCCAGATAAAAAATGGAAGAGGAGAAGGAGGGTTAAGAACATGCCATTGGTTTCAAGATTAAGTTCGGGACTTCCTGGGTGGCACAGTGGATAGGAATCTGCCTGCCAATGCAGGGGACATGGGTCTAATTCCTGGTCCAGGAAGACCCCACATGCCAAGTGAAGCAACTAAGCCCATGTGCCACAACTACTGAACCCGAGTGCCACAACTACTGAAGCCCATGCACCTAGAGCCCGCGCTCCTCAACAAGAGAAGCCACCGCAAGGAGAAGCCTGCACACTGCAACGAAGAGTAGCCCCCGCTCACCGCAACTAGAGAAAACCTGCATGCAAAAACGAAGACCCAATGCAGCCAAAAATAAATAAAATTAAATCTTAAAAAAAAAAAGACTAAGTTCAATAAATAAATATTTATTGAGTACCTTCTACATACCAAACAAAACTTTCTTTCTTTTGGTGGTAGGGGCCCTTGGCAGTGAAAGCACAGAGTCCTAACCACTGGACCGCCAGGTAAATCCCTAATACAGGTTTTTTATATCAAAAAGGCTAAATGAAAATTTTTACCTTTTGTTATCAAGTAACATTTGCCAAAGATATAGTCAGCCTTTCCTCCATCCCTGAGACTTGCTTCAGCCCTCACTTCCAACCCTCTCCCAACCTCCCTGAGTTTCACACCATTCCTGATTCCCCTGGAACCTTGAGTTTTAATGCATCCATAAGCCTCTGGAAGCCCAGAAACTGTGCAATTACTATTTGTTAAATGGCTTTTTAAGCCCTATCAAAATATGTCTGGGGCTTCCCTGGTGGTGCAGTGGTTGAGAGTCCGCCTGCCGATGCAGGGGACACGGGTTTGTGCCCCGGTCTGGGAAGATCCCACATGCCGCGCAGCGGCTGGGCCCGTGAGCCACGGCCGCTGAGCCTGCGCGTCCAGAGCCTGTACTCCGCAACGGGAGAGGCCACAATAGTGAGAGGCCAGCGTACCGCAAGGAAAAAAAAAAAAGTCTGAATTGGAACAGCTCTCCCTGCTCTACAGTTAGAGGTCCAGCATGGTTGGCAAATCCCTTATCAAATCCCAGAGGTATATAAAAGGTACTAGTGATAAAGACAAGGAAGAGGCCAAAGGGTACAGAAGAATTAACGCCTACAGGGAAGAACTACTGCCGCTGCCCTTTCCTCTTTACACCCAGGTCTGCAGTGAGCTGTTCTAACTGGTGGGCCTTTAACACAAAGGGTTGTTAACCTTTGTATCCCGGTGAAGACATAATATATTCGGCTTTATAGTTACCCTTTGCAAATACTCACTGGTGTTAAATTTTTATTATTCACGGGGGGCGGCGAGTCATTTAAGCCAATAATGGCTCCTATTTCTTATTCCAGTTGTGAAGTCGGTGGTATAATTAGTCCACTAACAAAAATCATTAATCATGGTTAGTCAGGGGGAGGTAGTATGCATAGAAAACAGCTTTTCTGGCTTCCTTTCTCAAAAAGATGGAAAGTGAGTAGAACAGTTTTCTCCTTGTCGTTTTCTTCCCGTGAAAATCTGTTAATGATGCTCATAGTGGATCCCAACCACCACTAATAAGCAACTTACCAAGTAGACCTATGATCTTATTTGCAAAGCAGAAATAGAGACACAGACGTAGAGATCAAACGTTTGGATACCAACGGGGAAGGCTGGGGGGATGAATTGGGACACTGGGATTGACATATATACACTACTGCTACTATGTATAAAATAGATAACTAATGAGAACCTACTGTATAGCACAGGGAACTCTACTCAATGCTCTGCGGTGACCTAAATGGGAAGGAAATCCAAAAGAGAGGGGATATATATGTATACGTATAACCGATTCACTTTGCTGTACGGTAGAAACTAACACAACATTGTAAAGCAATTATACTCCAATAAAAATTAATTTATAAAAAAGCAACTTACCAAGTAGACAGGAAATAAAACATTAAAACATAATGATGATAAAACAGCATAGGGGAAAAAGCCCCAAACAGGAAATCCCACACAAACTGAACTTCTAGCTACTAAGCTACTTCCTTTCTTTCAACCTTTTCACATGCTTCACTACAGAACAAATGTAAGATTTCCTGCAGATATAACCCTTTCCCACTGTGCTTCCTCCCCTGCAGAATAACGTTCCACTCCGGGCAGCCAGAAGTTGGCAGCCCAGACATCAGGGTTTCTTTCCTAGAAGGAGTAGAGCCATGGAATAGAGCTCCACAGAAAGTTGTGTTGAAAACTGGCAGAAATGTAATGGTCCCTGGGAGGTGGAGTAAGAGCCCTCTGTAGCAGCAGGTAACTAAAGCTCCGAGACTTCAGATCAGTTCCTCAAGGGAGGATAAAAACCTATCACTCACACGATCTCAATGCCCAGACATCAGCAAATACATCTGTATGTCATAAAGTCTAGAGATTCAAATACTCCTCGTAGATACTGCATTTTGAACTGAAAAATAAGAAATGCTTTCTAAATGTTGCAAAGTTCGTGCTCATTCATCTACTCACATTCATCTACTGAACATGTGCTTTTTGTCAGGTTCTGTGCTGCACGCTGGATGTACAAAGATGACTAGGACCAGTCCTCATACACAAGGAACTCCCAGGCTGGTAGGTGCTCCACTGAGGTACAGTAGGGCAACATAACCCAGTTGTAATATAACAGTCCTGGATATTTAAACCAAAAAGGAACCGCAGATACATATCATGAAGCTTCCGACCTCCATTCATACATTTTCTTCAATCCAAAATCTGAAAGGCCTGCCCGCCCACCCCCAACTCTACCCCCATGCTCTTGTCTGTTGAGACTCTGCAGGAATGTGACTGCCCGGCGGAATCACTCTTTCCACTTCACTCACAACGTTTAAATCTAGCACCTCATTCGAGTGTCTGAGTCACCTTGCCTTCAACTCCAACTGGTGTAACACGTATTTGTCATCCTCAGTCAGAGAGGCGAGATCTGTCATCTTTCTCCTACGATGTCTAACACAGTGCACTGCTCAGTTTTTATCCGAATGTCACTGCACATTCACTTACCTCGTTTAATAAAACCCACCTGTGTACTAGGTTTTATTAACCTCATTTTGTGGATGAGAAAATTATGACTTCATCCAATTATCACAGCTAATAAATGTTTAGTGTTAAAAGAAAGAAAAAACAATACAAGAAAAGAAACACTGAAGTGGCTATATAATCAATGTTCCTCTAACAAATACCTGGCTACAGAGATATACTAGAGAAAAGATATACTAGAGAAAAGTAGTACGACATAGTACTTAACGTCATTTTTTTATACTCTGGTGCACAAACTAAATCAAAAGAAAGTAAACTCAGGGTAAGGTAGCATATAAGGAAAATTATCTATCCATTAGGTATACCTTTCTGATGTTTTTTCATTGTAAAATGAAATACTTAACATCTTCTGGGGTATCTATATTTGATGCTTTACCACCATCATTGTTAATTTTCATAAGATTGATGGAGTTCTCATGACTATTCCACTTTCTAGAGCAGTACTACTCAATATAAATGTAACACAAGCTACATAATTTTAAATTTTCTAAAAATCACATTAACAAAAGATATAGGTGAAACTAATCTAATTTCCTCATATAATCCCATATATCCAAAATATCATTTCAACATATAATCATTTTTAAAATGAAATTGAGAGTTTACATTTTTATTAAGTCTTTTTTTCCCCAATCGCCCAATTCAGCACACCACCACCACCACCACCACCACCACCACCCCCGCCACTTTCCCCCCTTGGTGTCCATACATTTGTTCTCTACATCTGTGTCTCAATTTCTGTCCTGCAAATTGGTTCATCTGTACCGTTTTTCTAGGTTCCACATATATGCGTTAATATACGATATTTGTTTTTCTTTTTCTGACTTACTTCACTCTGTATGACAGTCTCTAGATCCATCCATGTCTCTACAAATGACCCAATTTCATGCCTTTTTATGGCTGAGTAATATTCCATTATATATATGTACCACAACTTCTTTATCCATTCATCTGTCGATGGGCATTTAGGTTGCTTCCATGACCTGGCTATTGTAAACAGTGCTGCAGTGAACATTGGGGTGCATGTGTCTTTTTGAATTATGGTTTTCTCTGGGTATATGCCCAGTAGTGGGATTGCTGGGTCATATGGTAATTCTATTTTTAGTTTTTTAAGGAACCTCCATACTGTTCTCCATAGTGGCTGTATCAGTTTATATTCCCACCAACAGTGCAAGAGGGTTCCCTTTTCTCCACACCCCCTCCAGCATTTGTTGTTGTTTTTAAGATCTGGTGTATATTTACCCTTGCATTTTATCTCAGTTTGGACTAGCGACACTTAAAGTGCTCAATATCTATATCTGGCTAGCAGCTACCATATTAGGCAGCTCTGTTCTAGAATCCCATGTCTTTAACAATTTTATACTTTGTATTTTTCCCATCTCCATAAAACTATACATGTCATTCCCTCGACCAAAAATGCCATAGCTTAAACTCAACTTCTAAACCCAGTCATATCTGTCAAAATCTTCCACATCCAATAAAGTCTAGCTAAACTACATTTTCTAGTAACACCCTAAGCTAATATTATTCCTTCACCTTCTATATACCTATTAAATTTCATACGTTTGTTGTGGAACTTACCATGTGCTGCTTTGTAAACTTTTAGCAGGTGAGGATTCATCTTATTGTCATATTTGCCTTATTGCGTGCCTGTCACCATGATTTATAGGAGATGTGGTTTAATGAAAGGAGAAAGCTATTGCCCTTTGAGGCCAGATTTGTTATTGTGCTGGACATCAATATCTACAGTACCCATTCCCCTTCCCCCTCAAGTTTCATTCCTCATTTTAAGCCATATGGTAGCTTGGGTAGGAGTGACCCATCCTCAGTTCCATCAGAAATGAATCATAGTTAGGTTTAAATCAGTTAATGACTAATTCATAATCCAACTTAGGCCAATAACGTACAAGAAAGAATTTGTTGGGGTTTCTGGGGAAGGAATCTTCTTTTCCACAGAAGCTCCTAGAGAGGTGTCTCTGTCCCTCTGATATGAAGTCTAACTACTGCAGCTGTCACTTCAACATTAGAAGACTGACCCTGGGGACAAAGCTGGCACATGGAGAAGGGCAGCACCTCTAGATCCAGCCTCACCTAAAGACAGTCAGTAATGGACACTGGAAGTTGTCCACCCCTTTCACCTCCTAAGGTAATCTTCCAATATCAGGTAGCTATACTTCGTGTGTGCTTTGGAGGAAAATGATTCACCTCCTGTGTTACAGGCATAAGGCTTAGACTGGTAGAAGTGGTGATTTTAGGAGTAAGCATGTGGCCCGGTCCTGGCCAACAAGACATGGGAGGAAGATGTCCAGGAAGCCTCAGGAAAGTACTTTTTCATTCCTAAGAAACAAACACAGTAAAAGACAATCCCCTCTTCCCCGGATGTTCCCTTACCTGTATGTGATCTAGAAACTTCCATCACCACCTTACTACCAACGCAGGAAGAGATCAATGCTAAGAATGCAAAGATTTCAAATGAACCTAGGTCCTTGACGTTGGTGAGTTGCTCTGTTAGCCAGCTCTGGAACCCACTATGCCTCTTTTATGTAAAATAGAAAGTTATTTGTCTTAGACAGTTGAACTAGCTCTGTGCTACTTGCAGCTGAAAACATCCTATCTGATACACAGCCTTATCCCAGAATGTTTAGTTACACAAGCCAATAATTTCACCAACCCATTGTGGGTTGGATTTTCTGTTGCTTTCAACTAACAGATTTCTAACTGATAGAATCATTATCCTTTGTATCTTCATAATTCACGGGGTGGGGGGGGTTGTTTTGGTTTGGGCCACACTCCACAGCTTGTAGGACCTCAGTTCCTGGACCAGGGACTAAACCCAGGCCACGGCAGTGAAAGCACCAAATCCTAACCACCAGACCACCAGGGAACTCCCCATAATTCACAGTTTAAAAGTTCTTTCTACCTACTGTCTCATTTTATCCTTAAAAAAAAAAAAAGACAACTCTGAGGTCTATGGTGAATCATGTTTCTTTTAATGCACTGAAGTGATATGCATTCTTATCCTAATTTCATATCCTATCAAAAATTTCAAGCATTGGGCTTCCCTGGTGGCGCAGTGGTTGAGAGTCCGCCTGCCAATGCAGGGGACACGGGTTCGTACCCCAGTCCAGGAAGATCCCACATGCCGCGGAGTGGCTGGGCCCATGAGCCATGGCCGCTGGGCCTGTGCGTCCGGAGCCTGCGCTCCGCAGCGGGAGAGGCCACAACAGTGAGAGGCCCGCGTACTGCAAAAAAAAAAAAAAATTTCAAGCATAAGCTAAAGCTCCCCTGACTTCCAGTATCAGCAAAATGGATATCTAGAGAGGAGCTATGTTATACTTGTAATGGTTGTGAAAAAGAAAGAAAAATAGAAGTAAAGGAAAGAAGGAAACAATGGGTTAAGAGGTAAGAGACCTGGATCTAGTCCCCACTTTGTGCTCTCAGTAAGCTCAGTCATTTGACCTCCTTGGTCTTCATGTACATCCTGGCATTAGTAAAGCTTGGCCTACATCACACAGCTGTTACTAAAACTCAATAAGAGACTATACATAAAAGTGCTTTTTAAACTAAAAAGCTCTAAAGGTTATTATTAGTATTATTCCTGGAATACAGGTGCTTCTTGAATAATATTTACACCTATGCTTGACAGCTTAAATTGCATTACTTTTCCTGAAAATTAGATTTTGCTCCTTTTTAATGTCATAACCAGGATGGATTTCACGTTCCCCCATAAATTACATTATCCTTCAACTTTTTTTGTTGAGTGTAACTCATGACAGTATTCTTACCCTGCACTTATATTTCAATAGCTATTTTTCAGTTCTCATCACACGGTTACGATTATTCACCCCAGAAACTCAATACGGCCAGGATGATAAGAGTCTGAACTACTGTATAGAGCCCTTAATATAAATTAATATTGCTTTTTCTCTGATGGCAGCATTATACATGCCACGAGTGTGCTAGGTGAATAGGGTTAAATAAATCATTTGTCATTAGTGCTTCAAAAGATATTCTAGCCCACAGACAGGTTGCAAATCTCTCCAAAAACACATCAAACTCATTTTTAAAACTCCAGGAAGTCCACTTCCAACCTTTTGTTTAATGCTTTCCTTAAACAGGAACTGAGTTGGCCCAAGATTCCACATGTTCCAAAGATCTCTGGAAGAAATTATGGGCTTGTGTGGCTTGCATTACAGTATTTGGAATGTGATTTTAAATATAAGCAACTAAGGACTTCCCTGGTGGCGCAGTGGTTAAGAATCCACCTACCAATGCAGGTGACACGGGTTCGAGCCCTGGTCCAGGAAGATTCCACATGCCTCGGAGCAACTAAGCCCATGCGCCACAACTACTGAGCCTGCACTCTAGAGCCCACGAGCCACAACCACTGAGCTCGCGTGCCACAACTACTGAAGCCCACGTGCCTCGAGCCCGTGCTCCACAACAAGAGAAGCCACCACAATGAGAAGCCCGCGCACCACATCAAAGAGTAGCCCCAGCTCGCCGCAACTACAGAAAGCCCACATGCAGCAACAAAGACCCAACGCAGCCAAACATTAATTAATTAATTAATTTTTAAAAATAAATATAAGCAAC
The DNA here is from genome assembly GCF_003676395.1 of Aethalodelphis obliquidens. Taxonomy (NCBI): domain Eukaryota; kingdom Metazoa; phylum Chordata; class Mammalia; order Artiodactyla; family Delphinidae; genus Aethalodelphis; species Aethalodelphis obliquidens. The sequence continues at coordinate 14,966,039 of NW_020837957.1, read as the reverse complement.
TAGAATAGTTATCTCCTGTGGTTATCCAAAATAACAGTGTTACTAAATATTTTAATACAACTACTTTCCTACATCTCAATCTACCAAGAACCTTGCTAACTCTTTATATTTTTCTAAAATAAGCATTATAGAAATATCAATGTCATTACAGAAAATAAAGAGAAAGTGGATAATAATAAACATAGTAATTAACTAAACCATACTTTCATCAGGAGTTAATACCACCATCTTTTTTTTTTTTTTTTTTTTTGCTGTACGCGGGCCTCTCACTGCCGTGGTCTCCCCCCGCTGCAGAGCACAGGCTCCGGACGCGCAGGCCCAGCGGCCATGGCTCACGGGCCCAGCTGCTCCGCGGCATGTGGGATCCTCCCGGACCGGGGCACGAACCCGCGTCCCCTGCATGGGCAGGCGGACTCCCAACCACTGCGCCACCAGGGAAGCCCACCACCATCTTCATACACAAGAATACCACTTGGATTATGTTTTCTTCGTTAATGACCAAGGCCCTATCTGGGTTATTCTTATTATCTAAGCCTCACAGACTTTCTCAAAAAGAGAAAAAAGATTTTACTTCCGTTTAGTTAATTGCCCTTAAAATAGCAGGAATTAAGAACAACCTGAAACTAAGAATAATTACTGAGGAGAAAAGATCACCCACTTACCCTGTGTGCTTGAACAGAAGGAAGTAACTCTAGGCAAGCCAGAGTGACAGAATTATATTACTCAAAACTCTTCCCAAAAGCTGAGAGTCTCATCCTACATGATTCCCCCAAATATATGGTAGATGTGTTGTATAAAGGAAATTCTAGAACTCAAACAATTCTTCAATGACATTCATGGAATGAGACACATGCTCAGCCCTCTCAGCTCTACACAGTTTGGAGACTGGGTCCCACTTCTATTAGAGCACTAAGTGAAGGAACTGGGGAGATAAAGGTCTGGAAAAACAAAAATAAAATAAAAATTAAGGTCTCATAAACATTAATTGATCACTTATATGTACCAGGTATTTTCACATACTACCTCATTTAATCCTACAACAATTCTATGTGATGTTTATTACTATACCCATATACTATACAGATTAGAACATAAAGATTTAAAGAGATAAAATAGTTTGTGATTAAGTAGTATTTGGTGCTAATATAACTCCAACCCTGCTTGTCCAGTTCCAAGCTCTTTCCCCTACAACGTTGCCTCTCTGACACCTAATATCTACATAGAGACATCCAAGTTACTGATCACTTCCTAAAGCATTAGCTCAGCTAATCCATGTGCATCAGGTCATGAGGACAAGCATCACTACATGCTGTGTAGAAGAGAAAACCAGCTCAAACCCCCTCACATGATTTGTCTAAGGTCACATAGCTAGTGAATGACAGAGACAAAACTGGAATTCAGACTTTTGTGCTTTCTCTAACCCCATGATACCATAGCTGTGATGTAAATATAAATTTGGCTTTAAACTTAAAACTCCTAGAAGGCAGAGACTACAAAGTTTTTGCTCTATATGGAGCCAAATACACTGTTTATTTATTAAACCACCCACTTCTTAAAAGGAGTGAAGACAGCTTACAAAAAGGAGCTATTTGTAATTGGACTTGAAAAGTCAGATGTAAGACTTCTCTGGTGGTGCAATGGTTGCAGTGGTTAAGAATTCGCCTGCCAACGCAGGGGACACAGGTTTGATCCCTGGTCCGGGAAGATCCCACATGCCGCAGAGCAACTAAGCCCGTGCACCACAACTACTGAGCCTGAGCTCTAGAGCCCGCGAGCCACAACTACTGAGCCCGTGCACCACAACTGCTGAAGCCCACACGCCTAGAGAAGCCACTGCAATGAGAAGCCTGCACAACAAAGAGTAGCTCCCGCTCGCTGCAACTAGAGAAAGCCCACGCACAGCAACAAAGACCCAACGCAGCCACAAATTAAATAAATAAATAAATTTAAAATAAAAAATTTTTTAAAGTCAAATGTATTAGGTGATTAGTAAATATCAAAATATTAATACATTGTTTAATTTGATTTACTGTAAAATAAGTATTTTTAAATGATTTCTTCCAGTTAATTTTAAAACTGACCATAACGCAAAGAAATGAATGTAACAAAACACAGACATTTAAGATCCATGCCTATTATCTTCCCAGTATAACACATGTAACAAATTTCTAAGATTTGTTTTTTTAAATATACATTATTTTATAAATCCAGTGCCTTTGCCTTCACCTTGTCAATGGCTACAGTCATCTAGAAAAAAAGTTTCAGTTTGGAAAAGATATAAAATTGGCAACAAGACAGATATTTAGAAACCTGATACTGTATGCTCTATTTAGACCTTCATGAGGATATCGTACAAAGCCCTGCCTCGGAACTATGTAGAACTTTCTATAAATGATTCACTTCTAAATTAGCTGTCCTGGGTCAGCAGTGGCAAGTCTTAAATAAAAGGTGAATCATCCTTTGTACTGTTCCTTCTCTGGTACAACCACATTTTTTCCCAGTGTTTTCAATGGGCAAAATAATGTGACAAAAATAATTTTATCCCCTCCTCCAAAATCAAATCACATTTTTTAATCTACCAAATGACTTCCCAGAGTAACAGAAAGAACGTTTTCCTTTGTTAATGAAATCTAATCAAAGCAACCACATAACAAAGAAAGGCAATCTCAAAGCAATTCTTGAAACAGGAAAAGGTTAAAAGAATAGAGATAGGTTTTAGTCTTGCTTTTGTGGACATTACACTGACACTAACCCGAGGAGTAAGATAAATCAAATGTGTGTAGCTATATATATCCATCCTCTTCCAAACTATAATTCAGGTCAGAGGAGATATCTGAGCTTTAGCCTGGTCTAATAATGCTGCAAGGTTACATGCCAATTTGAAAGACATCATAAATCACTGCTGTTCCCCTTGTCAGGTGCTGTCCCAAATTTTCCAGGTTTCTAAACCACGTATCTTCTTTTTTTTTTTTTTTAAACCACTTATCTTCTTAAAAGCGTCCTCTTGTTTGACACTTAAGATGGAAGAGAACCTCAAAAGGGAAGGAGAAACTCGATATAACAGGAGACATTTTACATCCGAGAATGCAGTAGAATGGTTTGTGAGACATAACATTATAAATTATTATTAGTAAAGAGACCTGTGATTAAACTTTCCAGTTTACCAAATATACAAATATAAATTATATTATTTTTTAAAAAGCCATTAGATCCCCAAAGGGTCCTTAAACAAAATTCTAAAATTTGTTTGGCAGAGTGCTCATGTAGCAAGCACCCTCTTCATATTAACCAGGAAGCAGACTTATTATAACTCTTACAATGAAATGTCTACAAGGTATGTGATATTTAAAATCCACCCAAATGGCACAACATTGTAAATGAATTATATTTCAATAACTAACTAAATAAAAGCTACCCAAATAAATCATGAAAAATTGGAAAGCAAGCATGGGGAGCCACTCAGGGGTCAAGACGGGAGTGATGCAGGAGGGTGGTCTATTCCTTCCTATTCCCCAGAACAGAAATTCTGACAGAAAGAGATGAGCACTTTATGAAGAAAATGGGTCATGCAAGAAACTATCAACAACTTGAGGGAGTGAAAGATTGCAATTGATTTTTATTCTAAACTAGGACACCTGAAAGATGTTAGAAAAACATAGTGCAGAGTGACAGGGCAAGAGGGGACAAAGGAAAATGTACTATAGGGTTCCCTAGATGAGAGGTGACAAAGGGTTGGGGTGAGGGAGTGGAGGCAAACTCAGTGACCGCCTTAGACCCTTACTGATTAGAAAGCCTGAGAAGCATAGAAAAGTTCACCCATGGGTGGGGCTGGTGTGACGCCAGGGAGGTTAGCCGAGAGTCTGGAGACTGTGAAGATTCATCTAGGTTCAGGTTGTTCAATTTCAAGCCACCTCCCACCCCAGGGGTAGACAGCTCCAAGAACAGAGACCAGGAAGACACGGAGAGGAGTTGCCAGGAATAGAATCCTGTCACAGAATCGGAGACACTTAGTCACAGCCCTGGCTGAGAGCCTCTCACCTTTGCTCCCAGGGGTTTATGACCAGCTCGGGCTCCCCACTCTCCCAAGCAGCTTCTTCCCACCCTCTGCTTGCCAACATTCCTGCCCTTCCTGCCTGTAGGACTCCTGCGACTGGAGCAGACAGAGCAGTTAGAGAAGAGGGGAGGAGGACCCAGCAGTGTCAGGAAGCTTCCCGAAGAAGCTGGCAGGGCTCCATCCTCACTCCCAAGAATGTGTCACCAAGCCAGAGCCAGGACGAGGAGTACCAGCATCTCCTGGCTCCAAGCTTAGAGCTGACGCTGTGCCTTCACTACCTGCTTCTATTTTTATGCCCACACCCTCCTCTCTCCACCCCCTCCCTAAATGCCTACCATTCAAAACCTTCCTTACTGCCTAGGAAACTGGCTTGTGTGTGGTGCGTGCTTAATTAGCAAATGTATGATAAACTTTCTCACATCGCATTTTTTTTTCTCCTTTTCTATAATTAGAGGGACTCTGGATCCTAGTTCACCGCTGCTGTCCCAGAGTAATTATTACAACCTTCATTCTCACTCTGTGAAGTGTCTGGGCAGGAAATATAAGTTACATGGCCATCTATTTATAATGCTTCTTCTACTAAGCAGATCAAATAAGCACGTTCCCTTTTCAGGATGATAAGACTAGACAACATGGGATAAAAGGAAAAACATGATTGAGGAAAGGCATGTTGAGGAAAGGCAGTGGTAGGGTTCTTCCTCTATCCCTTAGCATGTAAGTAATCTTCCCCAGAAGCTTCTTGGAAGTCAGTGTCCATGACTTGAGCACAATTAAGAATCTAGGAGGGACTTCCCTGGTGGAGCAGTGGTTGGGAATCTGCCTGCCAGTGCAGGAGACACGGGTTTGAGTCCTGGTCCGGGAGGATTCCACATGCCGCGGAGCAACTAAGCCTGTGCGCCACAACTACTGAGCCTGTGCTCTGGAGCCCGTAAGCCACAACTACTGAAGCCCGCGTGCCTGGAGGCTGTGCTCCACCACGAGACAGGCTACCACAATGAGAAGACTGTGCACCGCAATGAGGAGTAGCCCCCGCTCACTGCAACTAGAGAAAGCCAGGGCGCAGCAATGAAGACACAACGCAGCCAAAAGTAAATAAATAAATAAATTTAAATTTAAAAAAAAAATACTTCATTATTAAAAAGAATCTAGGAGACTCATGTACACAGTGTTATATTTAAAATAAATAACCAACAAGGACTTACTGTAAAAATAATAATAATAATAAAGACATTTAAAAATAAAAATTTTTTTTAAATCTCCAACTAACTTTAAAAAAAAGATTCTAGGAGATTTAACAAGTGTGGGGAGAGCTGAAAATGAGTTCTAAATGTTCAGTGGGAGAATGGAGTAGAATAATAGAATTCCATGCTGAGAAAAATTCTGTCACAGATATGTCTAGAGATATGACACAAAGAAACATGGGTATTCCTAAAGAGTTATTTTTGAAATAACTCTGTTGAATAAGAGTTCAAGAGAAATAAGCATTGACAAATGCAATGCAAAATAATTCTGAATAAATTTGTATATTTAATATTTCAAGTTTGAGATCTTTGACTGTGTTGACTGAAATAGTTTATTAGGTTTATACTAAACTTTATTGAAGAAGCCCTTGTCAGAAGAGTCCACGTTAGTTACTGTAACACAGAATTCCACACTGAGATAGCTTAGTTTGAGGATCATGTATAGAGATAAACTTTTAAATTTGCTTTCCTTATTTTCTGGGATTAGGCAAAAAGTAGGAGACTGAAATTGTACAGGTCTAGAATAGAAAAACTAAAAAGACAAAATTACCAAAAAATTACTCAAAAATTGCCTAAAAAGCATCTTTTTTGAGGAAAAGAGGGAACGAGAACTAACATTTATTGAACCGTTGTTCTAGATACCTAATATGCTATTTCATTCAGTTCTCACGACACTCCTATAAGCCAGGTATTATTTGTACATTTTCCAGGTTCAATTCCATTGTTCAATTTTCCAGGTGAGAAAATTGAAGCCACTCGGTGGCACCTCCAAGCAACAAACTCGGGGCACACCACGCTACTCTGAAACCCATCTCCCCATCAGACTGACGTAAAGCATTGCTGTCATGCCACCCTGACTCTCCATCTATCATAGGACCCTATAAGCCTGTGAAATAGCCACAGCAACAAGCGTGACTTTGAGATATTGCAAAAGCTTGGAATCTCACTAAATTAACCAGCTATGTTTCACTTTGTATAATTACAATCCTATAATACTGATCCTAAAACTGTAAGTATAAAACAAGAGGTCTTTCTACTGCTTTTCCCTTCTTGTTGCTTTCCCATTTTGCCCCCCTTTACATCCTTACTTCACAGCTTAGAGCAAGTGATTAACCTCAAGCAAACTGGCATAAAGCAATGTTGCCAGCAGGTAGGGTGATACTGGAAAACTTTGAAATCTTGTGGGAGCTTTTTTGGTTGTTACAATGATTATGTACACCACTGGCGCTGGCAGAGATAGGGGATGAGGCAGGGATACGGTATGAACTCTAGTGCTCAGAGAGGCTCAGCCTGGTGAGCCTAATTCTGATGATTTTCAAATGTCCTACTAGAGATTCATGTTGGGAAGAGAATATATATATTCTCTTGTTTGTGTAGAACCTTATCAAGAGTTGTTCATCATTTCAGAAAATCAAGTCACTGACAGCGCTGTTGTCCATGTTATTTGAATTTAACATGAAACATTTATACCATTTGCTCCTATTATTGTTACATTCATTATATAGTTCTATGAATACCTACAAATATTTAGATAACAAAAGGTAACAGAAAGGAGTCAACAACAATCAAGTGACTACTGTCTTATTTTTTTTCTTCGTTTCCTTATTCTTTTTAAATCCAAACTTATTCACTGTAAGTAGGTAAATACAAGCAACTGACTGCTTCATTATGTCTTCTGAGATAGTTTTCCCAAGTATTTGCATGGAAATCCATGTTTGTTCCTAATAGTTTTAAAAATTACGTGTATAGGTAGGTATTATTGTTTAAATTTTTATTTCAGGATAAGTAAAAGTGGTGCCACAAAATATTTGTTATTACAGGGGAACTTTGGGTCCAATAAGGTTAAGAACCACTTGTGTAAAGGAAAGAACATGGGCTTTGGAGTCAGACAAACCTAAGACAGAAGACGTCTCTTTGGACTGCATGATTTGCGTACTTTACTTTTTATTTTTTAAGTCTTTATTTAAACTTGTTACAATATTGTTTCTATTTTATGTTTTGGTTTTTTGTCCCCAAGGCATGTGGGGTCTTAGTTCCCCGAGCAGGGATCAAACCCACACCCCCTGCGCATTGGAAGGCGAAGCCTTAACCACTGGACCGCTAGGGAAGTCCCTTGAGTAGTTTACTTTTTTTTTTTTAATTAATTTATTTTATTTTATTTACTTTTGGCTGCATTGGGTCTTCATTGCTCTGCATGGGCTTTCTCTAGTTGTGGCGAGCGGGAGCTACTCTTCATTGCGGTGCGCAGGCTTCTCATTGCAGTGACTTCTCTTTTTGCAGAGCACGGGCTCTAGGCATGCGGGCTTCAGTAGTTGTGGTGCCCGGGCTCAGCAGTTGTAGCTCGCAGGCTCAGTAGTTGTGGCACACTGGCTTAGTTGCTCCGCAGCATGTGGGATCTTCCCGGGCCAGGGCTCGAACCCGTGCCCCCTGCATTGGCAGGTGGATTCTTAACCACTGCACTACCAGGAAAGTCAGAGTAGTTTATTTTTGTTCTGAGCTCCAATTGCCTCATCTATCGATCACAGCCATTTCTGGGGGCTCTGTTAAGAATTGCTATTTCAAACAAGGTAGCATAGGTTAAGTGGTAATGATAGGTATTCAACAATAATTCCCTTCTCAATGCTCAAGCTATGCTTCCCTCCCCGACTTACCTTTACAGAAGGCAGGAAAATTAAGATAGGAAGGGGGAAGTATAAAGAATACAGAAGGAGGGACTTCCCTGGTGGTCCAGTGGGTAAGACTCCACGCTCCCAGTGCAGGGGGCCCAGGTTTGATCCTTGGTCAGGGAACAAGATCCCACATGCATGCAGCAACTAAGAGTTCTCATGCCGCAACTAAAGATCCCATATGCCACAATGAAGACCTAGCACAGCCAAAAGTAAATGAATTTTTAAAAAAGAATACAGAAGAAGAAAGGGAGTAACAAATCGTGATCTGTACCTAATACCTAACTACACCCAGAACACACTGTTAGTATCAAATGTGAAAAGGTTCAGGAGGTTCAAGTTACATTCTGGCCCTGGATCATGAAGAACATGTTGTTAATGCCAATCAATCACACAAACACTACTACAAACACTACTACTTAATGCAATATATGGATATGTAAATTGTTCCAGGAATGGGTACAGAATTATCATTTCCTCAACCTTGTTACTGTGTATCCCTTTAAGACCACTTAAAGTTAACACTGTAACTTAAGAACCTGTAGAGGTTGAGATGTAGATCTGGATTTTAGCCTTTCTTTTTTTTTTTTTTTTTTTAAGTTGGAACTCTTCCTCTACACGTAGTTTGATTATCTCCAGGGAGATTTTTATACAATAGCAAATACACTTTCTGAATGCTGGATCTTGGGCCTGTTTAGCCACTACTAACTGGCGGTCAGATATGTTCCTAAAAGGCAAATATTCTATCACTGACAAGGTCTAAGGTCCCTTCTTCCCTTTCGCTTATCTGTAGAAGCCATAGGACCTCCCTGGTATTAGTCATGTCCAAGCTTCAACTTCATACTCCACATTTTAATCACCAAAATTTCAAAATACTCAGCATACCCCAAACAGAAAGGCTAGAGTTTCTAAGACAGTGAGAAAAACGCAGTTTTTAGATCCCAATCCAGAGAAACAGTGACAGTCATCCACTCTTTGTTGGCTTCCTCTTTTCTTTATCTCAGCAAGTATCTAGCCCAAAGGTATTTGTTAGTTACTTTATCTGAATACGTAGTTTCAAGAAACAGCTTTAGATGCACCCCAATGTTCACAGCAGCATTATTTATAACTGCCAAGAAGTGGAAACAACCTAAGTGTCATTTAACTGGTGAATGGATAAGGAAGATGTGATATATTCACACAATGTAATACTACTCAGCCATAAAAAATGAAATTTTGCCACTTATAGCAACCTGGATGGACCTGGAGGGTATTAAGCTAAGTGAAATAAGTCAGACAGAAAAAGACAAATACTGTATGATATCACTTATATGTGGACTCTTAAAAAAGTACAACAAACTAGTTAATATAACAAAAATGAACAGACTCACAGGTATAGAGAAAGAACTAGTGGTTACCAGTAGAGAGAGGGAAAGAGGGAGGGGAAGAGTGGGATAGGGAACTAAGAGGTACAAACTACTATATATAAAATAAATAATCTACAAGGATACATTGTACAACATCAGGAATATAGCCAATATTTTACAATAACTGTAAGTGGAATATAACTTAAAAATTGTGCATCACTATGTTATACACCTGAAACTTAATACTGTACATCAACTACACTTCAATTAAAAAATGAACACCTTTGGTTACCTTAGGTGATGGGGATTTATTATAAGGAAACACAGGGAAACAAAAGAAGCACAGGAAACCTTCTCAGAAGACAGACTTCTTAGAAATTACTAAAAATTGGCTCATTGCCATTAAAGACACAGTGTCAGCTCTCCTAGCATGAAGGACATTCTGATGGCCCTCTGTGACCCTGAAAGGACCCCAGTGACTCTGTCATCCCCAGGCTTCAATGTTTTTTTCTTAGGTCCACTTCTTTGCTTCTGCTACTACCAACTGTACAGAACAGATACATGGTATGCTCCTAATCTGTTAAAAGTAGAAGGGAGGTTTATACTTACACAGATATGCATTTACTTTCACACAAACACACACTCATAAATTCACAAATTTTATTTTTCTGTAATGATGGTCAAGAAAGTGGCCTAAGCAGATGCTTCTGGGGAAAGAGGACTAGGGAACCGTGGTTCACACTTTTTTCCCCACACACAAAAAAGTGGTTATCCACTTTTTAAAATTTTTTACTATGTACATATATTATTTTTCAATTAAAATAAAAATTGGCGGATTTCCCTGGCAGTCCAGTGGTTAAGACTCCATACTCCCAGTGCAGGGGGTCCAGGTTCAATCCCTGGTCAGGGAACTAAGATCCCACATGCTGCACCACATGGCCAAAAAAAATGAATAAAAATAAAGACACCAATTTCTAAAAAAATTAAAATTAAAAATTGGTTTTAAATAACATTTACTATGTAGCTCCTCTGTGGACTTCTGCTTCACAGAGAGTAATTTCTGCTAGGAAATTTAGTGAATGAATAAAACAAAACCACAAAAGCCATTTTCCCTTGGTGGTCTTTGGTCAAACATCATGGATATGCTCACTAACTGAGAGCCAACAGGTGGAAAGAAAGAGGAGGACCTGAGAGGAAGGTTACAATTAATAACACTGAGGAGGGGACTTCCCTGGTGGTCCACTGACTAAGACTCCACACTCCCTATGCAGGGGCCCAGGTTCGATCCCTGGTCAGGGAACTAGATCCCACATGCTAAAGATCTCGCATGCTGCAACTAAAGATCCCACACATGGCAATGAAGAGCCCGTGTGCCGCAACTAAGACCCAGTACAGGCACATAAATAAATAAATATTAATATTAAAATATATATATATATGGGACTTCCCTGGTGGCACAGTGGTTAGGGCTCCGCGCTCCCAATACAGGGGGCCGGGGTTCGATTTCTGGTCAGGGAACTAGATCCCACATGCATGCCACAACTAAGGAGCCCTCGAGCCACAACTAAGGAGTCCGTCTGCCACAACAGAGACCCGGCGCAACCAAATAAATAAATATTTATAAATAAATAAATAATTTTTAAAAAAACAGTCTTTGATTTGAAGTCATTCTCTTTATTCTAGTTTGTTACCACACTTTCCTGTATAATTACAGTTTTGCATTTGTGGAATCAAAATTACATGCTAGGTATGTACACTGAGCAGTAAAGGTACACACGGCTCAATACTTTTGGGGCTCTGCCACAATTTTCTCAATCAAATTCCATCTCACTCTTCTTTGATCTCTGCCTACCATATCCCTACCTGCATATTTGGTATCTCTGGCAGCATCCTTCATATTCCACCTTGTATTATCAGCATATACATACTTGTTTACTCATATGCCTTAGTTTACTCTTACCACCACTCCTATACATTGTAAGCTCCATGAGATAGGCAGTTGGTAACATTTGTATGCATTTCAATACTTTTTACATAAAAATGACACTCCAATTGAGTGCACAAGCTCTGGAAGACCGTTCATACCGGAAAAGACCTTGGATCTTCTCATTTAATCCAGTGGTTCCCAAAAACATATCTGCCAACAGATGACAGACCAACTGCCTAAGGACACCAGGGAAAAGTTAAATTACCAACATTTTTCAGGCCCTAGCCCAAATCTGTAGAAGCGGGGCCCAGAAACCTGCATTCTTGGAGTACTGACTCACAAGCCTGAGCATAAGTAGGAGTTGTTAATTTTTAAAGGAGGCCATTAGACTGAGAGGGTTCTAATGAACTTGGCAGCCTAGGTAAGCAAACCAAAACCTAGGCCAGCAAATGCCTCAAAGTTAAGAAACCTAAAGGACAACCAATCACAAACAGCCAAGTAGGTTTTCCCAAATAAGGCAACCACTTAAGCTAGAGCCAATCAAATAACTTCCTCACTTTGCCTCCACATCTCCTCTAGAAAAACCTCGCCCCTAACTCCTGTCTGCTGAGCACTCCTAACCCCTTCTGGTTTGCCACTGCCCAAATCGATTTTTGCTCAAATATACTCTATTTAAATATGCCTCAGTTTATCCTTTAAAAGAATTAACAGGGAAAGAACAGGGGAAAGATTTCCAGGTAAAGAGAAGAACAACAGATAAATGTCAGAGAACCAAGAATAGTTTCATGCTCTCTACAGGCCGTGGAAGATGTCTGCCCCATCCCTAATTCAAGAAGTCTCAGACGATCTGTCCTGCCCACTGTCCTCTCCAACAGGACTCCTTATCCACTGTTCATCCGCCTTAGTACCACCTACACACTGGACCAGAGACGAGCCCTGACCCACAAGCCAAAGGGGACTGCCCCACCTGTCCTGTACCCTGACTCAACAACAGAGACTCACTCTCAGAGAGTTCAAGTTTGAGACAGAGGGGGCGCACAGGAAGTACAGAAGCAAAGGACTAAAAGACAGAGAGGAGGCAATAGGGGCCTTAAAGGAGCAAAGTCAAAGGATAAAAAGAGGGAATCAGTCAACAACACAGTAAGAAGTAGGGAGACAGGTTGAGAGGAAAGGGGAAGAGCAACTGGACTTGCTCTTGGTTCTCCAGAGTCTGAAGTTACTGCTTTCACCCAGACAGCATGAGTGATGTTCCAGTTGTCCACGGAACCTGACTGCCCAGCTACAGAGGTGATCCTGGGCTTCCTCACCTCCCCATACATCCTAACAAATACATACATACACGTTGTCCAAGGTAACCTGAGTGTCTCCATCTCTTACAACCCAAGAGCCTCCCATGTCCACTCAGGATGGCTGGAGGGATGGGAGTAGGTGAGGGACGGCAAAGGGGACACCATCTGTCTATGAGGTAGCAGAGGCTTGGGGAGGGGTTCAGACTTGATTCTAGAGTTGTTCACACACCTACTTGGGGGGGATCTCCAGCACACAAATCAACAGTCTTACCCATTTCTTATCTTCCTGAGAGCAATGAGGTCTATAAGGCAGCTGGTGAGACTATCCTCCCACTTCTCAAAATGAGTCACGGTTCTAGGGGGAATTTTTTGGTGTTTTGTTTTTTACTTGAGCTTTTCATAGAAAACAGAGGCTGATGCTCATGAGGGATAGTAAGCATACATAATGATCGTAGTATATTTAGAACTTCTCAGATGGTACTGTGCAATTCCAGAAAATACCATCCTATTTAACTTAAACTAAACTTTATAAAGGAAGCATAGCAAAGGAATGGTCGATTGTGTTTCAACTTTATAAAACACCAGTCAGGGGTCATTCCCCTGCTGAAAAATACTTGGCTTACTCTTACTGCCTACAGAATAGAACCCATATAGCTTCAAGGACATTTGTAGTCTCACTACTGTTTACATCTTCAGCTTCATCTCCTACCGGATCCACCATCTACTTTTATTTATTAAACTTTTATGGTGCAACTAAGCAATCTAGCAACTCTGGAAATGAGAGTTTTAAGGGAAAAAACTCTCCCAGCCCTCAGTAAGAGATAAGTAACTAAATTCAATTCAGTGTGCTAATGCTATGTTAAAATCATGCAGTACTGGGTATTAAACATATCTAGGCTTCCCTGGTGGCGCAGTGGTTGAGAGTCCGCCTGCCGATGCAGGGGACACAGGTTCGTGCCCCGGTCCAGGAAGATCCCACGTGCCACGGAGCAGCTGGGCCCGTGAGCCAGGGCCACTGAGCCTGCGCGTCCGGAGCCTGTGCTCCGCAACGGGAGAGGCCACAGCAGTGAGAGGCCCACGTACAGCAAAAAAACAAACAAACAAACAAAACGTATCTAGATTGGCAGATTCACAAGGAAGGCTTCTTGGAGGAGGTGACAGTTGAGACTGGAGAGGTGGGTAGGAGCTACCAGAACAAGGAAGTGAGAACATCATGAGAAAAGGCATAGAGGAATGAAACAGTTAAACATTCTGGAATAAAAAGGGGATTGTTAGGAGATGAGACTGGAGCAGTAGGCACGGGGCAGGACTAAAGAGGCAGGCGGGACTAGGAGACGTTGTCTGGCTTGTGGGGGTTATTTGTAAGTGCTATGGTCTGAATGTTCATGTCCCCTCCCCCAAAATTCAAATGTTGAAATCCTAGTGTTAATGGGTGGGGCCTTTGGGAATTGCTCAAATTATGAGGGTGGACCCTCACAAATGGGATTAGTGCCTTATCATAGAGGCTCCAGAAAGACCATTAGCCCCTTCCACCAGATGAGGACAGAGAAAGAAGTGCCAGCTATGGACTAGGAAATGAGCCTTCACCAGAGGTAACCATGCTGGCACATTGATCTTGGACTTCCCAGCCTCCAGAACTGTGAGTAATACGTTTTTCTTGTTTATAAACTACCAAGTTGGTGGTATTTTTTTAATAGCAGCCCAAAAGGAATATGACAGTAAGTAACAGGGAGCCTTGTAGGTTTTTGAGATTGGTATGATGAGAATCAATATTAAAATAGAGGATGCGGGACTTCCCTGGCAGCGCAGTTGTTAAGAATCCACCTGCCTATGCAGAGAACACAGGTTCAAGCCCTGGTTCGGGAAGATCCCACATGCTGCGGAACAACTAAGCCCGTGAGCCACAACTACTGAGCCTACGCTCTAGAGCCCACGAGCCATAACTACTGAGCCTGCGTGCCACAATTACTGAAGCCTGCATGCCTAGAGCCCATGCTCTACAACAAAAGAAGCCACTGCAATGAAAAGGCCATGCACCACAACAAAGAGTAGCCCCTGTTCACCACAACTAGAGAAAGACTGCACGCAGCAATGAAGACCCAACAGAGCCAAAAATAAATTAATTAATTACTTTTTTTAAAAAATAGAGGATGGGTGGAATCAGGGAAACCATATTCAGGGTACCATTTAGAATCTGCATTGTAGAAATCCAGCAGTGACAACTGTCAATGCCTTCCAGCCAAAAACCACCAGGAATTCTCATTTCTAGTTTACTGTTCCTTGCAACAAGGAGGCAGCACACCATGGAGAACCGTGGGGGAGGGTCTGAGTAAGAGGGCATTAGAAAAGATTTGGGCTTATGTTAGGTGATGTTAGGACAGCATAGGTTTGCTGTCAGGAACTGGGGACAAGTCTATGACTCAGTATCTTAATAAAACTATCTACAAGGTGGGGAAAACTGTCAAAGCTAAAACTGTAGGTGGTAAAAGGAGCAGCAGTCATTTATATCAGTCAAGACAGGGGGATAAGAACTTCCCCAGTGACACAGTGGTTAAGAATCTGCCTGCCAATGCAGGAGACACGGGTTCGAGCCCTGGTCCGGGAAGATCCCACATGCCACAAATTAACTAAGCCCGTGCACCACAGCTACTGAGCCTGAGCTCTAGAGCCCGCGAGCCACAACTACTGAGCCCGTGTGCCTAGAGCCCATGCTCCACAACAAAGAGTAGCCCCGGCTCACTGCAACTAGAGAAAAGCCCACACGCAGCAACGAAGACCCAATACAGCCAAAAATAAATAAATAAATAAATTTATTTTTTATAAAAAGGGAATAGGGAGTGCTATAATTTGGGGGTTTTGTTTTTTCTTTTTGTTTTTTGTTTGTTTTGTTTTTGGGGGTGCTGTAATTTTAAATGGGATGATCAGTACCAGCCTCTCTGAGAAGATGACATTAGACCAAACTTCAGGAAGAGCATTCTGGGAATTCCCTGGCTGTCCAGTGGTTAGGACTCGCGCTTTCACTGCTGAGGGCTCAGGCTCAATACCTGGTCGTGGAACTAGGATCCTGAAAGCCACAAGACATAACCAAAAAAAAAAAAAAGATCGTTTTGCCAAGGAGAGGTTCTGGTAGAGAAGACAGCCAATGCAAAAGCCCTAAGGCTCCAGAGCTCAAGGAACAGCCTGGAGGTCTGACTAGCTGGAGCATGTTAGAGAGGCCACAGGGCCTGTAAGCATCATTGGATTTTGGCTTTTACTCTTAAGTGAGCTGAGGAGCTATCAGTCTTGAGCAGAGAGATGAGATGCAGAATATATCTCATTGGAGACAGAAACTTCTGAGTTTTGCTATAAAGGAGAAATGGGGTAATAGCATAAGAGATGGGGGCAGGTGACAAGAGAAGGTTTGTTGTTGTTTTTTAAGAGAAATAGCATAATTGCATGTTGAACGTTTGGCTTGAAATTAAAATCACAATTCTTGACTCTTCTGCTTCCCCAGTGCACTGCTTTATTTGACTGCTCTATGTCTTGAGAGAGAAGGGGCTGTACTTGCTTGATCCATTCATTCAATGAATTACTTAGTATCACAACATATACAAACTAATGTAACCAAATTGAAGTTAATAATTTCTGAAATCTATAGTTTTCAGCTTCTGGACAAGTATCTAGCTATAAAAGTGATTTCTTAATAAACTCTTTCAAATTCACTCTTTCCCCACAATCTTTCCACATAATAGAGAATTAAGAAAATATGTCATGACACAAACTACTCGTCAAACAATTACAGTAGTAAAATATTCAAAAGGCCCCTTCAACAAATTTTATGACTACAGCTCAAGAGTTTAGTAATCAACTCGTACATGAATCCTGAAATTTTTCCTTTTTTTTTTGGCTGTGCACGGCATGCGGGAGTTTAGTTCCCTGACCAGGGATCCAACCCATGCCCCCTGCAGTGGAAGTGCGATGTGCTAACTACTGGACTGCCAGGGAAGTCCCTGAATCCTGAATATTTTAAAAGATGGTATCAAATGTTTTGTAAAACTGTCCCAGCATTTATGACTTAACTGTTCTTTTAACTGTTCTTTTAGATGAGATTTACTTATTTTCTTTTTGCTGAATTGCTCATTTAGCTGTTTAGAAAAATGATATCAGCTGTAAGGGATTTTTGCATAATTGGCCATCTGTTTCAAGGTAATGAGTACAGACTGCACCCTGCAAGTGATTCATAAGTTTCGTTAACTTCCTCCTTCAGAAACCAGGAAATAGGTGAAATCCATAATTATCAGTTTCACTACAGCATCTTTTTGAGGTAGTAAGTATTTTGGTGGTTGAGTTTGAGGGTTTACTTGAAAAGATCATTTGTTTAAAAAAGAAGTTTTGCCGGTTTGTATTTGGAATCTGAATATAGTTACCAAGAATCCCACAGCTGCTATGCAATGAACTTGGAACCAGGAAAACTTGATTCGAATCCCGACTCCGCCACACATGAGTCCAGTGGCTCTGGGCAAGCTACTTGACTTCTCAGAGCCTCATGTAGCTCAACTGCAAAATGAGAAGACTCCTTGCCTCAGTGCTATGGTGAGGATGGAATGACCACCCTGTAGCCTTAAACGCCTCGCACAGCCAGGGACACATTACAGACTCCCCGCCATCAGGTCAGGCCAACTCCTTCCCTCTTTTCCTTAGCAGAAAGAGTACAGCTCTTCATACAGTGCCATTTGTATCCTTATAGCCACCTCTCTAGAGAAAAGGTAGGACTTCTGATATAGTCATATAAAGGGGGAAAATTTTTGTTTTTTCCCCACTGACATCTCAAAAGTTTATACCACTATTCCTCTTACTGGGGGAATGGGATGAGAAATGGTATCTCACTAGTGTACATTTTATTTTAATAAATTACTCGTTTCAAAAGTAACTATTGAGGACTTCCATGGTGGCGCAGTGGTTAAGAATCCACCTGCCAATGCAGGGGACACAGGTTCAATCCCTGGTCCGGGAAGATCCCACATGCAGCAGAGCAACTAAGCCCGTGCACCACAAATACTGAGCCTGTGCTATAGAGCCTGCGAGCCACAACTACTGAGCCCGCGTGCCACAACTACTGAAGCCCGCGCGCCTAGAGCTCGTGCTCTGCAACAAGAGAAGCCACTGCAATGAGAAGCCTGTGCCCTGCAACAAAGAGTAGCCCCCGCTCGCCACAACTAGAGAAAGCCCGCGTGCAGCACTGAAGACCAAACGCAGCCAAAAAATATTCATTCATTCATTTAGAAAGTAACTATTTAGATACTTTGACATATACTATGATGATCAATACTTTACCTTGAATATACTTAACTCTTTTTAGTCTAGATGGAAAACCTGCATTAATGTTGATTATATGCATAAACATACTAATATATATATCTAGGGTTATAAAAATTTATGAACTTTGATAAAGCACATCAAAATACCTAATGTTTATCTTGAAATTTTAATGCAAGTCAGCACATTGTAAACTTAAAATGCTGAACGTGGTTGCCAAGTTATTGCTGAGACACCCTGGAAAACTTGGGAAGCAATATAACTTCATGGAATTTGGAGCCAGAAAAAAAACCTGGGTTTAAACCCAGGCTCTGGGACTTCCCTAGTAGTCCAGTAGTTAAGACTCTGCACTTCCAATGCAGGGGGCATGGGTTTGATCCCTGGTCGGGGAACTAAGATATCACATGCCGCACAGCATGGCCAAATAAATAAATTAATTAAATAAACACAGGATCTGCCACTTACTGTATGTAATTTTGAAAATTTTCTGAACCTCAAAGCATTAGTTTCCTATCTGTGAAGTAGGGATAATAATAATACTTCTCAGGGATTAAGTGGATTGAGTAAAGTCATGCATCTAGAACTCAAAATAGTATCCCATTATGATGAGGAAGACTTAATGCAAAGTAAATAAATCTGGAGTCCCTGGTTACAGGACAGATATTTAAAGTTGTCAGTTAAGAATGCTAACTAGCTCACTTAGCTTAGAAACAAGAAGATCCAAGTTTAAAATAACGGCCCAGCTTTTTTGTTGCTAGCTATGTGACCTTGGCCAAAGGCCAGACACATTGTACCTCAGCCCACTCATTTAACTGTTAGGTATTAATGATATTAGGTATTAATGATATTAGTTACAATTTGTAAAGCACTGACCATACACCAATGCAATCTGATAGGTTTACACATGCACTCCAGTCTTTACAATAACCCTTCAAGGTAGATATCCTTATCTCTATTTTACAAATGGCTGAAATTGAGAGAAGTTAAACTTGTTCAAGGCCACCCAGCTAGTAAGTGGTAGAGCCTGGATCCACAGTGGGGTTTGTCAGTCTCCAAATCCTGTCCTTAACTACCCAATGAACTCTCTGCCACCTACCTCTCTTAGAGAAGATCAAATAACATTTTTCCTGCAAGAGTGCTTTTTGAATTGAAACGTCCTATACAAACGTGAAGTATTATCGTTAATACTCTATATCAATCTAAATAATTCATAGAATGGGTCTGTGGTTTGCCCCCTCAGTGCCTGGGAACCCTGAAAGAATAAAAGGTTAGCTTCAAGATCTCTTTCATCTCCTCTTGGAATTTTGTCTTGACCTCAATTTCGCTTGAACTGACCTGATAAACAACATTAAAGAATAGATAGCCAAATGCTGCTCTTTGCCACCCAAAGGCAGCTCTCTGCACTCTCAGGAGTCCAGGGCAACAAGGTCTTGTGCTTTTCCTTGAAATATGGACAAAATATTTTCTTGGACTGACTTCTCACACCTGCATTTGCAGTTAGCTTGGGTAAGTATAAATAAAAGTGGTCACATAAATGTCCGCCTAAACTAGGGCTTTGGAAATCACCCTATAACAAACTCCAGTTCCTGGCACACATGCTATCGATCTAATAAAAGCAAATTTCAGTCCCTTTTCAAGGATATGGGGTAAAATTTAGAGGGGTTTTTCCCTCTGAAATTTTTGTCAACTAGTCCCGCATAGTTTAGTATAACTCTCTTAGTTATCCACCCTTAGAATAATAAGCTTCCCGGAAATACCAAAGCGTTGATGACATGTGACATGATATATGCGGGTCAAAATGGGGCTCGGTTTGGTATCATCCGGAAGGCACCCCCTAGCCCGCCAATCCAGGAGATGCTCAGCGTGGCCCGCTCACCCCTGCAGAGGAAGCAGGAGGGCAAAGTCCAGACAAAGTGAAGGGTGTTAATTTGCCGAGCCAGATCTCGACGCTGGGAAGGCGCCGAAGCTGCTGAATCTCGGGTTACTAGAGCATGCTCATTTACATGAGGAAGAAAGGTCGTCCCGGGTTTCCCAGAGGCCAGATAGAGACTGGAGAGTGTGACTTTCTCCAGTCCTGGGACTTACCTCTTCCCTTCCCTGTAAGGCCCTCTCGCCCCCCCTGGGGCGCTCACAGCCGCGGACCCCACCCCGCTTCCGACTTCGGGATCCGGGAAGCGCAGCTCAACCAGCCGGAGCCGATTTAAACCTGCGCGGGGCGGTGGAAGAAGCGGCGAGAGGGAGCGAGAGGCTGAGCCCCAGCCCCCGGCGCTTACCTCCGACGGCGAAATCTCAAACACGCTCGCGATCTTGGCGTAGAGCTCCTGGATGCTGGAGAAGTTCTCCACTCTGCCCGTGGCGCTGCCGTGGGCCAGCTGCGTGTGGAAAACCAGCCTGCAGGTGGGCGCCGGGAGGCTGGGTAGGCTGCCGCCAGCCGCATTAGTCTGCTCGCCCTCCACCAGCCGGGAGGTCTCCTTGGTATTGAATTTCTTTTTTCTCCGCAGCCGCAGGGGCATCTTGCCTGGCCGAGGGCGGGGACCCACCTGCACTCCACGGACTGCTGCCTCCTTGGCCTGGGCCCGCGGACTTTGTGCTATGGGCCTGCCGGCTCCGGGCAGGTGCAGCCTGGGCTGGGCCAATGGCAGAGGAGCTCCCGCCAGGCCCCGCCTGCTCAGGGCCCTCCTCCACTGAGAGGAGCTGCACCTGCAACCCACCGAGCAGCCACCTGCCCTCCGGATGGATCAGGGAGAAGAAAAGTTGGACCCTGAGGAAGGGGAATGTTGCCTACCATTCCAGTTCTACAAGGATCAAGCCATCAACCATCGCAGCTGCCCCGGATGGTGTGCCCTGAGGGGAATTCAGGATGGAGAAAACAAGGAAGCATTCTGTTATTTGGATACTGGCCCTAGATAGTTAAGATGCACATCTAAGGAATCATTTCAGTGAACTCAGACTCTTGCATCTTCCCCTACATAGGAAAGCACTACAATCATTAACTTGAGACGTCTGTCCTTTGTGATTAGCAGTAATCTTTTCATGTTCCATAACACGTTTTTATCCAACAAAAACACCCATATATCCTGGCTCCTCCCTTACCTCTTCTGAGCAGTTCCTCAGAGCTATCTGAGAGGCTCTCCTCCGCTATAGTGCTCAGTAAGGTCCCCGAATGAAACAACTCAAAACGTTTAGGTTGTGCAGGTTCTTCAGTCGATAGCCCATTCCCTCCTCTCATCTCCTGGCTTCTTTCCCCTCCTTTAAAAATGGTTCAATTTCTAGGGATTTCCCTGGTGGTGCGGTGGTTAGGAATCCGCCTGCCAATGTGGGGGACTCAGGTTCTAGCCCTGGTCCGAGAGGATCCCACATGCCCTGTAGCAACTAAGTTCATGCACCACAACTGCTGAGCCTGCGCTCTAGAGCTCACAGGCCACAACTACTGAGCCCACGTGCCACGACTACTGAAGCCCGCACACCTGGAGCCATGCTCCGCAACAAGAGAAGCCACCGCAGTGAGAGGCCTTTGCACCGCAATGAAGAGTGGCCCCCACTCGCCGCAACTAGAGAAAGCCCGCACGCAGCAATGAAGACCCAATACAGCCAAAAATAAATAATAAATAAATAAATTTTGTTTTTAAATGACTCAATTTCTATAAAAGCCTTAGGATTCTGATTCTATAGAACAACACATCTTAGAATACAAACATGCTGGCCCTTCTGGTGATGGTCATAAACGTGTGGTCGGCACTCACACACGACTGGGCCACATGCCTTCGTAACTATGTGTCTGGGCCATTGAGAATAGGAATTTAAGTGGAAGTCAATCTCCATCTTTCTTCTCTGTACCTTACACCCTGCAAGGCAGAATTGGAAGAAGTTTTGAGATTAGTGCCACATTGAATTCATAGTTAAACACCCTCAGCCATGCCCTCAGCAACTCTCAGTAATCCTTTTTACTTCTTCCTGGGCATCTTTCTCTCCCAAACGTTCAGCACTCTCCCAAGGTGATTTACTCCACCTCCGCCCTCCTTGGTCTCTGTAGAAAACCCTGTCTCTTATTCTACAGAGGAAATTGAGGCCACTCAGTGTGACTCCTGAACTCCCTCAATTCCCCACCCTTTGTCTGTAATTCCACCAACCTCCCTTCTCCAAACTCTGAAGAAATCTCTTCTTTTATTTGACCTTTGAGCTGATCTGTTCATTCCTTGAGAATCTCTATGTTTAAGCTACCTGTTGACTCTCATCTTTCATCTCCCCACCTGGTACCATCCACTGATGATCAAAAGCCCAAATCTTTTACATTGTTTTCAAGTCCTCCACCCCTCCGCCCCTGCAGTCACCTCTGCATTTTCACAGCAAAGCAAAACAGTCTTGAATTAGCTGCATTTCCTCAATTCCCCCTTTGCTCTTAGACTCACTGTGATCAGACTTTGCCCTCACTCTTCACTGAAATTGCTCTTACTATGGTCAGCACTTAATCATCAGATATGATTAATACTTTTCCGTCTTACTTCACCTTTTGGAATATCTGACTGCATTGACCATCTTATTCTTAAATCACAGCTCTGTTTTGGCTTCTACTGAAATAAAAACATACAACATGAGAGTTCTGAGTTTCAGTTTTATTTGGAGATTTACTGAGGACTATAGCCCAAGAGGCAGCATCTCAGATAGCTCTGAGGAACTGCTCAGAAGAGGTAAGAGGGAGGTCAGTATCTATGTGCTTTTGGCAAAGGGGGTACGTGCACCCAAGCACACATCTCAGTAGAAGGTTAACAAATATCTTCATAAATGGTTTTAGTGCTTTTCTAAGTATGGGAAGGCACAAGAATCCAGGTTTATAAAAAATTTCTTCTGAAGATATTTAACTATTTGAAGCTTTGTTCTACCAGTTTTCCCAGAGTCTTATTCCTAATCTCTGTCCTGAACTCCTTTCAGGGTGTGTTAAAGGTCAGCAGCTGCAGTGGCTAATAACTCAATTCCACTTATGATATCAACAAATTTGAATGCATTCCTCTCTTCTTGAAGCTTCCAAGATATCTTGAGATTCCTGCACTTGTCAGGAGATGGCCTTCATTATTCACCTGATAAGTCTGCTGGGAACCTAAGAGTTTCCAATTTCTGGAGGGATGAGGTAGAGAGAAAAGATAAAAGTTTCAATTCTGCTTACAAGGATATAATTTACCAAATTGCTGTAAGCCATAATTAGCTTAAGGGGAAATGTTTCCTTATATCTGGAAAACACAGAGTAAAAGCCAGTAACATTTCAGACAAAAAATTTTTAAAAACATAAAAATTATAACCATATTCAGTAGTTCACTCAGTCCTATGTAACTAATCCTTGATCTCTTGTTAACAGTTTTATGAAGCCATCAGGGTTTCCATTAAAATTCTTTAATTCCTTACCCAGTTCAGCTGTATGATCTGAAATTTATCAGAAACCTGTACTTGTCAAACAGTCCTTTCTATGAATCTTGAAGATGAAGCTTTATTTTTTTGCAAAAACATCAATACAACAATAACTGTCTATAAATGACAAAAGATTTTAAAAGGCATAGTTAAAGATCTTATTTCAATGCAATTGACAAAGAAGCTTGGTTACTGCTGTGACATACAACATCTTAAAATAACTAGAATTATGACTGATAACATTTTGCCAGGACATACCAGATTTTTAGGAATTCCATATAATTTCTAGAATACCTGTATTAATAATATTTACCCCAATATAACATAGGAAGGTTTATCACTCATTTAATGATGCTTCCCATGTAATTTAAAATATCAAATAAACCTAATTAATTTAATACCTCTTTTTGGAGTTCCATGACGGTCCAGTGGTTAAGACACTGCAGTGTCAATGCAGGGGGCACGGGTTCAATCCCTGGTCGGGGAACTAAGATACCACATGTTGCGTGGTGAGGCCAAAAGATAAATTAATTAATTAATTAAATAAAATTATTTTTTAAAAAGGGCAGACCTTCCCTGGCAGTCCAGTAAGCCTCTGCACTTCCACTGCAGGGGGCATGGGTTCAATCCCTAAGATCCCGCATGCCATGCAGCGCAGCCAAAAAAATTAATTAATTAATAAATTGAAAAAAGAAAGAAAGATTTCAAAGGCAAATTCAGAAAGTTATGATACATTACTTAAAAGGTAAAGAGGGACTTCCCTGGTGGCACAGTGGTTAAGAATCTGCCTGCCAATGCAGGGGACACAGGTTCGAGCCCTGGTCCAGGAAGATTCCACATGCTGCAGAGCAACTAAGCCCGTGCGCCACAACTACTGAGCCTGCGCTCTACAGCCCATGAGCCACAACTACTGAGCCCATGCGCTGCAACTACTGAAGCCCGTGCGCCTAAAGCCTGTGCTCCACGACAAGAGAAGCCACCACAATGAGAAGACCGTGCACCGAAACAAAGAGTAGCCTCCACTCGCTGCAACTAGAGAAAGCCCATGCTCAGCAACAAAGGTCCAATGCAGCCAAAAATAAATAAATAAATAAATAAATAAGGAAAGAAACTTTACAATCTGTTACCGAAAGCAGATCAACTTCCTAAGAGAACTTTGTTTTCTTCACAGAGAGAGAAAACCAAATTCAAGTTTTGTACCACTTTACCTTTAATCTTAAAATGTATCTACTCAATTAAATTCATTCTAATCTAAGTCAGTCCTGACCACACATAGGATTCCTTTCTAAGGACTCTTTTTTAATTTCTTCCCCAGGAACCTTCCACAATTTGCTATATCCATATTAATTTGTCCCTTATTTTCTTTCTTATTCAGAAATAACCAGCTTTAAGACAAAATTACTTTATTTTCCCTTAACAAAATGCATTTCCATTCCTCATATCTTCTTTTACTGAAAACACAACTCTTACTTTCCTTGCATAGTGAAATGTTTCCCTTATTATTTCAATTAGCTTTAAGTACGTATTTTAATTAGAATTCTCAACTCTTAAAAATCTTAATTTCTAGTGAAAACAAAGAAGTAAGCACTTAGGAAATTTTACATTACCATTCTGTAGATTGGCAAACTTATAAACACTATTTATAATATCTAAAAACATGCTTTCTTATAGAAAATGTCTCAGTGTGGCACCAAACATATTTATTAATCGTCCTTAAATATCTTTAGTTTCTCTGTAAAAGAAAGCCAGTGTTCAGTAATTAATGTTTCAGTATCTTATTTTATTTGGAAATGACCTAGATAGTCAATAAACTTCCATCATTTAACTTAATTTAGCAAAACTGTAAAGTTTCAAGTTAGCAAAATCTGGAGAGACTATTTTTAGGTAGACATTCCTAAAACATAATTATTCCTAAAGAGTTTACCTTTAGGTTCTTAATCTCATTTACATTTAATTTACTTATTAAAAACTTCATCATACCAAGTTATTTTTCTTGGTAAATAAAAAAGCTGACAAACTTTGGTAAAGCTAACAAACTTTGCACCAGATACAGTAAGATCTTATTTGACTTCTAGTAAACCTAGGTACAATCATACTATTATATTTAATGTTGATGACTCTAAAGACATGTCTGT
Source organism: Aethalodelphis obliquidens (assembly GCF_003676395.1). Classification (NCBI taxonomy): domain Eukaryota; kingdom Metazoa; phylum Chordata; class Mammalia; order Artiodactyla; family Delphinidae; genus Aethalodelphis; species Aethalodelphis obliquidens. The sequence goes on along the minus strand of NW_020837957.1, from coordinate 14,940,686 downwards.
ATTGATTAAACTAAATTTAATACCAAATATTAATTTAATACTGAATATTTCCCAGTTCACATGAACCTGAAATTCATTTGGGTTAGCTTCTTGTATACTTCTGAGAATTTAAATAAGCACTTAATTTCCTTTAAGTCAATTAAATAGAACTCATTTGCAAATTAATTTTGGTAATACCATCTGGAGGTAGAGACATATCACATCTCTAACATACACACAGCCATACATATATCCGTATAGACACAGAGAGATCTCACAGTTGGATTTTAAAACTTAGTCATGAATCATGTGTTACAATATAAAACTCACTAGTTCATAAGTAACAATTGGAATAAGTTAAGTTTACTCGTTTGAGTTTAAAAAGGCCTCCCCCCCACACACACTTTTTATTCTCAGTCTCAGGAATTGAAGATGGTCTAGATAAGACATGAATTTCTAAGAGCCCTAGTAGAACATTTACATCTCAAGACACAGAGAGAGAAATGCAAGCTTCTCCTAGAAGGACTTTCCCTTAGGATCAGAATTCTGAAAGGATATTTTATCAAGTTGGCTTTCTTGAACTTAACTGCATATGCAACGAAAGAGCCCCATCTTGGCCATTTTGGAAGCAAGATTTCCTTTAATTCCCAATTAAGTTGGTGCTTGTAAGTATAAGTTTTGTATGTACATAACCTGGCTCGGGTGTTAGTTGGAGGCTGGCTTTCTTTCTTTTTTTTTTTTAATTTAATTTAATTATTATTTTTTATACAGCAGGTTCTTCTTAGTTATCTATTTTATACATATTAGTATATATATGTCAATCCCAATTTCCCAGTTCATCCCACCACCACCACCCCTGCCCCTGCTTTCCCCTCTTGGTGTCCATAGGTTTGTTCTCTACATCTGTGTCTCTATTTCTGCCTTGCAAACCTGTTCATCTGTACCATTTTTCTAGATTCCACATATATGCCTTAACATATGATATTTGTTTTTCTTTTTCTGACTTACTTCACTCTGTATGACAGTCTCTAGGTCCATCCATGTCTCTGAAAATGACCCAATTTTGTTCCTTTTTAAGGCTGAGTAATATTCCATTGTATATATGTACCACATCTTCTTTATCCATTCATCTGTTGATGGGCATTTAGGTTGCTTCCATGACCTGGCTATTGTAAATAGTGCTGCAATGAATATTGGAGTGCATGTGTCTTCTTGAATTATCGTTTTCTCTGGGTATATGCCCAGTAGTGGGATTGCTGGGTCATATGGTAGTTCTATTTTTAGTTTTTTTAAGAACCTCCATACTGTTCTCCACAGTGGCTGTACCAATTCACATTCCCACCAACAGTGCAAGAGGGTTCCCTTTTCTCCACACCCTCTCTAGCATTTGTTGTTTGCAGATTTTCTGATGATGCCCATTCCAACCAGTGTGAGGTGATACCTGATTGTAGTTTTGATTTGCATTTCTCTAATAATTAGTGATGTTGAGCAGCTTTTCATGTGCCTCTTGGCCATCTGTACATCTTCTTTGGAGAAATGTCTATTTAGGTCTTCTGCCCATATTTTGATTGGGTTGTTTGTTGTTTTAATATTGAGCTGCATGAGCTGTTTATATATTTTGGAGATTAATCCTTTGTCCGTTGATTCGTTAGCAAATATTTTCCCCCTTCTGAGGGCTGCCTTTTTGTCTTGTTTGTTGTTTTCTTTGCTGTGCAAAAGTTTTAAGTTTCATTAGGTCCCATTTGTTTATTTTTGTTTTTATTTCCATTTCTCTAGGAGGTGGGTCAAAAAAGATCTTGCTGTGATTTATGTCAAAGAGTGTTCTTCCTATGTTTTCCTCTAAGAGTTTTATAGTGTCTGATCTTACATTTAGGTCTGTAATCCATTTTGAGTTTATTTTTGTGTATGGTGTTAGGGAGTGTTCTAATTTCATTCTTTTACATGCAGCTGTCCAGTTTTCCCGGCACCACTTAATGAAGGGACCGTCTTTTCTCCATATCCTTGCCTCCTTTGTCATAGATTAGTTGACCATAGGTGCGTGGGTTTATCTCCGGGTTTTCTATCCTGTTCCATTGATCTATATTTCTGTTTTTTGTGCCAGTACCATATTATCTTGATGACTGTAGCTTTGTAGTATAGTCTGAAGTCAGGGAGTCTGATTCCTCCAGCTCTGTTTTTTTCCAAGATTGCTTTGGCTGGAGGCTGGCTTTCTAATGCCCCTCGTTTAGTAATGGTGTTAGGCCAGCCTCCCATCTAATCACCCAGTCCAGACCTCTCAGTGTCTTTCAACTGAGCAAATCCATGTATCTTTCAACTGGAGAGCCAGGTACCTGTTATATACCACTAAACAAAACTTAGGCTCATCAACCAACAATTGGGAGAGCCAAGAACCAGAAGAGGCTTACTCAAATTCGTCTGGGTTCACCAAGGAGGCAGACAAGCACAAGGGGCCCTTCTGGTACCAAGGATCCAGATCCACATAAAGTTCAGGCAAAGGAGAGAAGTCTGCTCTGAGTCACTTAATGATCACCAAAACTGTCAACTGAAATAAAAACACACAAAATGAGAGCTCTGAGCTTCAGTTTTACTGGGGGACTTACTGAGGACTACAGCCCAGGAGACAGCCTCTTGGAAAGCTCTGAGTAACTGCTCAGAAAAGGTAAGGGGGAAAGTCAGTATCTATGTGATTTTTGGCAAAGGGGGTACATGCAACTAAGCACACATCTCAGTAGAAGGTTGCTGCTAGTCATGAGGAACAGATATCTTCATTAATGGTTTTGGTACTTTTCCAGCTATGGGAAGATGCAAGAATCCAGGTTCATAGAAAATTCTCCTGAAAATATCTAACTATCTGAAAGCCTATTCTGCCAGTTTTCCAGAGCACAGAGTACCTCACTCCTGATCTCTCCCCTGGCCTCCTTTCAGGATGCTAAAGTTCAGCAGCTGCAGCGGCTAATAACTCAATCCTTGTAGAGCCGAATGGCGATCAACCTTCATTAGTTGGCACTTCCTTACCTCTCCCCATCTTTGCTAACTGCTACTCTGCAGGAACTTTTTTCTGCAAGGAAGGCGTTTTTCTTTGGCCATCTTGTCTTCTTACCCTACATGCTCTCCCTGAATGACCACATCTATTCTTCTGGTTTCAGCAGATGTTGTTGATCTCCAAATTTGTATCTACAGCTCCATCTACCAGAAAGGGAATGTACTGTAGGAAACTAAAATTGAGATTGTACAAGTTCATCCCTTCTCCTGAAAAATATCTTTTTTTTTCTCCTGATTTCAGTAAACAGGATCACGTACTCAGTGGCCCAGACCAGACATATTTGAGTCATCATACCAAGCTTTTTTATTTTCCCTCACCTCTCTTATCATTTCAGTCCTGAAAATTCATGTTTTCCTAATTAAGGTTAGCAGAATTACAGGGGGAGACAAAGAGAGTCTACTAATTCCTTAGGATAACCTAACATTTTTTGTGTTTATATTTCTATAACTTAAGAAATTAATATAAACATATTATGATTCATAGTCTGGTTCATACTCCCTCAAAATGGAATATTGCTACAGGATCTCAAGGCTTGAATTTACCTTTGTACTTATGGTTGTTATAGCACCAAATAGCATTACCTTGTCTTGAGCTAATGAGAAAAGATTAGAGAAAACCTAGGAAGTACTATAAATAATGCATTCCCATCAAGTGAAATAATGTCACAATATATTGCCTGAGTAAAAAGCTTACTGAAATTTGATTAAAGAAAAGTAAGAAGAGAAGTGAGTCATCGTAGGGTATACGGCAGATACATTATCAATATCTACATGTGATGTATGAGGGATTAGTACAAGGGAACACAATAGGGTGTGAAGTTAAGAAAAACTTCAAAGATAAGAATCTCTTTAAGCTGTATCAAATAAACAGGTAAAAATAATGGCATAAGGTGGGAAGTTTGAATTCTACAGTCCTTCTTTCTTTTTTTTTGTATTTATGTTTTTTATTATCATTTAGTTCTGGCTGCATTGGGTCTTCGTTGCTGCACGTGGGCTTTCTCTAGTTGTGGCAAGCAGGGGTTACTCTTTGTTGCGGTGTGCAGGCTTCTCATTGCGGTGGCTTCTCTTGTTGCGGAGCATGGGCACTAGGCACGCGGCTTCAGTAGCACACGGGCTTAGCTGCTCCACAGCATGTGGGATCTTCCCGGACAAGGGCTTGGACCCGTGTCCCCTGCATTGGCAGGCAGATTCTTAACCACTGTGCCACCAGGGAAGCCCTCTATAGCCTTTCAATTCCACTTATTTTTCTTTGCCTAGAGAGTGGAAGTTTCCCTTAAGGTCTACATCAAGTTCACCTTTACCGTAAAACCTCACTTAAGCATGCGATATGTCAATTATATCTCAATAAAACTGGAAGAAAAGAAAATCTCACTTGAGGCACCAGCTGTATCAGCCATAGTAATAGAAGGAAATAGATGGTACACTCAAATTAAGAATATATGGTGATGGTTTAATAAAAGGAATGGACGGGTAGCAGTCAGGATATACTCATAACATATAGTATAATACCCCACAGCCCTTTCTATTCCCAAGTCCAAAGAAATGAGGAATTAGGAAATTCTGTAGAGAGAATCACCTTAAGAGGAGCTGTGACATTTGCTTGAAGGAAACAGGTAGCCAAAGGCAATCTAGAAGGAAAGAAGCTAGGGAAATGAATAGCCTGACCTAATATTACCCTTAGACCTGAGCAAAGGGAGCACCTACTCCAGCCCTCCTTTAGCTGCAAAAAATCCTATAAGATATGGAGTCCACAGGGTCAAGGGGCATGGTCACCCAGAACTCATGCCCTCCCTTCTAGACCATGCTCTGGATACACAGGATCCTGGGTTTCCCTGCTCAAGTGGCCCCAAGTCTTGTTCCAAAAACTGCATAGGCTTTCCCAGGGTCAAGGCAGGTCAGCACCTGATGTGCACAACCTTATGCCTGGGGGGTGGCCCAGGAGCAGCTCTTCGCCACAATAAGAGGTGGGGGGTCGGGGGGAAGAACAGAGCAGAGCTGGGTAGGAAAAGAATGAGGTAGGCTTCAGGCAGAGACCTGTTTCTCCCCATGTCCCTACATTCCTCTGTGTAACTCTGATGATCTGGAGACCTCAAATTTTGAACCTGGCCTTTCAGATCATTATTAAAATATATTGGTCAAAATAGGAGGCTAGAACATATATTATTTGACAGTTTGTTTCTAAGCAATTAGTTTTCAGTAGTTAAGATATGGTAACTGGGCCTCCATGTGTACTCTTGCCCCGCATCTCACACATGTGCCTACCCTGACTTCATTCTCCTCCCCAGGTCACCTGCCCAAATGCAACCTTGAACCAAACCAGATGTCAGAGGGAAGAGAGTGTCTGTTGACATTGTCCAGGCTGCAGATGTCTCCAGGAAAAATTGGAAAACATGAAGTTTGTGTCTAGAGAGGCTGGCATACCAGCCCACCTAATCCCATCTATTGTACCAGAAATATTTCTCCGCAACAGAGTTCTGAATTTGCATATATGCTGACTTTTTTCACATATGGTGAATTGTCTACCCAACCACACAGTTCCTTGAAGTTAGAGAACATATTTCATATTCCTCTTTGGTACCCTTTCCAGATTCTCAAGTAGTGTTATATATGTAATATATATCAGTAAATATCATTGGATAAAATAAACCAATCTTTGTTCCTACCTAAGACAAATGAATTAACTACAATTAATCAAAAATATTGTCTGGGGCGTCCCTGGTGGCGCAGTTGTTCAGAATCCACCTGCCAAGGCAGGGGACATGGGTTTGAGCCCTGGTCCAGGAAGATCCCACATGCCATGGAGCAACTAAGCCCGTGTGCCACAACTACTGAACCTGCGCTCTAGAGCCTGCGAGCCACAACTACTGAAGCCCGCGTGCCTAGAGCCTGTGCTCCACAAGAGAAGCCACCGCAATGAGAAGCCCCTCACACCACAATGAAGAGTAGCCCCCGCTCGCCACAACTAGAGAAAGCCCGCACACAGTAATGAAGACCCAAGGCAGCCATAAATAAATAAATAAATAATTTTTAAAATATATATATTGTCTTTGCTTTACATCTAGCCGTAGAGTTCAACCCAGTTATCAATCTACAGTACTTCCACTCACTAGCATTTTGTGTTGCTACAGCCTAAAAGTATCAACAATAAAATCAAGTAGGAGTTGAGTCATAAAAAAAAAATTCTAGGATTAAATTAATATAACTTTATATGCCTGCCAAAAGCAATAATATTACCTTGTTTGTAAGAAAACATGTAGTCATCAAATGAATCATAAGACAAATTTACTAACTTGTTTTTCCCAGCAAATATAGCCTCTAATTACATGTAACATTAGTAGTTCTGAAGAAACACACACCGCCCACCCCACTCAACACTCTTTCCCTCCCCCACACCAGTTATGTATGTATCCAGTAAGCAAATACTTGGGAGAAAATAAACACAGGATTTGTTAAACCATAGGCAGTTTTCCCTGGAACTAAAGATAGCATGTTTTATAGTTGCATGGAAACAATGAACAACTGAAGATGACAAGTAGGCAAGGAAATAACCCTTATTTAGCTGAAATTCAGATAAATCCTTTTAGGAATAATTGGAAATTAAAAACTGGAAAATGGAAAGAGGGAAAGAAGGTGAAGTGATATAGTAGGAAGAATAAGATAATAATATGTAGTTGTTCGCTGAGCACCTACTGTGTGTCTGGCATAGTGTTCACTATGTTACATGCATTGTCTCATTCATTGATACTTGGAGGAAACCCTCTGGCTTGGAATCCAACTTACTCTGCATCTCTAAGGTTATGGTAAATAAAACAGTAAAGAAACAATAATAGATGTGAACAGTAAACTAATTTAACATAAGTCCTTCTATAATAAAACAAATATGAAAAAGCTGCATGGGATTTAGAAAGTAGTCTCATTCAAAAGTCACATATTTTAATCACTCGAGAACTGTATTCAGAACTGAAAATAGTAATTAGTTGGCATATAAGCCCTTGATGACTCTTCAGAGTTGGGCAAATAATTTCCTTTATATAGAATCCAAAATAGTATTTAGAGTCAAACAAATATTCTCGATGAAATTGATAACTAAGTAACCTTTGAAGATAACCATTATAGTGATTTGGAGGTCAGGATACAGCAAAGGCTAAAAAATGTAATTTCTCTAAGGAAAAATATCTCACATAAGAGTAGAAATAGTGGAGCAATTATATTACATATCAAAAATATGAAATCTGGGGTTGCTTCCATTTGCTGGGAGAAAAGGGTGACAGATTGTCAGCACCTGATAGTCATTAGTGGTGATGAGATAATTGTCTCCAACTGTTCCATTTTTAATTTCAAATACATGCAAATAATAGGTTCTGAAACAGGGCCAAATATTTTTCATTTTGTTCCTCAGTTTTATTGGAAAAATTATACAGTAAATGTTATCCAGAAATATTTTGCCACATATGATAATTAAAATTAGAATACTGAACCTACCCAGAAAGTTTTAAAACTAAGAATTTGATCTGAAAACTAATCAGTATAATATAACCTCCGTCATTTAACGTAACATATTTCAGGTTTTACTGTAATTTTAGCAGAGACAGGGCTGAAGTTTTTATCTGCCAAGCAGAATGCAGAGAATGTTGTTTTACATGACATACATATAAATTCAAAATCCAAATGGAATTTTTTTTTTTTTTTTTTTTTTTTTTGCGATATGCGGGCCTCTCACTGTTGTGGCCTCTCCCGTCGCGGAGCACAGGCTCCGGACGCGCAGGCTCAGCGGCCATGGCTCACGGCCCCAGCCGCTCCGCGGCACATGGGATCTTCCCAGACCGGGGCACGAGCCTGTGTCCCCTGCATCGGCAGGTGGACTCTCAACCACTGTGCCACCAGGGAAGCCCCAAATGGAATTTTTAAGTGGGCATCCTGCTTTCCACTTTCAAGAGTCAAGTAAACAAATAGAAATTATGAGTTTATATATTTTAAAAAAGGAAAAAAATCAGCCATAAGGGAATGTTACACAGCGATGGTATTACTTTCCATACTTTCCACAACTGTTATAAATCAGGGAAACTGTTCAGGATACTGATTAAGTACATGAGTATTGGATTAAGTGACCTGATTCAAGTCATCAAGACATTATATAACAGTAATTGACTATGATTTGGAACAAATCTTTTAATCTCTTGGCTAATTTTTCATACTTGAAGATATTTACTTTTTTTTTTTTTTGGCCTCGCAGCATACAGGATCTTAGTTCCGCCACACCCGCTCCCTCTGCATTGGAAACACGGAGTCTTAACCACTGGACTGCCAGGGAATTCCCTGAAGATATTTACTTCTTATGGATACTGTGAAGGTTATATGAAATAACATGTAGATCTGGTGGCATAACACCTAGCACATAGTAAGTGATTAAGGAATATTAGTTATTCTTTATTGCATAATAGATAATCATAACGAAAATGAATGACATGCTAAATCAAGTATGTGTTCTATGTTTGATAAGCTTTCATATGGAGTATTTCATTGTACTCAAAGTTTGATAATAGGCTATCTGAACATGGTATATATTTAATTATTCAAAATAATGAATCAGACTAGTTTATTCCAAAAATTTTGGATGAATAAAAGTTGGTTTAAATAGTGAATATAAACTATAAGAGAAATCTTAAGAAAAGACACTTTCAATCCAATCATTTTAAAATATAATAGGAAATTTCAACAGCTTAATTATGCTTATTATTACATGTTTATCTGCTCATTAAATCAAATCCTGAAGTACATTTATTTGGCAAATGAGTATTGCGAGTTATAAAATAAACTGGAAAATTATCAAACGATCTGTCTTCATGATTCATTGTATTTAATATTTCTTTAATTCAGAATAGTCTATTTCTAAATTATTTCAATTTATTGTGTTTCAAAGACATGTTGCATTATCTCCCTCCTTGGACATTTTTCTTAAATAAAAATATTAACAAATAAATTCCACAAGATGTCTATTTAAATTATTCAGCATAAATTCAGTCCAACATGTATTGAGAAATTGTTTTGTATAAGGCCTGACCTAAATGTTGGGAAAGAAAAGTCTATTTTCAGGAAGACCCAGTCTAGTGAGGACGAGTTACATAATTGTGAATCATACAAGGCAGATTTTAATGAGCTCTACAAGGAAATAAGCAGAATGAGGGAAAGATTGATTCTGATCAAAGAGATCAGGAATATCTCACATTTTAGGTTGATCTCGATTTTGACAGAAGATGAGATTAGAATGGTATAAGAACCACATGAGGAGAAAACCTGAGGGGATTTCTTTCTGCACAGGCCAAATAGTAGATGTGAATGGCTTATGTTATATATGTGCCTAAGTTTGGAATAAATATATAAAACTGAAAAAGCAGGTCAATACTAGATGATAAATGATCTTGAATACTAGGGAGAAGTTTGAATTTTATTTTGTAAGCAATTGATGATAACCAATGATGTGATTAATGCAGAACACCAGACCAGCAATAAGGATACCTGGCCCAAGCTCTACTGCCACTTAGCTCACGTGCACATCATTCATCAACTCTGGGCATCAGTTTCCTCACTTGCATTTTAAAAAACAAAACTGAGAGTTGAACTGAATCATCTAAGATTCCTTTAAATACAAAATTAATGTAATTCTGGTGAGTTCCCTGGTGGTCTAGTGGTTAGGATTTGGTGCTTTCACTGATGGGGCCCAAAACTGGGCCACTGGTTGCGGAATTGAAATCCCATTAGCAGTGAGTCGCGGCCAAAAAAAAAAAGTAATATAATTCTATGATTCAATATAAAACTTTGGGACTACTTTAACCTTTTATCATTCTGTATAATTTACAAGCTGAAGATGGATTATTCCTATTTAAATAGAACATAGAAAAATTTAAATCATATCATCCTCATGGTTGTTAAATGATGATTCAATTTTGCTGAAATCTGGTTCTAAATCTATAACAAATAAATATTTTCCTTCTGGAAATTAAATAAAATATATTCTAGCACAGGGAACAATACTCAATATTTTGTAATAACCTACAAGGGAAGAGAAGCTTTATATATATATATATATATATATATATATATATATATATATATAAAACAATCACTTTGCTGTACACTTGAAACTAACACGTTGTACATCAACTATACTTCAATTAAATAAATGAAGACATAAATACATAAATAAAATAAATTCCCCCAAAGAAAGTTTATCTCCTCTTCTGCCATTATAGCACTTTCTTCTCTGCCAGCATCTCAAATGCTTTGAAAAAATACAGACTGCCATAAAAATTCCAGGCAAAATATTTAGGCACAGTATCTGTCATTTAATAAATATCTGTGAAATTATTTTCTCTTTCCTTCCTATTTCTATTGTTAACTTTAACTCAAGACCTCAAAATTTCTTAACACAATCATTTTGATCATCTTGCAATTGGTCTCATTTGTCTTGTGCTGTATCTTTCCTACATTTGCCATACTTCTGTGAGTGATCTTAGGAAACTTAAATCTAATTGTGTTGCTTCCCTGTTTAAAATTGCTTATAGAAGTAGTTCTCAAAGTGTGGTCCCCAGACCAGCACCATAAGAATCACTCACAAACTTTTTATAAGTGCAGGTTCTCAGGTCACATTCCGAACCTATGGTCCATGTTTTAACAAGCTCTCCAGGTGATTCTGATGTACCCTAAGTTTGGGAATAACTGGCTTGTAGGATAAAATGAAAGTACCTTAGGTTAGGATACATCCAGCACCAGTTCCTCATGTATTGCCCGGCCTCTCTCCCAAATCACACCCTACATTTTAGCCTTGCCATTATTTTATCTGGCCATTCCTTAAATACTATTATACTTCCTTTTGCTCACTGTACTCCTGGAAAGCATTTTCCCAACATGGCAGCCTGATAGCTCCCTGCTCACTTTTCAAAATTCTGCTGAAGGGCATCTGAAGTATTGTAGCAGATATAGATATTATATGGAACCTCTGATAAGTCCCAATAAGAGAATTAGAATGCAAAGCCCTAGGATTTTGCAGTAAGGGCATACTTTCTAATGCCAACAACCATTCTCCCTTTGAAAAGCAGCTCCTGACTTGCTGACACGTGCTGGTAGAGACTCATCCATCACCTGATGGAGGGACACAAAGTGATTACACAAGCTGAGCTGCTCCTCCTGAAGTGAATGTTACTTGGTCAACCAAATCATACAGTTGAAACATGCGCTTCATTATTAATGGAAATAATAGAATAATGCATTCCATTAAATAGAAATGATATGGCAACACTGGGGACAAGTAAAGACCACTTAGAAAGGGGGAAAAAAACACAGGCCTGGATCTGCACAGTATTGCTGGCACCAGCCAGAAATGGAAAGATATTGCAGGACATCCACTTGGGGTGGGCCTGAAACACATGGTGAAGGGAAATCCCCCCAATATGCAGAACTTTGGGCTGTTCACTTGATGGTCCACTTTGCATGGAAAGAAAAATGCCCTGGTATCTATTTACTTTGGCCACATTCCCCCAGGTACTCTAGCTGATATGTAAATTAACAAAGGGAATGGGTGAGTTTAAAGTCATGTGAGGAGCCCAAGGGCACAGAACTCCAGGCACTGCCTAAGCACTATTGATAATTCTGGTTTGCTGCTTATCCATTAAGCAACTTCTTTATCAGAGTATTACCTGTAAGTCCTTAGTGAGAAGCACACTGGGAGAAGTAATTCAATAGTACAAGGATTTTAAAGGAAAGGTGGAGGAGGAATAAATATCCAAGGCCTACCAGTCAGTCTACATTCATTTTCATCACCACCTCAACAACGAGGCTTTGCATCACCCTGGTAATTCTCTACAGTTATCAGCATCTGCAACCTGGACTGTTGCATCCATTTTCAGAAGTGAAGCTGGGACTTCCATGGTGGTGCAGTGGTTAAGAATCCGCCTGCTGGGGCTTCCCTGGTGGCGCGGTGGTTAAGAATCTGCCTGCCAATTCAGGGGACACAGGTTCGAGCCCTGGTCCAGGAAGATCCCACATGCCGCGGAGCAACTAAGCCTGTGTGCCACAACTACTGAGCCTGCGTTCTAGAGCCCATGAGCCACAACTACTGAGCCACCATGCTGTAACTACTGAAGCCTGAGCACCTAGAGCCCGTGCTCCGCAACAAGAGGAGCCACCGCAATGAGAAGCCCGCGCACCACAATGAAGAGTAGCCCCCGCTCGCCGCAACTAGAGAAAGCCCGTGTGCAGCAATGCAGACCCAACATGGCCAAAACATGAAATATAATAAATAAATTTATATTAAAAAAAAAAATCCACCTGCCAATGCAGGGGACACGGGTTTGAGCCAGGTCTGGGAAGATCCCACGTGCTGCAGAGCAACTAAGCCCATGAGCCACAACTACTGAGCCCCAGTGCCACAACTACTGAAGCCCGCACTCCTAGAGCCTGTGCTCGCAACAAAAGAAGCCACTGTAATGAGAAACCCACACACCACAATGAAGAGTAGCCCCAGCTAGCCGCAAGTAGAGAAAGCCCACTCACAGCAACAAAGACCCAACGCAGCCCAAAAATAAATAAATAAATAAATGTATTAAAAAAAAAGTGAAGCTGCAAGTAATATCTATTACAAGGTAATGCAGGAGAAAGATAAGTTCAGACTTAAGCTTTCCGCCAACTAGTCTTCACTGCTGCCTCACCAGCCTGCCACCCGTCAATCCTGACAACCTAGTTCAAGGCAGTTCAAACTCTATAGGGTTCCTCTTATTTTCACCTAGTTCTATAGTTTCTCTAGGGTTGATTATCAGAGAGGGAGCTTGCAGCTCCTGCTGTTATCCTATCTTAGCCAGGAACTAGAAACTCTCAAATTCTCATGAATGCAATACCTGGCATATAGTTTGCTCTTAAATGTTTAATTACTATTGAATGAATGAACCCTGGCACTAAGGCCTGAAACTAGAATTCTAAGTTCATTTCCAGTTGAAAATATGCTATGATTAATAATAACTAATATTTATTATTGAGCCAAACATGATTATAGGTGTTTATTTCTTTAATGAAGTAATGCATGTAATAGATGAAACAACTATGATTTCCTTTTGTGTTCTGAGAGGGAACTAAGAAAAAGAAGCATACGGTAAGCCTTGTGCACCCACAGGTTCCACACCCACGAATGGAAAATATTCAAAAAAAAATTCCAGAAAGTTCCAAAGATCAAAACGTGAATTTGCTAAGCTCTGGCAACTATTTACATAGCATTTACATTGTATTTACAACTATTTGCATAGCATTTACATTGTATTAGGTATTAAAAATAATCTAGGGATGATTTAAAGCATAGCGGAGGATATGCTTAGGTTATATGCAAACACTACACCATTTTATATAAGGGACTTGAGCATCCCCAGATTTTGGTATCCATGGGGATCCTGGAACCAATCCCCCATGCGTTATACTTTTTTACAATAATAACATATAACTTAAATGTTCATTATGTGTGATGGTTAACTTTGTGTCCACTTGACTGGGCTAAGGGATGCCAAGATAGCTGATAAAACATAATTCCTGGGTGTGTCTGTAAGGGAATTTCTGGAAGACATTAGCATTTGATTCAGTAGACTGAGTAAAGAGATCTGCCCTCACCAATGTGGGCAAGCATTATCCATATCCAATCTTAACCAATCATTGAGGGCAACAAGGGAACTAAAAGGGGAAGAAAGGGCAAATCACACTCTCTCTTCTTGGGCTGACACATCCATCTTTTCCTACCCTGGGACGTTGGAGCTCCTCATTCGAGGGCCTTCATACTCTGGACTACTCCAGGGGCCCCTGATTCTCAGGATTTTGGACTTGGACTGAATTATACCACTGGCTTTCCTAATTCTCAAGCTTGCCTATGGCAGACTGTGGGACTTCTCAGTCTCCATAACTGCATGAGCCAATTCCTACAATAAATCTCCTCATATATATATATATATATATATATATATATATACTAATACAGATATATATCCTATTGGTTCTGTTTCTCTGGAGAATCCTAACTCATACACTAGGCATTATGATTTACCTAATAGAGCTAATATCTTCCAAATAAATTTAGTCGACTAGTACTTTGATTTTTTTTCCCAGGAAAAAGAAGAAGGTTTAGCTTTTCTGAAAATGTATTTTCATGAATTTAGCGTGTGGTTTTTTTTGTCTTTTTGTTTGTTTGTTCTATTATATATTTATTTATTATTTATTTATTTTGGCTTCACCTGGTCTTAGTTGCGACACTCAGGCTCTTAGTTGCAGCACTCAGTCTCTTAGTTGCAGCCTACAGACTTCTTAGTTGAGGCATGTGGTCTCGAGGTTGTAGCACGGATATGGGATCTAGTTCCCTGATCAGGGATCGAACCCAGGCCGCCTGCATTAGGAGCGTGGAGTGTTACCCACTGGACAACAATGGAAGTCCCTAAATTTGTAAATTATGCATATACACAAAGCACCTAATGCAAATAAATATTCTAATAATTTCCTTTTTTTTTTTTTTTGCGGTACGTGGGCCTCTCACTGTTGTGGCCTCTCCCGCTGCGGAGCACAGGCTCCAGACGCGCAGGCTCAGCGGCCATGGTTTATGGGCCTAGCCGCTCCACGGCACGTGGGATCCTCCCAGACCGGGGCACGAACCCGTGTCCCCTGCATCAGCAGGCAGACTCTCAACCACTGCGCCACCAGAGAAGCCCCTAATTTCTAAATTTTTATAAGAACAGTTATTATAGACAATTTCTTGGCTGCTGCCTTAGAGATATATGTATGTGGCCCATTTATTGTTATCCCAGAAGCATACCTTATACTGAAATAGTGGTAATAAAGAGGACACTTACAAACATGGGTGTGGAGGCTTCCGGGAAGATGGCGGAAGAGTAAGACGCAGAGATCACCTTCCTCCCCACAGACACACCAGAAATACATCTACACGTGGAACAACTCCTACAGAACACCGACTGAACACTGGCAGAAGATCTCAGACCTCCCAAAAGGCAAGAAACCCCCCACGTACCTGAGTAGGGCAAAAGAAAAAAGAATAAATAGAGACAAAAGGATAGGGACGGGACCTGCACCAGTGGGAGGGAGCTGTGAAGGAGGAAAGGTTTCCACACACTAGGAAGCCCCTTCGCGAGCAGAGACTACGGGTGGCGGAGGGGGAAAGCTTCGGAGCCGCGGAGGAGAGCGCAGCAACAGGGGTGCGGAGGGCAAAGCGGGGAGATTCCCTCACAGAGGATCAGGGCCAACTGGCACTCGCCAGCCCGAGAGGCTTGTCTGCTCAGCCGCCGGGGCGGGCGGGGCTGGGAGCTGAGGCACGGGCTTCGGTCGGAGCGCTGGGAGAGGACTGGGGTTGGCGGCGTGAACACAGCCTGCAGGGGGTTAGTGTGCCACAGCTAGCCGGGAGGGAGTCCGGGGAAAAGTCTGGACCTGCCGAAGAGGCAAGAGACTTTTTCTTCCCTCTTTGTTTCCTGGTGCGCGAGGAGAAGGGATTAAGAGCGCTGCTTAAAGGAGCTCCAGAGACAGGTGCAAGCCGCGGCTAAAAGCGCGGACCCCAGAGACGGGCATGAGATGCTAAGGCTGCTGCTGCCGCCACCAAGAAGCCTGTGTGCGAGCACAGGTCACTATCCACACCCCCCTTGGGGGGAGCCTGTGCAGCCCGCCACTGCCAGGGTCCCGGGATCCAGGGACAACTCCCCTGGGAGAACACACGGTGCGCCTCAGGTTGGTGCAACGTCACGCTGGCCTCTGCAGCTGCAGGCCTGCCCCGCACTCCGTGCTCCTCCCTCCCCCCAGCCTGAGTGAGCCAGAGGCCCCGAATCAGCGGCTCCTTTAACCCCGTCCTGTCTGAGCGAAGAACAGACACCGTCCGGCGACCTACACGCAGAGGCGGGGCCAAATCCAAAGCTGAGCCCTTGGGAGCTGTGAGAACAAAGAAGAGAAAGGGAAATCTCTCCCAGCAGCCTCAGAAGCAGCAGATTAAAGCTCCACAATCAACTTGATGTACCCTGCATCTGTGGAATACCTGAATAGACAACGAATCATCCCAAATTAAGGAGGTGGACTTTGAGGGCAAGATTTATGACATTTTCCCCTTTTCCTCTTTTTGTGAGTGTGTATGTGTATGCTTCTCTCTGAGATTTTGTCTGTATACCTTTGCTTCTACCGTTTGTCCTAGGGTTCTATCTGTCCGTTTTGTTTTTTTTTTTTTTCTTTTTTTTCTCTTAATAATTATTTTTTATTTTAATAACTTTATTATATTTTATCTTACTTTATTTTACCTTATCTTCTTTCTTTTTTTCTTCCTTCCTTCCCTCCTTCCTTCCTTCCTCCCTCCCTCCCTCCTTTCTTTCTTTCTTTCTTTCTACTTCTACTAATTATTTCTTTCTACTTTTTCTCCCTTTTATTCTGAGCCATGTGGACGAAAGGCTCTTGGTGCTCCAGCCAGGAGTCAGGGCTGTGCCTCTGAGGTGGGAGAGCCAACTTCAGGACACTGGTCCACAAGACACCTCCCAGCTCCACGTACTATCAAACAGCAAAAAACTCCCAGAGATCTCCATCTCAACACCAGCACCCAGCTTCACTCAACGACCAGCAAGCTACAGTGCTGGACATCCTATGCCAAACAACTAGCAAGACAGGAACACAACCCCACCCATTAGCAGAGAGGCTGCCTAAAATCATAAGTCCACAGACACCCCATAACACACCACCAGACGTGGACCTGCCCACCAGAAAGACAAGATCCAGCCTCATCCACCAGAACACAAGCACTAGTCCCCTCCACCAGGAAGCCTACACAACCCACTGAAGCAACCTTAGCCACTGGGAACACACACCAAAAACAATGGGAACTACGAACCTGCAGCCTGCAAAAAGGAGACCCCAAACACAGTAAGGTAAGCAAAATAAGAAGACAGAAAAACACACAGAAGATGAAGGAGCAAGATAAAAACCCACCAGACCTAACAATGAAGAGGAAATAGGCAGTCTACCTGAAAAAGAATTCAGAATAATGATAGTAAAGATAATCCAAAATCCTGGAAATAGAATAGACAAAATGCAAGAAACATTTAACGAAGACCTAGAAGAACTAAAGATGAAACAAACAACGATGAAAAACACAATAAATGAAATTAAAAATACTCTAGATGGGATCAATAGCGAATAACTGAGGCAGAAGAATGGATAGGTGACCTGGAAAATAAAATAGTGGAAATACTACTGCAGAGCAGAATAAAGAAAAAAGAATGAAAAGAACTGAGGACAGTCTCAGAGACCTCTTGGACAACATTAAACACACCAACATTCGAATTATAGGGGTTCCAGAAGAAAAGAGACAAAGAAAGGGACTGAGAAAATATTTGAAGTGATTATAGTTGAAAACTTCCCTAATATGAGCAAGGAAATACTTAATCAAGTCCAGGAAGCACAGAGAGTCCCATACAGGATAAATCCAAGGAGAAATACACCAAGACACATATTAATAAAATTGTCAAAAAATAAATACAAAGAAAACATATTAAAAGCAGCAATGGAAAAACAAGAAATAACACACAAGGTAATCCCCATAAGGTTAACAGCTGATCTTTCAGCAGAAACTCTGCAAGCCAGAAGGGACTGGCAGGACATATTTAAAGTGATAAAGGAGAAAAACCTGCAACCAAGATTACTCTACCCAGCAAGGATCTCATTCAGATTTGATGGAGAAATTAAAACCTTTACAGACAAGCAAAAGCTGAGAGAGTTCAGCACCACCATAACAGCTTTACAACAACTGCTAAAGGAACTTCTCTAGGCAAGAAACACAAGAGAAGGAAAAGACCTACAATAACAAACCCAAAACAATTAAGAAAATGGGAATAGCAACATACAAATCGGTAATTACCTTAAATGTAAATGGACTAAATGCTCCCACCAAAAGACACAGATTGGGGCTTCCCTGGTGGTGCAGTGGTTGAGAATCCGCCTGCCGATGCAGGGGACGTGGGTTCATGCCCTGGTCCGAGAAGATCCCAAATGCCGTGGAGTGGCTGGGCCCGTCAGCCATGGCCGCTGAGCCTGCGCGTCTGGAGCCTGTGCTCCGCAACGGGAGAGGCCACAACGGTGAGAAGCCCGCATACCGCAAAATAAATAAATAAATAAATAAAATTAAAAGACACAGATTGGCTGAATGGATACAAACAAGACCCATATATTTTCTGTCTACAAGAGACCCACTTCAGACCTAGAGACACATACAGACTGAAAGTAAGGGGATGGAAAAAGATACTTCATGCAAATGGAAATCAAAAGAAAGCTGGAGTAGCAATTCTCATATCAGACAAAATAGACTTTAAAATAAAGGCTATTATAAGAGCCAAAGAAGGACACTACATAATGATCAAGGGATCGATCCAAGAAGAAGATATAACAATTGTAAATATTTATGCACCCAACATAGGAGCACCTCAATACATAAGGCAAATACTAACAGCCATAAAAGGGGAAATTGACAACAACACATTCATAGTAGGGAACTTTAACACCCCACTTTCACCAATGGACAGATCATCCAAAATGAAAATAAGTAAGGAAACACAAACTTTAAATGATACATTAAACAAGATGGACTTAATTGATATTTATAGGACATTACATCGAAAAACAACAAAATACACATTTTGCTCAAGTGCTCGTGGAACAGTCTCCAGGATAGATCATATCTTGGGTCACAAATCAAGCCTTGGTAAATTTAAGAAAATTGAAATTGTATCAAGTATCTTTTCTGACCACAATGCTATGAGACTAGATATCAATTACAGGAAAAGATCTGTAAAAAATACAAACACATGGAGGCTAAACAATACACTACTTAATAATGAAGTGATCACTGGAGAAATCAAAGAGGAAATAAAAAATACCTAGAAACAAATGACAATGGAGACACGACAAACCAAAATCTATGGGATGCAGCAAAAGCAGTTCTAAGTGGGAAGTTTATAGCAATACAATCCTACCTTAAGTAACAGGAAACATCTCAAATAAACAAACTAAACTTGCACCTAAAGCAATTAGAGAAAGAAAAACAAAAAACCCCAAAGTTAGCAGAAGGAAAGAAATCATAAAAATCAGATCAGAAATAAATGAAAAAGAAATGAAGGAAATGATAGCAAACATCAATAAAACTTAAAGCTTTTCCTTTGAGAAGATAAACAAAATTGATAAACCATTAGCCAGACTCATCAAGATAAAAACGGAGAAGACTCAAATCAATAGAATTGGAAATGAAAAAGGAGAAGTAACAACTGACACTGCAGAAATACAGAGTATCACGAGAGATTACTACAAGCAACTATATGCCAGTAAAATGGACAACCTGGAAGAAATGGACAAATTCTTAGAAATGCACAACATGCCAAGACTGAATCAGGAAGAAATAGAATATATGAACAGACCAATCAAAAGCACTGAAATTGAAACTGTGATTAAAACTCTTCCAACAAACAAAAGCCGAGGACCAGATGGCTTCACAGGCAAATTCTATCAAAATTTAGAGAAGAGCTAACACCTATCCTTCTCAAACTCTTCCAAAATATAGCAGAGGGAGGAACACTCCCAAACTCATTCTACGAGGCCACCATCACCCTGATACCAAAACCAGAGAAGGGTGTCACAAAGAAATAAAACTACAGGCCAATATCACTGATGAATATAGATGCAAAAATCCTCAACAAAATACTAACAAACAGAATCCAACAGCACATTAAACGCATCATACACCATGATCAAGTGGGGTTTATTCCAGGAATGCAAGGATTCTTCAATATACGCAAATCAATCAACGTGATACACCATATTAACAAATTGAAGGAGAAAAACTATATGATCATCTCAATAGATGCAGAGAAAGCTTTTGACAAAATTCAACACCCATTTATGATTAAAAAAACCCTGCAGAAAGTAGGCATAGAGGGAACTGTCCTCAACATAATAAAGGCCATATATGACAAACCCACAGCCAACATCATCCTCAATGGTGAAAACCTGAAAGCATTTCCACTAAGATCAGGAACAAGACAAGGTTACTCACTCTCACCACTCTTATTCAACATAGTTTTGGAAGTTTTAGCCACAGCAATCAGAGAAGATAAGGAAATAAAAGGAATCCAAATCGGAAAATAAGAAGTAAAATATCTAGGAATAAACCTACCTAAGGAGACAAAAGACCTGATGCAGAAAATTATAAGACACTGATGAAAGAAATTAAAGATGATACAAATAAATGGAGAGATATACCATGTACTTGGATTGGGAGAATCAACATTGTGAAAAGGACTCTACTACCCAAAGCAATCTACAGATTCAATGCAATCCCTATGAAGCTACCACTGGCATTTTTCACAGAACTAGAACAAAATATTTCATAATTTGTATGGAAACACAAAAGGCCCCAGATAGCCAAAGCAATCTTGAGAATGAAAAACAGAGCTGGAGGAATCAGGCTCCCTTACTTCAGACTATACTACAAAGCTACCGTAATCAAGACGGTATGGTACTGACACAAAAACAGAAAGATAGATCAATAGAACAGAATAGAAAGCTCAGAGATAAACCCATGCACATATGGTCACCTTATCTTTCATAAAGGAGGCAGTAATGTACAGTGGAGAAAGGACAGCCTCTTCAATAAGTGGTGCTGGGAAAACTGGACAGGTAGATCACTCCCTAACACCGTACACAAAAAATAAGCTCAAAATGGATGAAAGACCTAAATGTAAGGCCAGAAACTATCAAACTCTTAGAGGAAAACATAGGCAGAACACTCTATGACATAAATCACAGCAAGATCCTTTTTGACCCACCTCCTAGAGAAATGGAAATAAAAACAAAAATAAACAAATGGGACCTAATGAAACTTCAAAGCTTTTGCACAGCAAAGGAAACCATAAAGAAGACCAAAAGACAACTCTCAGAATGGCAGAAAATGTTTGCAAATGAAGCAACTGACAAAGGATTAATCTCCAAAATTTATAAGAAGCTCTTGCAGCTCCATAACAGAAAAACAAACAACCCAATCCAAAAATGGGCAGAAGACTTAAATAGACATTTCTCCAAGAAGATATACAGACTGCCAACAAACACATGAAAGAATGCTCAATATCATTAATCTTTAGAGAAATGCAAATCAAAACTACAGTGAGATATCATCTCACACCAGTCAGAATGGCCATCATCAAAAAATCTACAAACAATAAATGCTGGAGAGGATGTGGAGAAAAGGGAACCCTCTTGCACTGCTGGTGGGAATGTAAATTGATACAGCCACTGTGGAGAACAGTATGGAGGTTCCTTAAAAAACTACAAATAGAACTGCCATATGACCCAGCAATCCCACTACTGGACATATACCCTGAGAAAACGATAATTCACAGAGTCATGTACCAAAATGTTCATTACAGCTCTATTTACAATAACCCGGAGATGGAAACAACCAAAGTGTCCATCATCGGATGAATGGATAAAGAAGATGTGGCACATATATACTATGGAATATTACTCAGCCACATAAAGAAACGAAATTGAGCTATTTGTAATGAGGTGGATAGACCTAGAGTCTGTCATACAGTGTGAAGTAAGTCAGAAAGAGAAAGACAAATACCGTATGCTAACACATATATATGGAATTTAAGAAAAAAAAATGTCATGAAGAACCTAGGGGTAAGACAGGAATAAAGACACAGACCTACTAGAGAATGGACTTGAGGATATGGGGAGGGGGAATGGTAAGATGTGACAAAGCGAGAGAGAGGCATGGACATATATATACACTACCAAACGTAAGGTAGATAAGTAGTGGGAAGCAGCCGCATAGCACAGGGAGATCAGCTCGGTGCTTTGTGACCGCCTGGAGGGGTAGGATAGGGAGGGTGGGAGGGAGGGAAATGCAAGAGGGAAGAGATATGGGAACATTTGTATATGTATAACTGATTCACTTTGTTATAATGCAGAAACTAACAACAAAAAAAAAAGAGGACACTTACGTGAAGGTCTATGAATTCCAACAGGCTACACAGAAGTTTTATGTATAGTCTCTTAAAACATCAAGATTACACTTAATGTTTACAAATGAAAACCACTGAATATAACAACTTGGGAAACATACTTTTTCCTACACTACTTTTGTGGTCACTAATGACAACCAAAAAATTTTAAAATAATGTGAAAATGGAATTTAATCAGACACTTTTAATGGTATTTTGTTTTCTCATATGTAATCTTGAGATAAATTATTGTGATGCTGACAAACAGAATGAAATTTTTAAAGTAAATTTTGAATATTTACTTTAAAATTTAAAGTAAATTGTAAAAATTTAAGTAAAAATGTGCTATTTTAAAAATTATGTTCCTGGGATTTCCCTGGTGGCACAGTGGTTAAGAATCCAGCTGCCAGTGCAGGGGACATGGGTTCGATCCCTGTCCAGGAAGATCCCACATTCTGCAGAGCAACTAAGCCCATGTGCCACAACTACTGAGCTTGTGCTCTAGAGCCCGGAAGCTACAACTACTGAAGCCCGCGCGCCTAGAGCCTGTTCTCTGCAACAAGAGAAGCCACTGCAGTGAGAAGCCCAGGCACCGCAATGAAGAATCGTCCCCGCTCGCCATAACTAGAGAAAGTCTGCGTGCAGCAACGAAGAGCCAACGCAGCCAAAAATAAATAAATAAATAAATTTTTTTAAAAAAATCATCTTCCCTCAATTGGGGTAAAACAACACATCAGAATTAAGCTCACTCAAGTCCATTCCAAATATTCCAAATACAATAAATCTAATGAGAAATTTAAGACATTTCTGTTTCTTACTAAAACACCATCTCTTTATGTAGGATCTTCATAAAGTTTTTGGTGCATAAACTTAATTTTTAAAAATGTCACTAATTGGTTTGCTAAAATAACGTATAAACAGAATTTGAAGGAAATCTTAATGTTATTGTCACAGTTATGAGCCTTTATGTGGGTATATTTAATACAAATTTACTTTCTTATCTATAATTACCTTAAGTTCTGGGGGAGGGAGAGGAATGAACACCGTCTATAAATTAACTGGAAATATGGTCTTTTATTAGAAGTTGTCTCATGACCAAGAAAAAGCTATATCTCTTGCTATTCCAACAATTAAATAATGAGTTAAAATCTTCCAATCAATAACTTAAAAGTGAATTTAAACAACAGTTAAGTTTTAATTTTTGTCAATTACTACTTTTATGTCATTACAAGAATACCTAGGGACTTCCCTGGTGGTCCAGTGGTTAAGACCCCTAGTTTCCACTGCTGGGGACACAGGTTGATCCCTGGTTGGGGAAGATCCTACATGCCCCACTGCGTGGCCAAAAAAAAGAAAGAAAAGAATACCTACGAGTGTTTTTCAAATTGTAGAGCTATTCCACAAATGTAAATCATAAAAGAAATGTAGTGGGATATCATCAGAAAAAGAGTAATTAGAGTAAAATAGAAAATCTCTGGGTCTTTGATATTTTATGAAACTGATTTCATATAAATATACGCATATGAGATTATTTTCATAGGGCAAAAAATCAGGTAATTTCTTTATTGCTATTTTTATACGTCAAAAAATTTGAGGGCTTCCCTGGTGGTACAGTGGTTAAGAATCCGCCTGCCAATGCAAGGGACACAGGTTTGAGGCCTGGTCCAGGAAGATTCCACACGCCATGGAGCAATAAAGCCCGTGCGCCACAACTGATGAGCCTGCGCTCTAGAGCCTGTGAGCCACAACTACTGAAGCCTGTGGGCCTAGAGCCCATGCTCCTCAACCAAGAGTAGCCCCTGCTGGCTGCAACTAGAGAAAGCCCGCACACAGCAACAAAGACCCAATGCAGCCAAAAATAAGTAAATTTATTTTTTTTAAACAGTATTTCTTTAAAAACACAGTTGAATATCTGTAATCTCTTAGGGTTCAAACTCAAACATTCATGCACAAATGTAAGCAATTGTAAAATGTATCCTTACTGGCAAAGAGTAAAAAACATAACAAAACAAAACACTGCTATGCATTACATAGCTTTAGAAAATAGACTAATATTTAAGAATTTTTATTTCTATTAAATTACAGTGCAGTTGTACTCAAAATTATGAAATTTTTGTTGTTTATTAACTTTTTATTCTACTATGAAGTGGGTTGATATTTGACAATGAACTTTAACAGGCTTCATATATATATACAGATATTGTAAAATTTCTAAGCTTCTCTGATTTTTATTATCTCTAGTAACACCTTTGAGGAAAAAATTGGCGGTTATGTGAAGAATAATCAAGAAAGGTAGAAAAACTGATTTTCTAACATTGTTCCCATATCAATATTTCAAAACCATATTATTTCTATTAAATAGTTTAAATTTCAAAGTGCTATTAAACAGTAACATTAACTAATTTAAATTGCAGACATCATTTAGTATGATTTGTTATAATTGTGAAGACCATACATTATTTTTTTATAACCTAACACTATTTTTTCTTTTTTTTTTAAGAAATTACAGGACCTTCCAAAGCTGTTAACCGTACAAATGAGCTTTTGGACCATGATTTCTAAAAAAATACATACTAGTGAATTAAATTTATGGTACAATCACTCAAGGCAGTTTCATCTATGGGAGGATAGACCTCATCTAACGTCATTGTCATCTAACAGCAGTCACCAAAATTACAATCAAAGACAGAGGCTAATGACTCCTAATCTGAGGTCTCTAGGGTCCAAGGAAATTACAGTGGAAGTAATAGGAATAAGTCAAGTTACTTTTGATATCCCAGATCACGTAATGGGACTCACATATCCTCAAACGGGTAACTGAGGATAATTTTTAAACATCAAGTTTTTGCTTCTATTTGTTTACCTCCTGTTTATCAGTAGGTGACCAGAAGCTGTATTATGTTTGATACATAAAAAATTATTAATAAATACAATCTGTTCAGCAGAACAAAAATATTTGAAAAGATTTAATGGGGGAAATAATATAATAAAAGGCCAATTTGGTATAGAAAGGTTGAAACAAAGAATATGAAATAAATTGTTTTTACGATAATATACTCAGGTTCGTTAAAATGGTTTTTTTGGACATCTTTATTGGAGTATAATTGCTTTACAATGGTGTGTTAGTTTCTCTTTTAAGACAAAGTGGATCAGATAAACATATACATATATCCCCATATCTTCTCCCTCTTGAGTCTCCCAACCACCCTCGCTATCTCACCCCTCTAGGTGGTCGCAAAACACCGAGCTGATCTCCCTGTGCTATGTGGCTGCTTCCCACTAGCTATCTACACACAGGGAGGGGGTAGTGTATATATGTCCATGCCACTCTCTCACTTTGTCCCGACTCACCCTTCCCCCTCCCTGTGTCCTCAAGTCCATTCTCTACATCTGCATCTTTATTCCTGTCCTGCCCCTAGGTTCTTCAGACCTTTTTTTTTCTGTTTTAGATTCCATATATATGTGTTAGCATACGGTTTTTGTTTCTATCTTTCTGATATCCTTCACTCTGTATGACAGACTCTAGGTCCATCCACCTCACTACAAATAACTCAATTTTGTTTCTTTTTATGGCTGAGTAATATCCCATTGTATATATGTGCCACATCTTCTTTATCCATTCATCCGATGATGGACACTTAGGTTGCTTCCATGTCCTGGCTATTGTAAATAGAGCTGCAAGGAACATTGTGGTACATGACTCTTTTTGAATTTTGGTTTTCTCAGGTTATATGCCCAGTAGTGGGATTGCTGGGTCATATGGTAGTTCTATTTTTAGTTTTTTAAGGAACCTCCGTAGTGTTTTCCATAGTGGCTGTAACAATTTACATTCCCACCAACAGTGCAGGAGGGTTCCCTTTTCTCCACACCCTCTCCAGCATTTATTGTTTGTAGATTTTTTCATGATGGCCATTCTGACTGGTGTGAGGTGATACCTCATCGTGGTTTTGATTTGCATTTCTCTAATAATTAGTGATGTTGATCATCCTTTCATGTGTTTGTTGACTATCCGTATATCTTCTTTGGAGAAATGTCTATTTAGGTCTTCTGCCCATTTTTGGATTGGGTTGTTTGTTTTTTTGATATTGAGCTGCATGAGCTACTTGTATATTTTGGAGATTAATCCTTTGTCAGTTGCTTCATTTGCAAATATTTTCTCCCATTATGAACGTTGTCTTTCACCTTGTTTATGTTTTCCTTTGCTGCGCAAAAGTTTTTAAGTTTCATTAGGTCCCATTTGTGTATTTTTGTTTTTATTTCCATCTCTCTAGGAGGTGGGTCAAAAAGTATCTTGCTGTGATTTATGTTATAGAGTGTTCTATTATGTTTTCCTCTAAGAGTTTTATAGCGTCTGGCCTTAAACGTAGGTCTTTAATCCATTTTGAGTTTATTTTTGTGTATGGTGTTAGGGAGTGTTCTAATTTCATTCTTTTACATGTAGCTGTCCAGTTTTCCCAGCACCACTTATTGAAGAGGCTGTCTTTTCTCCATTGTATATTCTTGCATCCTTTATCAAAAATAAGGTGACCATACATGCGTGGGTTTATCTCTGGGCTTTCTATCCTGTTCCATTGATTCATATTTCTGTTTTTATGCCGGTACCATACAGTCTTGATTACTGTAGCTTTGTAGTATAGTCTGAAGTAAGGGAGCCTGATTCCTCCAGCTCCGTTTTTCATTCTCAAGATTGCTTTGTCTATTCAGGTTCTTTTGTGTGTCCATACAAACTGTGAAATTTTTTGTTCTACTTCTGTGACAAATGCCATTGGTAGTTTGATAGGTATTGCACTGAATCTGTAGATTGCTTTGGGTAGTAGAGTCATTTTCACAGTGTTGATTCTTCCAGTCCAGGAACATGGTATATCTCTCCATCTGTTTGTATCATCTTTAATTTCTTCAATCAGTGTCATATAGTTTTCTGCATACAGGTCTTTTGTCTCCTTAGGTAGGTTTATTCTTAGGTATTTTATTCTTTCTGTTCCAATGGTAAATGGGAGTGTTTCCTGAATTTCTCTTTCAGATTTTTCATCATTAGTGTATAGGAATGAAAAAGATTTCTGTGGTTAACTTTGTATCCTGCCACTTTATCAAATTCATTGATCAGCTCTAGTAGTTTTCTGGTAGCATGTTTAGGATTCTCTATGTAGAGTATCATGCCATCTGCAAACAGTGACAGTTTTATTTCTTCTTTTCTGATTTGGATTCCCTATATTTCTTTTTCTTCTCTGATTGCTGTGGCTACTACTTCCAAAACTATGTTGAATAATAGTGGTGAGAGTGGATAACCTTGTCTTGTTCCTGATCTTAGAGGAAATGGTTTCAGCTTTTCACCACTGAGAATGATGTTGGCTGTGGGTGTGTCATACATGGCCTTTATTATGTTAAGGTAAGTTCTCTCTATGCCTACTTTCTGGATCGTTTTTATCCTAAATGGGTGTTGAATTTTGTTGAAAGCTTTTCCTGCATCTATTGAGATGATCATATGGTTTTTATTCTTCAGTTTGTTAGTATAGTGTATCACATTGATTGATTTGTGTATATTGAAGAATCCTTGCATTCCTGGGATAAACCTCACTTGATCATGGTGTATGATCCTTTTAATGTGCTGTTGGATTCTGTTTGCTAGTATTTTCTTGAGTTTTGCATCTATGTTCATCAGTGATATTGGCTTGTAGTTTTCTTTCTTTGTGGCATCTTTGCCTGGTTTTGGTATCAGGGTAATAGCGGCCTCATAGAATGAGTTTGGGAGTGTTCCTCCCTCTGCTATATTTTGGAAGAGTTTGAGAAAGATAGGTGTTAGCTCTTCTCTAAATGTTTTGTAGAATTTGCCTGTGAAGCCGTCTGGTCCTCGGCTTTTGTTTGTTGGAAGAGTTTTAATCACAGTCTCAATTTCAGTGCTTGTGATTGGTGTGTTTATATTTTCTATTTCTTCCTGGTTCAGTCTTGAAAGGGTGTGCTTTTCTAAGAATTTGTCCATTTCTTCCAGGTTGTCCATTTTACTGGCATATAGTTGCTTGTAGTAATCTCTCATGATACTTTGTATTTCTGCAGTGTCAGTTGTTATATCTCCTTTTACATTTCTAATTCTATTGATTTGAGTCTTCTCCCTTTTTATCTTGATGAGTCTGGTTAATGGTTTATCAATTTTGTTTATCTCCTCAAAGAACCAGCTTTTAGTTTTGTTGATCTTTGCATCATTTTCTTCATTTCTTTTTCATTTATTTCTGATCTGATCTTTATGATATCTTTCCTCTGCTTACTTTTGGAGTTTTTTCTTCTTTCTCTAATTGCTTTAGGTGTAAGGTTAGGTTATTTATTTGAGATGTTTCTTGTTTCATAGGGTAGGATTGTATTGCTATAAACTTCTCTCTTAGAACTGCTTTTGCTGCATTCCATAGGTTTTGGGTCATTGTGTTTTCATTTTCATTTGTTTCTAGGTATTTTTTGATGTCTTCTTTGATATCTACAGTGATCTCTTGGTTATTAAGTAGTGTATTGTTTAGCCTCCATGTGTCTGTATTTTTTACAGATTTTTTCCTGTAACTGATACCTAGTCTCATAGTGTTGTGGTCAGAATAGATACTTGATACGATTTCAATTTCTTAAATTTATCAAGGCTTAATTTGTGACCCAAGACATGACCTATCCTGGAGAATGTTCCATGAGCACTTGAGAAGGAAGTGTTTTCTGTTGTTTTTGTATGGAATGTCCCATAATTATCAATTAAGTCCATCTTGTTTAATGTATCATTTAAAGCTTGTGTTTCCTTATTTATTTTCATTTTGGATAATCTGTCCATTGGTGAAAGTGGGGTGTTAAAGCCCCCTACTATGATTGTGTTACTGTTGATTTCCCATTTTATGGCTGTTAGCCTTTGCCTTATGTATTGAGGTGCTCCTATGTTGCGTGAATAAATATTTACAATTGTTATATCTTCTTCTTGGATTGGTCCCTTGATCATTATGTAGTGTCCTTCTTTGACTCTTGTAATAGTCTTTATTTTAAAGTCTATTTTGTCTGATATGAGAATTGCTACTCCAGCTTTCTTTTGATTTCCATTTGCATGGAATATCTTTTTCCATCCCCTTACTTTCAGTCTGTATGTGTCCCTAGGTTCTCTTGTAGTCAGCATATATACGGGTCTTGTTTTTGTATCCATTCAGCCAGTCAATGGCTTTTGGTTGGAGCATTTAATCCATTTGCATTTAAGGTAGTTATCAATATGTGTGTTCCTATTACCATTTTCTTAATTGTTTGTTATTGTAGGTCTTTTCCTTCTCTTGTGTTTCTTGCCTAGAGAAGTTCCTTTAGCATTTGTTGTAAAGCTGGTATGGTGGTGGTGCGGAATTCTGTTAGCTTTTGCTTCTCTGTAAAGGTTTTAATTTCTCTGTCGAATCTGAATGAGATCCTTGCTGGGTAGAGTAATCTTGGATGTAGGTTTTTTCCTTTTGTCACTTTAAATATGTCCTACCTCTCCCTTCTAGCTTGCAGAGTTTCTGCTGAAAGATCAGCTGTTAACCTGATGCGGATTACCTTGTATATTATTTGTCGTTTTTCCCTTGCTGCTTTTAATATTTTTTCTTTATATTTAATTTGTGGTACTTTGATTAATATGTGTCATGGCATGTTTCTCCTTGGATTTATCTTGTATGGGACTCTCTATGCTTCCTGGATTTGATTGACTATTTCCTTTCCCATATTAGGGAAGTTTTCAACTATAATCTCTACAGATATTTTCCCAGTCCCTTTCTTTTTCTCTTCTTCTTCTGGGACCCCTATAATTCGAATGTTGGTGCATTTAATGTTGTCCCAGAGGTCTCTGAGACTGTCCTCAATTCTTTTCAATCTTTTTTTCTTTATTCTGCTCTGCAGTAGTTATTTCCACTATTTTATCTTCCAGGTCACTTATCTGTTCTTCTGCCTCAGTTATTCTGCTCTTGATTCCTTCTGGAGAATTTTTAATTTCATTTATTGTGTTGTTCATCATTGTTTGTTTGAGCTTTAGTTCTTCTAGGTGCTTTTTAAACGTTTCTTGTATTTTCTCCATTCTATTTCCAAGATTTTGGATCATGTTTACTATCATTCCTCTGAATTCTTTTTCAGGTAGACTGCCTATTTCCTCTTCATTTGTTTGTTGTGGTGGGGTTTTACCTTGCTCCTTCATCTGCTGTGTTTCTCTGTCTCCTCATTTTGCTTAACTTACTGTTATTGGGGTCTCCTTTTCACAGGCTGCAGGTTTCTGGCTCCCATTGTTTTTGGTGTCTGTCCCCAGTGGCTAAAGTTGGTTCAGTGGGTTGTGTAGGCTTCCTGGTGGAGGGGACTGGTGCCTGTGTTCTGGTGGATGAGGCTGGATCTTGTCTTTCTGGTGGGCAGGTCCATGTCTGGTGGTGTGTTTTGGGGTGTCTGTGACCTTATTATGATTTTAGGCAGCCTCTCTGCAAATGGGTAGGTTTGTGCTCCTGTCTTGCTAGTTGTTTGGCATAGGATGTCCAGCACTGTAGCTTGCTGGTTGTTGATGGAGCTGGGTCTTAGCATTGAGATGGAGATCTCTGGCAGAGCTTTTGCCGTTTGATATTACATGGAGCCAGGAGTTCTCTGGTGGACCAATGTCTTGAACTTGGTTCTCCCACCTCAGAGGCACAGGCCTGACACCCAGCCGGAGCACCAAGACTCTGTCAGCCACACGGCTCAGAAGAAAAGGGAGAAAAAAAGGAAGATAGAACGAAAAAATAAAATAGAATAATGTTATTAAAATTAAAAATAGGGCTTCCCTGGTTGCTCAGTGGTTGAGAGTCCATCTGCCGATGCAGGGGACACGGGTTCGTGCCCCGGTCTGAGAAGATCCCTTATGCCGCCTAGTGGCTAGACCTGTGAGCTACGTCCAGAGCCTGTGCTCCACCACGGGAGAGGCCACAACAGTGAGAGGCCCACGTACCGCAAAAAAAAAAAAAAAAAAAAAAAAAAATTATTAAAAAGAAAGAAAGAAGAGAGCAACCAAACCAAAAAACAAATCCACCAATGATAACAAGCACTAAAAACTATACAAAAACAAAAACGGACAGCCAGAAACCTAGGACTAATGGTAAAAGCAAAGCTAAGGAGACAAAATCACAAAAAGGAGCATACACATAGACACTCACAAAAGCAGAAAAACAAAAAATATACCTATATCTATATATTTAAAAAAAGGAAGAGAGCAACAAATCTACCAATGATAATAAACTCTAAATACTAAACTAAGATAAACATAAAAGCAGAAACAAATTAGATGCAGAAAGCAAATGCCATGTCTACAGTTGCTCCCAAAGTCCACTGCCTCAATTTTGGGATGATTCGTTGTTTATTCAGGTATTCCAGAGATGCAGAGTACATCAAGTTGATTGTGAAGGTTTAATCCACTGCTCCTGAGGCTGCTCGGAGAGATTTCCCTTTCTCTTCTTTGTTTGCACAGCTCCTGGGGTTCAGCTTTGGATTTGGCCCCGCCTCTGCATGTAGGTCCCCTGAGGGCATCTGTTCCTGCCCAGACAGGGCGGGGTTAAAGTAGCAGCTGATTAGGGGGCTCTGGCTCACTCAGGCTGGGCGGAGGGAGGGGTATGGAATGCGGGGTAGCCTGTAGCGGCAGAGGCCAGCATGATGCTGCAACAGCCTGAGGCGCCACGTGTTCTCCCAGGGAAGTTGTCCCTGGATCACAGGACCCTGGCAGTGGCGGGCTGCACAGGCTCCTGGGAGGGGAGGTGTGGAGAGTGGCCTGTGCTTGCACACAGGCTTCTTGGTGGTTGCAGTAGCAGCCTTAGTGTTTCATGCCCGTCTCTGGGGTCTGCACTGACAGCCACAGCTTGCGCCAGTCTCTGGAGCTCGTTTAGGCGGTGTTCTAAACCCCCTCTCCTCACGCACCCGGAAACAATGGTGTCTTGCCTCTTAGGCAGCTCCAGACTTTTTCCCGGACTCCCTCCCGGCTAGCCGTGGTGCACTAGCACCCTCCCGGCTGTGTTCATGCAGCCAACACCAGTCCTCTCCCTGGGATCTGACCTCCAAAGCCGGAGCCTCAGTTCCCAGCCCCCAACCGTCCCAGAGGGTGAGCAGACAAGCCTCTCAGGCTCGTGAGTGCTGGTTTGCACCAATCCTCTGTGTGGGCTCTCTGCTTTGCCCTCTGCAACCCTGTTGCTGTGCTCTCCTCCGTGGCTCTGAAGCTTCCCCACCGCCACCCCCACCCCCCACCCCGTCTCCGCCAGTGAAGGGGCTTCCTAGTGTGTGGAAACATTTCCTCCTTCACAGCTCCCTCCCACTGGTGCAGGTCCCATCCTTATTCTTTTGTCTCTGGTTTTTCTTTTTTCTTTTGCCCTACCCAGGTAAGTGGGGAGTTTCTTGCCTTTTGGGAGGTCTGAGGTCTTCTGCCAGCGTTCAGTAGGTGTTCTGTAGGAGTAGTTCCACATGTAGATGTATTTCTGATGTATTTATGGGGAGGAAGTGATCTCCATGTCTTACTCCTCTGCCAACTTGAAGATCTCTCCTCTTTAAAACTTGTGATTGTAAATCTTTACTTTTTTTTTATTTTTAAGAGGTAAGAATTTCAATTTACAAGAATATGCAGGAATATTTTCTACTATATATAAATCAGCAGCCTGAGAGCTATAGAACCATATGTCCTTTAAAATCTTCATTTGAGAAACTTTAGCCAAAGATAAATTTTTAGTTTAACATAACTTAAAATGTCTAAGTAAACTTTTCTTTTAATATCATCCTATCCATACCTAGTATTCTTTGTACAGTATCATATTCTATTAGGAAGCAATAAGTATTCTCCATTTACAAATAGGTAAAACAAGCCTGAAAAGAAATATGATTGAGGCTCTATAGCTCCGAAAACCAGGATCAGAGGTCAACATTTGACATCTTCTAGTTCCATTTTCTTTCTTTGACATTATCTTCTGCATTTTTGTTGTGAAATAGGAAACATAATATTAACACTATTTGAAAATTAGGAAGTGAATCTTAATTAAATGTATTTTTCTTGTTTTCAATAAAGGTTCCCATCTCAGGACTTTTGTAATTGCTATTCTTTTTCCTTAAATGCTCTCCTACCAGGTCATGGACAGCTGCCCCCTTTGCATCATTGAGGTCTAAGGGCAAATGTCACTCTTCCCAAAGAGACGTTCTTTGAGTGCTCTACCTAAAAAGTAGCACTCTTCTTTCCCTACCCATTATCACTTTTTTTCTTAATGCTTATCATCATCCAAAAAAATACATTATTCTTTAACTTTTTAAAAATGTTCTGCGATTAGAACATAAGGTTTTTAGTGGTAGGACTGTATCCCAACACCTACAACAGTGATATACACTCAGTATGCTCAGTAAATACTTGTTTAATGACTAAAGGAAGGTTTTTTAAATAAAATTATAAATTTTATTTTGATACCTTGACATTTTTAAAATAAAAACAATGTGTGAAAATTAAATCTTTTGTTAGAACCCATGAGGTCAAATTTTTTTTTTTAGAAAACGTAATCATAGGCTCCAGCTCAGGCTGGGCTGGGGCTCCAGACACGAATGCTCACTGGTTGCCCCCACCCTACACCCTCTTTCCTGCTGCTCCCTCTGTCCCACCCCTCCTTCCCTCCCTCCCTCCAGCTCTTCAAGTTCCCTGTTGCCTGAACCCAGAGCTGAAATCTGATGGAACCACCACCATGTTCACTCCTAGACTCCTGGTTTTCCAGAAGATGAAATGCCCAAGGTGGCATTCCTGATCAACTGAGGCAAGGATGATCTCTTGAATAACTGATACTGAGACAATTGGTTATCTGGATGGAAATAATGAAACTGGAGGCCTGCCTCACACCATACAGAAAAAGTATATCTAAGTGGATTAAAATTTTTAAAATGAGATTTTTTAAAACCTTGAAAACTCTTAGAAAATATAAAAGAATATCTTTTGGACTTCAAGGTAGGTAAAGATTTCTGAAGACACAAAAATTCCAAATCATAAAAGAAAAGATTGAGAAACCAGATTACATTAAAAATTAAGAGTTTCTATTCACCAAAAAATGCCATGAAGAAAACAGAGGACAAGCCACAAACTTGAAGGATATATTTGCAACACATTTAGCCAACAAGTAATTAATATCCAGAATATAAAGAACTACAATAAGAAATAACCCAATAGAAAATGTAAAAGACAGGGATAGTGATTTCACTAAAGAGAAAATACAAATGAGCAATAAGCATGTGAAAAGCTGCTCACTTGCTGGTAATCAAGGAAATGCAAAACAAGAGCACAATGAGATGCTGGTTTTATATTCAGTATATAAGAGATCTGACAATACAATTTTAACTACTTTGGAGAACAGAAATTATCATGTGAGCTTGGACACGTCCTAAGACATGTGGGTCTTTACCCTAGAGAAATCTGTGCACATGTGTGCCAAGGGCAATGGACAACAATTTTCTCAGCAGCATTATTCATGGTAAGCCAGGCCCGAAGACAACCCAAATATTCATCTTTGGTAGGTGGTGTGTGCTCATACAATGGAATAGTATCCTGCAATAAAAACAAACTCCAGTTCCAGGAAACAATATGGATAAATCTCATAGACATATTAAGCAATAGGCAAAACACAAAAGGAAGTATGAATCCCACCATGTAACGCTGAAAAACTGACAAACCAACTATATTGTTAGAATGAAGAGGAAAGTATACAAAAAGCCAGAAAAAGATTATTGTAAAATCAGGTCACTGGTTACCAGTAAGGGAGGGAAGGAAGAGGTTAAAATTGGAAAGGGCACACACGGTGTTTTGGTGTCCTAGCAATGTTAGAATTCTAGACTTGGTAGGAAAAACAAGCCAGGTTCTATGTGCCCTAGAAGGTAGCACACTGCTCACATTCCCTGGAGGAGACTTACTCACATGGCCACACCTAATTGCAAGGGAGGTTGGGAAGTGTAGTCCAGCTGTCTGTGTCCACTGCTGCCTTTCCCAGGCCCAGAACAGCACCTGGCATCTGAGTAGGTACCAGTCAAAATGTGTTGAATGAATACTGGCTGAAGACATTTGTCCCCTCTCTTGTTTAATACAATGTGACTTTAAACAGGGGTCATTATAAAACAACTTTATGTCTATAAATGTAGCATGTGCTCCTTGAAGAAAATATATTTTTTAATTTAAAAATTAAAATGAAAGCAACAGTTATCCTTAATCTCATGGTCTCAAGATCATCACTGTTAAACATTTTGGTTTCTTTTCTCCAATCTTTTTTCTATAGATACACTATAAATAGCATTGTACCCTAATTTTAAAACTTTGACCTGTTGAAAAATAAATAATTTGAAAACAAAATAAAATTTGGAAGTCATCACTCCATAATTCTCCTTGTTAGAAATACAATATTTTCAAGTGTCCTAGGACTTAGAGATCATCTTACTAAACTTTTTATCAACGAAGAACACCTAAAGCAGAGAGGTTAAATTACTTGCCCAAGGGCTTCCCTGGTGGCGCAGTGGTTGAGAGTCCGCCTGCCGATGCAGGGGACACAGGTTCGTGCCCCGATCCGGGAAGATCCCACATGCCGTGGAGCGACTAGGCCCGTGAGCCATGGCCGCTGAGCCTGTGCGTCCGGAGCCTGTGCTCCGCAACGGGAAAGGCCACAACAGTGAGAGGCCCACGTACCGCAAAAAAAAAAAAAAAATACCTGCTCAAGGTTACAAACGTTAGTTATTGATAAAACCTGATGCCTAATAGTATTCTTCCCACCAATATTTTGCTTTCCTTCATTAGTGGATCATATTTTAAACAGACCACCTTCTAGTATTATATTATTATGTACTTTATTTCAGCTTTCAGAAGTAAGCAAAAAAATTACTCATAAAAAAATAAAGGCATATCCGTTTTCCTTCTCCAAAGACATTTGTTAAAACACATCATTAGTAGATTAGGCATTTTAATAATTGCACTAATATGAACAACTAATGCATATTACAGGCCTTCCCTGATGGCGCAGTGGTCAAGAATCTGCCTGCCAATACAGCAGACACAGGTTCGAGCCCAGGTCCAGGAAGATTCCACATGCCGCAGAGCAACTAAGCCCGTGTGCCACAACTACTGAGCCTGCGCTCTAGAGCCTGTGAGCCACAACTACTAACCCATGTGCCTAGAGCCTGTGCTCCACAATGAGGGAAGCCACCGCAATGAGAAGCCTGCACACCGAGAAAAAGCCTCTGCTTGCTGCAACTAGAGAAAGCCCGTGCGCAGCATCCAAGACCCAACACAGCCAAAAATAAATTAATTAATTAATCAATAATAAAAAACATATTACAAGCAACTTACCTATCACCCTTTCAAGAAGGTTTTTTTTAATCTGTTACAATTTAAACCTTATGAGGCTCCGGTATGAGACAGTAATGTGCCGCTCCACAGTCCTACTTCCTAGTGAAACTGGTGAAAATTACTTTTTAAAACAACTATTTCAAATCTCTAGAGGGAGGGACTTCCCTGGTGGTCCAGTGGGTAAGACTTCAAGCTCGCAATGCAGGGGACCTGGGTTCAATCCCTGGTTGGGGAACTAGATCCTGCATGCATGCAACTAAGAGTCCAAATGTCACAACTAAGTCCCGGCGCAGCAAAAATAAATAAATAAATAAATAAAATATTTAAAAAATAAATAAAATCTCTAGAGGGAATTCCCCTGCACTCCGGTGGTTAGG
Organism: Aethalodelphis obliquidens; assembly: GCF_003676395.1. Lineage (NCBI taxonomy): Eukaryota > Metazoa > Chordata > Mammalia > Artiodactyla > Delphinidae > Aethalodelphis > Aethalodelphis obliquidens. Next base: position 14,903,919 of record NW_020837957.1, on the reverse strand, counting down.
ACTCTGCACTTTCACTGCCAAGGGCTCAGGTTTGATCCCTGGCCAGGGAACCAGATCCCGCATGCTGCAACTAAAGATCCTGCGTGCTGCAGCTAAGACCTGGCTCAGCCAAATAAATAAATAAATAATTTTAAAAAAAGAAAGAAACAAAGAAAGAAAGAAAGAAAGAAAGAAAAAGAACAGCTACTAAAATTTTGTAAGAATAGTGAGAACCTGTGGTATTTGAACAAAGACCCACACTATCCCTCCCCCTTCCAACTCAGTGAGATGGAAACTCCAGTCCAGACGGGCACAGCCAGGAGTATCCTGTTCCTCCAGTGGGAGGAATTATAACCCAGTCAGAGGGTTATCCTCCTGGGAAGGCAAGACATCAGTATTTCTCATCCTGTCCCATTACCTGTGACTGAGGCTAAGTTCTGGGTGAGTGTGAGGGAGAGTTGGGGGATCCCTTCTCCTACTCCCACATTAGGATGGAGGATCTACCTTGGGAGCAGCACAGCTGAGGACACTGGAGCCCTCAGGGCCCTTATACTGGTTCATGGGTCAGAGTTTCCATGCTTGGAGAGACAAACTGAGGAAACCTGGTGTCACTCTCAAATTGCACCCCACCCAGCAGCATTAAGCTCCTAAAGCAGGGGTGTCACTCAGAAAACTCAGCAACATTGTTCCTACCTGCCAGCACTAGTTTGCCTGAGAGAGGAAAGAGAAAAGTGGGAGGAGCCCTCCTGGGGTCAGAACAAATCTCAAACAAAATTGTAGAACTATCCTTTCAAAGGAATCTAATTTGATCAGTTTGTGGAGCAATTTATGGCCCAAGGGCTGTTGTTGAAAACAATAGAGTATCACTCAGCAGTTAGTGTAGCTTAACAGCAGGGTGTGGTCAGGGAAAGAGACAAAGAAAGCCTTATTAAAAGCCTTATTAAAATCACTGTCATCCCAGTATGCCTTCAGCATACTGAAGGCTGCAACCTCTGAAGAGCAACACCAGAGGCTTCCTATCACAGGGGGAAAATAGACTTTACTAAATTTTTCAGCCAGTCGCTAAAAATGTAAATAACAAGTCCTAAAAGAAGGTGGAGACCAGTACCTAGAGTTGCTCTAATATATTGTTGAAAATGCTTAATATAAAAATAAATAAATAATAAGACATACAAAGAAACAAAATATGACCCCTACACTTGAAAGTAAGAAGGCACAAGAACTGCATGTGAAGCAGCCAGATGTCGGATTTTAAAACTTCAAAGTAGACAATATAAATATGTTCAAAGAACAAAAGGAATCCATGATTAATTACAGAAGATATGATGACCATGTCTCATCAAATACAGAATGTCAATACAGAGAAATTATGAAAAAGAACCAAGTGGAAATTCTAGAGCTGAAACAACAATAACTGAAATAATCAACTCACTAGAGGGGCTCAACAGTAGATGTCAACTGGCAGGAGAAGAAAATTAGCAAACTTGAAGACAGACTGACGAAGTTTATGCAATTCAGTGGAATAGAGAGAATGAGGAATGAATAGAGAGAAAAAAGAATGAAGGAAAATGAACAGAGCCTTGGAGAAATGTGGAACACCATTAAATGCATCAATATATGCAAAACTGGAGTACCAAAAGGAGAGGAGAGAAAGAAAGGAGAAGAAAAAATATTTAAAGAAATAATGGCTGGGGACTTCCCTGGTGGTCCAGTGGTTAAGACTTTGCCTTCCAATGCAGGGAGTGCGGGTTTGATCCCTGGTTGGGGAGCTAAGATCCTACATGCCTCGTGGCCAAAAAACCAAAACATAAAACAGAAGCAATATTGTAACAAATTCAATAAAGACTTTAAAAATGGTCCACATCAAAAAAAAAATCTTAAAAAAAGAAAGAATGAAAGGAAGGAAGGAAGGAAGGAAGGAAGGCTGGAAACGTCCCAAATTTATTGAAAAACATTAGTCTATATATCCACTAAGGTCGACAAACTCCACACAGGATAAGCATGGAGATCCATAGACATCATAGTAAAAATGCTGATGGCCAATGACAAGGAGAAACTCTTGAATGCAGCAAGAGATAAACTACTCATCACTTACAAAAGAACCCCAATAAAATCAGCTTACTTATAACTGGAAATAAGGGAGACCAGAGACAGTGGGATAAGATGTTAAAAGTGCTCCAAGAAAAAAATCTGTCAACCAAGAATCCTATATTCAGCAAAGCTATCTTTCAAAAAATAAAGGCAAAATAAAGACATTCTCAGATAAACAAAAACTGAGAGAATTTGTTGATAGCAGACCCACATTACAAGAAATACTAACAGAAGATCTTCAGGCTGAAAGCAAGTGGCCGCAGACAGTAACTCAAATCCACATGAACAAAGAGCCCTGGTAGAGGTAATTATGTAATTATAAAACACAATGCAAATCCTATTTCCTCTCCTTTCTTTCTCTTAACTGATTTAGAAAGCAATTGTATAAAACAACATACATATAACGTAATGACCATAATATATAGAAATGTAGTATATTTGCCAACACAAAGGAGATGAGTGAGAACAATGCTGTATTGGAGAAATTACAAATACTAAACCAGTCTTGCACTCCTAGAAAAAAATCCCACTTGGTCATCATGTATACCTTCTACAAACTTAATGAGAATAAACGTATATAAGCCAGCAACTAATTTTTAAATAATACTAAGGCCCCATTATCAGTTAAGTGTTCCAGTTTTAACTTCTGAAAAATTTCTTTCAAGATTGATGAGTCAAATATTTTGGAAAAAGGGGCTTCCCTGGTGGCGCAGTGGTTGAGAGTCCGCCTGCCGATGCAGGGGACGCGGGTTTGTGCCCCGGTCCGGGAAAATCCCACATGCCGCGGAGCGGCTGGGCCCGTGAGCCATGGTCACTGAGGCTGGGCGTCCGGAGCCTGTGCTCCACAACGGGAGAGGCCACAACAGTGAGAGGCCCGTGTACCGCAAAAAATATATATATATTTTGGAAAAAGAGGCATAAAATGTTTAACTAGTCCTATTGTATAATTACTACTCTGAAGTGGGCTGTGCCAATTTTCCAGGTTGTTTTAATAAGTAAGGGAGTGTAATTTATAAAAGCCAGAGTAAAATATAATTTCCCCAGTTGAGAGAGGTATGTTTCTGAAAGCATTCGGTAGGAACACAATTAGCTGAGGAATTTCAGTTGTTATAGGAAAAAAAAAATGTTTTAGGCAGAACCCTAAGAAGTCAGATTTTTCTTTTTCTTTTTTGGATTTGAGACTTTAAAATCCAAACTTGAAAATACCGGGGTTCCTTTCTTTTCTAGTTTATGCTTCCTCCCCCAGCTCTGCCCCACCCTCGCCAAAAGGCAAAGCAAGGTTATTACAGAAAAGTCAGAAAATCCAAGTTCTCACACACACACACACACACACACACACACACACAAACACACACACCCTCCCAATACAGATGCAGGGGCAGAGACTGATCCGGGCTGTGTGGGTCACACCTGGGCACCTGCTGGCCACCCTGCGGTTTGTAACTGACCTTCTGTCCTTAACAGCCCGCAAACAGGAAATCTCTGGATGGTTTCAAACCCCACTCCCCCACCCCGCCCCGCCATAAACACCACAGAACGGGAACAACTTGCTGGACGTTAGAAGCTTGTTCAGAAGCAATCCAACTCAAAGAAAGTTTCTGAAGAAACGGACAAAAATAATCAAAGCCCCCGCCAAACTGAAGCTAGCCCACGGAAGAATAGACTCTCAGAAACCCCTGCCTGGAGCATACGCGTTTCTAACCCAATTGTCATCTAGTCAAGCGGTTTTTAGATTAACGCTTTTCCGGGACTCTGACCTGGGGACGCCGGGGTTGGTAGCCCAGCAGCAGCGGCCAGGCCCTCTGAGAAGGCCCAGAGCCCCGCCCTCCCGTCCGGCCGGTGGGTCGGCCCGGCCGGCCTGAGCCAGGCTGAGGCGCTGGGGAGCGCGGGCCTGGGCGCTGCCCCGGGAGAGCCCGTGAGTGCGCGGGATGGGGTGGGTGAGGAAGTGGGGATCCCACGCACCGAAGGGCACGAAGAACCCGGGGATGCGAGAGGAGAGGTCTGGGCGATGGGGTCGCCGGAGGTTGCGGTGGAGGGAGGTGGTCGGCGCGTGTGTTCCTGGGCGTGGGGTGGGGAACTCAACCGGAGGGTCGGGGCGGGGGGCGCGGGAGGTGGGTGGGCCCGGAGCTGGCACCCAGTCCTACAGGAGGCTGGGGAGGGGGGCCGCGCAGAGCTGGGGAGAGCGGGGACCCCCTGTCGGGGCTGGGGGCCGCACAGCCCTCGGGTGGGCTGCGCCCGGAACTCAGCGTTTATGCTCACTAAAATGAAGGCTGCACGAAGTCAAAAGAGTGATAGTCTTTAGCTAGGAATAAATATGGCTTGTCAGTCCCTGCTTCCTAGAAACTCTTCAGGATCGCTCATTCTCACAGCTTCAGTAAGATGCTTGCAAATTTATTTTTCCTTTGTTAGACATAACAGGTATATGAAGAAAGGCAATTAAGAAAAAAAGAAGCCTAGCCTCATTCCAAATGTTTCATATTTTTCAGGTTTTAGAATTCTCACTTAATCCCATCTCTTGAACCCCTTCATTCCCAGTCCCAGAGATGCAAAATAAATACTGATTAAAAATATTGTGCAACCTTTAACCTATTGAACGTAACTAAATATTTCCCAAGCTCTTCTCTGATACAGATCTCCTGTTATAATTTAGTGTCACAGTAGTACTTCTGGTCCAGATTTTTTGTCTTCATCTCAGTGCCACCCCTCTAACAGAAACAGGAGTGGAGTTCTTTGCCTCTGGTTTTCTCATGCTTAAGGTTGCATCCAAAACGTCTCATTTTCCTTTGTCATTCACTTTACTCTCCCAAATCTCCAGTTTCCTCTTTATAAGAATGGCTTAAGAACTACATTCACATAAACCAAAATTCTAACAGCTACAGAGATGATGTACCAATCAAATTTTAGTTGTAGGAAAGGTAGGTAAACATGTTTATCAATTAGCTTACTGAGATCCACAGTACTTCAAAACTATCCAGGTATCCAAGAACTTGGTTGAATTTAAAGAGAACATTTTAAAATCAAAAGTACCTTCATAATTTAAGTAAATAAGAAAACTGTAAAACTCTTACATTAAGTCAAATTCAATAAATAAAAATTGGGCACTTACTACAAACTAAGGCATTATTTGATATTGATATACTGAAAGACATGAAAAATATTGATATACTGTTTTTCTATAGCAATGCAAATTAATTTTACTACTAGAAGAATAATTCTGTACTTTAAAAAAATACTTTTTAATCCAAAGATTATCCATCTATCTAATCTACAAATCATTTATTTAACTTGGGAGAAAATGCTTAATCAAGAAAATCACAATAAATAACAGTGGGTTTAAAATAGAAACCACACCTACCACTCTGACTGATGCTTTTCAACTCTTATCTCTTTAGACCTGTGAGAAAATTTCCATGATGTTCTTACTTCCCTAAGGAGTTTTAAATGTCACTCAGTGAAAAGTTATAAAGGAATCATTTACGAATTAGATGGAATAATATGCATGATTAGGTGAATTCTCTGGTATTTTCAAGCATTTTCCACTTGCAACTAAAGTATATGGTTATTCCCAACAATTTTACTCTTAGGTATATATATACCCAAGAGAATTGAAAAATGATGTACACAAAAACTTGTACAAAAATGTTCATAGTGGCATTATTCATAATAGCCAAAAAGTGGAAATAACCTAAATGCCCATCAACTAATGAATGGATAAACAGAAGGTGGTATATCATACAATGGAATATTATTCTGCCATAAAGAAAGAACAAAGTACTGATACATGATGCAACATGGATGTACCCTGAAAACATTATGCTAAGTGAAAGAAGCCAAAAAAAAAAAAAAAGAGCCAAACATTGTTTGATGCCATTTATAGGAAATGTCCAGAATAGATAAATCCATAGGGACAGAAAGTAGATTAGTGTTTGCCAGGGGCTGGAGGAATGCGAAGTGAGTGCTAATGGTTATTCAGTTTCTTTCTGGGGTGATAAAAATGTTCTGGAATTAGAAAGTGGTTGCACAACTCTGTGAATATACTAAAACCACTGGATTGTACACTTTAAAAGGGTAAACTTTTTAGCAGGTGAAATTATATCTCAATAAAGTGGTAAAGCATGTGGTGATTAAAACCTATGTGTTGAATTTCTAAAAGAAGACAATATTCTGCTGAAAGGTGACAGGGCTCAATATACCTTGTATACCAATCATCCTGAAAATCACTTTTGAACCAAAAACATTGGTTCAAAATATCATTCTCACTATAGCTATAAAACAGAAAACAGAATAACTTTTTTTTTTTTTTTTTTTTGCGGTACATGGGCCTCTCACTGTTGTGGCCTCTCCCGCTGCGGAGCGCAGGCTCAGCGGCCATGGCTCACGGGCCCAGCCGCTCCGCGGCATGTGGGATCTTCCCGGACCAGGGCAAGAACCCGTGTCCCCTGCATTGGCAGGCGGACTCTCAACCACTGTGCTACCAGGGAAGCCCCAGAATAAGTTTTTAAACGTAAATATATTTAAAAAATTAAAACACCTAAGAATGCAATCTATACATATGAAAAAGTAAAATATTTATATGCATAACAAGTAGTAGCAACATCATTCATAAGCAGCAGTTAGTGTTTATTTTCCCCATATTTTGGTTTAACACCATAGTGGTAGTTTATTCTTTTTAGGGAAATTGCATATGGTACATATAGCATATTATGAGTAAGTTATAGAAGGCTGTGTAATTGGAAAATTAATTCCAAGTAGCAATATTTCCTCTAAAAACACATTTATTATCAAACATTATTTTTAACTAGTGGACAATAAAATGTACCTATAATTTATTAAGTCCAAGATATATAGTCAACTTGCATAAAATTATATATGGCATTTTAAAAACAACCTATTTCTAAAATATCAGTAATTCAGGCCAATTGGGATTTCCACAGGAGATAAATTGCCATTAATATCCTTTTTATGAAGAAAATGTCTGCCTTAAGAACATTACAACTATGTTATTAAGAAATGCTACAACATACTTTAAAAATCAAAATGGTGAAACATATGTATTAGGATATTCTTTTATGGGTACCAGCCCTATAGCAGCATTTCATATGGTGACTTTAATCTAGTTAACTAGATTTCCAAGTGACTTGGGTTTTTACTTTCTAGAAATACCTATCACATGTATAGTTTTGTTAAGAATTTAAATTTCCATCATAAATGAGAACCTATCATACTGATAATGTAAAGATATAAGAAATAAAGTACTTGGATATCCTAGTACTTTATTAGAAATATATCTACTAACTCCACAGAAACAAGTTTTATATGTAAGCAAAATACTAAAATTTTCTGATTTGGGAGAAATGAAATAAAATACAGTGAATGGTTTTCTCTTCTTCTCTAACTGTAAAAATCCCTTTTGCCTTTTTATTTGACCCGTCTATTCATGCAATTTAATGAACCCTCGAAATAATTTACATGTCTTTATACAGAATTCACATCTACATCAGTAAATGGCCAGTTCTTTTATATTTTCAGTGCCTTATCAAAATATGGGTAACAAAGTTTTTCATTCTATGAGGCAGGAAGATGTTTCCTAAGTACTTCTTTGGATGATGAGGATATAGTATCTGGGAAGGACACCTCAAATTCTATTAGAAGGTCACCACGTTGCTCAGGATTTTTTGGAAACGGTAGCCCATATCCGATAATTCTTCGCCTCATTCCAGGTTTCACAATATCATTTATTGTCATAGGTATGGTTCTTCCATCCATTGTTGGCACATTAAATGAGCAGCCACACAATGCCTAAAATGGACCAAATAAAATTAACAAATTTCAAAACGTAAAAGTCTAATCAAAAATATTACCAGCTGTAAAGGACGATACCTCTAAGGCAAATTTTTAACCTCCAAAAGAATATCAATAATTATAAGACTTTTTCCACATTAGAAAGTCCCTTCAGGACACATATAATCAGACATTTTACAAAAGAAGGAAAGGAGAAGGGGAAGGAAAAGAAAAGGAAAAACGGAGGAAAGAATGTCTTTCACATTGCCCTGGAATGAAATGGATTGTCTGAGGCTGCTATTACAACATTCAAGATGCAGGGATGGAATGGGAGAAGAGAAGAGGGAGAAATTCAGGACTAGAAAGAATAAGATAGGAGCAACTACAAACTTCTCTAGAGGGAAAATGTTAGGACAAGAAATATACTTAATGTTTTAGTCAATAAATATTTACTGAGTACCTACTATATGCCATATATTCCTGTTAGAGCCTGAGCACATAGGGACCATGCACACAGACCCCACCTCAAGGAACGCACAAAGAATTCAGAAGCAAACTAGTAATTATAATACAGTACAAAGTTGGCACAGAAGTATGTGCAGAAGTCTTTTGTGAGAGAAAGGGCACCCAACCTACCCCCTTAGCTTCAGGGGGTAAGTTTGGGGTAAGCATTGGACCAGTAGCAGGTGTTGAGGTAGAGTGAGGAACAGCAGTGTTCCACAGAGTACAGCTCAGACAATGACACAGAGGTATATGAGATAATAATACATCAAACTTAGGGAAATGCATATACATTGAGGGTTAGAAATCAGATTAAAAACAACCTTTTATTTTAAGATAAAGAGTTTAGACATTATGGTAGATGCTATGTGGAGTCATTTAAGAATTTTAAGCAGGGAACTGATATGGCCTTATTTGCAGGATTACAATCCAATTTGAGAAAGAATGCCTAAAAATAGAACAAATACGAACTAATGTATTAAAGCAGTACCCTCATAAATTATTTTGTCTTTTAATACTTTTTTTGTTATATAATTATTAACCCAAGTTAACAATTTTGGAAAAATTCTATACATGGACTAAGGTGATGAGATTACAGTACAGATCTCATAAACCATACTTGTAAAAAACAGAGTTAATCCAGACTAGGCCTCATAGTATATAATTCACTTAAAATTGTGATTTAAATTGTTAGTATAAATAAATAAACTTAGAAAGTATAATCTTATCCATAAATGAGGTATAATAGTGGTACTACCTCAGAAGGTTCTTATGATAATTTTAAAAATATTGTGTAGTAAACATAAAATTAATGTTAGCTATTATTTAGATAAATGCTCTAAGATCACATGCATAATTCTGTTTGGTTTCAGAATCCTATGTCCTACCAACTTACCTCTCGTAAACTAATTCTAGCAGTATAAATTATATTTGATCCATCCCTTTTGAATTTGGGGTGATCTTTATCTTTAATGACAAAAACAATGTCTGCTGGAATACTAGTTGGTGTTTCATCTCCTTCCCTTGGAAAAGTAATTTTGGTACCTTCTTTCCACCCTTTTTTTATCTCGATGGTAAGAATTTTGTCCTCAGTTCGATAACTCCTTCCATCAGGGTTTAACCTTTTTCGAGAAATTTTCATCCGTTTGGTACAACCACTATATATTTCTTCAAGTGATACTCTAAGTTCATGAATAACTGGAGGATCTTGTTTGAGGCGGGATGGTCCCACAGAATTCCTGTCTCTTGGATATCCATTCATGCTGAATCCAAAGGCGCTAAAAGGATCTCCATCTACTTCCATTTCATCAGAATCTCTACCACCACCCATCCGTCTTCCAAAGAAAATTTCAAAGGGGTTGGAACCTCCGAAAAATGCTGCAAATGTGGCATGAGGATCGCCATGAAAGGTGTACCGGAAGGTACCTCCTTGTCCATCAGTACCTCCTGCCCCTCCTTTCAACCCTAAATGAAGAGATAAGCATGATTAGAAAAATGCTTACAACTCTTGAAAGTTAAACTTTCAACAACTGTATTACTAATAAACTTTGGCTAACTTAGGTTGCTATTTATTAATATTGACCAGAAATGCCATTATAACTGAATACAGAACAGCTACATAACTTCCAATCATTCCACCCTAAGTTAAATTTTTATCTTTCAAATTCTTCTTCCAAACCCCATCTTTTTTTTTTTTAAACTGGTTTGTTTGTTTTTTTAAAAAACTTCATTTTATTTATTTTTGGCTGCGTTGGGTCTTTGTTGCTGAAGGTGGGCCCTCTCTAGTTGCGGAGAGCAGGGGCTATTTTTCATTGCGGTGGCTCCTCTTGTTGCGGAGCATGGACTCCAGAGCGCAGACTCAGTAGTTCTGGCGCACGGGCTTAGTTGCTCCGCAGCATGTGGGACCCTCCCGAACCAGGGCTCGAAGCCGTGTCCCCTGCACTGGCAGGCGGATTCTTAACCGCTGCGCCACCAGGGAAGCCCCAAACCCCATCTTTAATGATAAATTATTCCTGAGTCTTTGTTCCACAGGTAAAAAGAAAATAAATAAAAATCGGGAACCTCTTATCTCATAAGCTACTGGTTTGATAACCTAAAGTATATAAATGTAAGTTTTTAAAAGATGTCATTCAAGGGGTGGGGGAGGGAAGAATTGGGAATTCGGGATTAGCAGATGCAAACTAGTATATATAGGATGGATAAACAACAAGGTCCTACTGTATAGCACAGGGAACTGTATTCAATATCCTGTGATAAGCCATAATGGAAAAGAATATAAAAAAGAATATATATATATATATATAACTGAATTACTTTGCTGTATAGCAGAAATTAACACAACATTGTAAATCAACTATACTTCAATAAAATAGAAAAATAATAATAATAAAAAATAAAAGATGTCAATTGAAAGGTCTTCAGTAATCAATGCAAAATACGTTACCTAAATCTTTGAGTACCATTATAATCAGTCAGCACAAATCAATAATATAAAATACCATATTTATACTAACTATCTGTATTTCAGATCACCTTTCACTGTTTAAGAATTAAATAGAACTCATTTGTGGCAGAAAGGGAAAAAATTCTAATAACAGAAAACCCTATGAAAAAAAATTTTAGACACTAAAATTGTTATCCTATCCTAGATAACGAAATTCTTTATCTAGGCATACCATGTGATAGCATTAATTTCAACAGCACGTGAAAAGACTGAAATCATGAGCTGTGAACTCTTTTGACATGTAAGGCCTTTGGGCTGGTTATTTCTGTCTATTATGGACAACCTGCTTCAGACCCCAAGATAGTGACCCTTTGATCCTCTTTTTTAAGCTCAACTAAGTAATAAGTAGCTCACAAGAGATTACATATTTGAAGTAGCATTTTCTACTACATACTGAAGGAAGATTCTACTGAAACCCACAGAACAACAGTATAGTGATCTTTTAAGGGATCAATGCTGACAAGGATTTATATCATTACAGTATCAGCAAAGTTTCTGAATGAGCCTTATGGGCATTCCTGACCAAGGAAACAAGCAGGAAAAGAATATAAAAATTATGAAACTGTAAAGAAAAATTCAAGAGAATTTAAGTGATTCCAATATATTTAAGCAGTGACCAATTTGAGGGCAAGAAATACATTTTATTCATTTTTGCATTGCTCATGCATACAGGTCTGAAAATGACAGGCGCTCATGTTTATTTATTTATTTAAATTTATTTATTTATATTTGGCTGTGCTGGGTCTTTGTTTCTGTGTGAGGGCTTTCTCTAGTTGCAGCGAATGAGGGCCACTCTTCATCGGGTGCGCGGGCCTCTCACTATCGCGGCCTCTCTTGTTGTGGAGCACAGGCTCCAGATGCGCAGGCTCAGTAGTTGTGGCTCACGGGCCCAGTTGCTCCACGGCATGTGGGATCCTCGCAGACCAGGGCTCGAACCCGTGCCCCCCACATTGGCAGGCAGACTCTCAACCACTGCGCCACCAGGGAAGCCCCGCTCATGTTTATTGAATAAAGGGAATGAACTAATTCTTAAAGCCTCCAAAAATAAACTTTAAAATGTATTTTGAGTGTCAAGATATTTGAGAAAAGGCAGAAGCAAAAACAATATAAAGTATAATCACACATACACATATATGAGAAATTTAATAATAAAAAATTCTACTGAAGTCACTCAGCATGATTTCACAGAGTTTTACGTGTCTTATTCTATTTGGCAACTTCCACTAAAAGGTATACATGTACTCTACTTCATCCAACAGTGTCAGATGATGTTTAAATTTTTACCTTCATCCGTGAATAGAAATCTGGAGACACAAAAAGAAATCTAACAATTTGAAAATTGTCAATATATGTATTGGATGATATATCCAAATAGCACTCAGGGATATGCCTTGTAGAATCAGAATGACAAGTACAAGCAGGACAAGAACTTTTAACACACAGCTCATCCAAAACTTCTCTTTATAAATTTTAGTGGTATAGTTATAACTCCAAATGTTAAAAAAAGCTAGTGGCAGATTTTTTTAATGATATATATATATATCATATAACTCAAGGTCATTACCAATGTGATTAAACCAATGCTAAATTATTTCAATCACTTCATCTTTCATCCCACAAATAGAGTATAATAATTTAACAGAGTTAATAAAGTAAATTGAGTGAATTAGCCTGCCCAGTCTAACCCTCTACAAGACAAAATCTAAATGTTTTGGACCTATAATGGATTCATGAAAAGAAAGAACAACATTTTAAGTTATTACATCATGGGTTTGGTTTTTCTCTAAAAGCCCTTCCTTCCTCTGCCAAAAATGGTAACTCAATCAGGATTACAGAGTCGCTGAGAAGATTCACACACTGTCTGAAGTGACGTTTATCAAAGCTAACAGCTAACAATGCAGCTTTGACACTAAACAGTCAACTACGTATCCTCTATGACTGAGAAAAATCCTACCAAAATTCACACCAATACAACATGAATTATTATGCAAGTATCACTTGCATTGCCCGGCACTTGAATTGGAACAAGCCTGTCATCAACTACAGAGTCAACTCTTCACTACATACATTCTGACTGCTCATGGAAAATTTTAATATTCAGCTAGATTCCCTCTGCTATCCAAAATTTTTTCTAGACATCATCATCACTCGTGTGAGCAAGAAATGCACCCCAGAGTCAACATTTATGTATGCTGTACCGACAGCTATTATTTAAAAAACAACCAATCAACCAATTTGCAATCCAGAAACAATTATGTGTCTGGGATACTATCCATAACAATGATATCCGTTAGTTAGTTGATTAAAAGTTTATCAAAAGCAGCAGCATTGGAGAAGAATTAGGATTTCAAAGAAAAAAAATTATAGGACTTTAAAAACTTTCTTTAAGGAGATCTAATATGTAAGAACCCAGATTTATAAAAAATACTTACAGAGTTAACTAGCATAATGAAATTCTTTAGACAGCTTTGATTCATAAAAATACAAAAAATGAGTAAATACTCATTTAAAAAAATATATAGTAAATAAATTCAGTTGATTAACTATATGAAGAACAGAAGCTGCAAGCTAGTATAAAGATTAATATACTAAACACAAATTTGATCATATAAATACTAACTTTCAGTATTTAAGTTATTGAGTAAAACATAAACAATAAAAAAAGAAGGCATAAGGAAAAAGAAATGTTAGAAAACTAGACTACTATGAAAATGTGTTATTGAAAATCTTTTTTTTTTTTTTAAGTCTTTTAATATAAACTTCTGTTGACATCACGGAACAATTCAGAACTAAACCTAAAACTTTAGGGGAGAGACTGGATCAAAATCCAATTTTCAATTTCTGTAGTTCTGTTTTTTGTTTCAAATGATTCAACTATGGAGAAACGTCTCTATATGGAAAAATAGTTTTATTTATTACATACAATAAAATTAACCCATTGTAAATATACAGTTTTAGTGAAGTTGTAGAATTGTGCAACCATCACTACAATCCAGTTATAAAACATTTCCATCAACCCAAAGAGTTCTTTCATTTCTATTTGTAGTTAATCCCTGCTCCCACCTCTAGCCCTAGGCAACCACTGATGTGCTATCTTTCTCTATAAATCTGCCTTATCCATGCATTTCATATAAATGGAGTAACAGAATATGTAGTCATTTATATCTGACTTTTTTAGCATAGTTCATGAGGTTATTCCATTTAGTAACATGTTTTATTAAATCAGTTCTTTTAATTGCTAAGTAGTATTTGTGTGTGTGTGTGTGTGTATACATATACAACACATTTTATCCATTCACTAAAAGATGATACTTTCGGATTTTTTCATTTGGGGCCATCACAAATGGTGCTGCTGTGAACACTCACGTACATGTCTTTCTATGGACCTATATTTTCATTTCTCTTTTACAGATTCCTAGGAGTGGAAATGCTGGGTCATATGATACTTTCAAAACATCTCTATTTTTATTCAACCTTTAAAAAACTCAGAATTTAAAATTGTGGATATTAGAGGGGCTTCCCTGATGGCTCACTGGTTAGGAGTCCGCCTGCCAATGCAGGGGACACGGGTTCAATCCCTGGTCCGGGAATATCCCACATGCTGCAGAGCAACTAAGCCCGTGCGCCACAAATACTGAGCCTGAGCTCTGGAGCCCAAGAGCCACAACCACTGGGCCTGTGCGCCGCAACTACTGAAGCCCGCACGCCTAGAGCTGGTGCTCCGCAACAAGAGAAGCCACCGCAGTGAGAAGCCTGAGCACCGCAACAAAGAGGAGCCCCTGCTCTCCGCAACTAGAGAAAGCCCGCGAGCAGCAACAAAGATCCAACGCAACCAAATAAATGAATTAAAAAAAAAAAAAAAAACACAACCAAGTAGATATAAAAAAAATAAAATTGTGGATATTAGAGATTTTCAAAACACAAATATACTGGGATCACTGGTTCTGGTAGGTCCTAAATATATAAATTAGCATGTTCAACTCATACAATTCTCAGTTCACGGTTCCTTATTTCCACAGTCTCAGGCCTTGCAAAAGAATGCAATAATTGGGGGAAAAAAGTATATCAGGTAAATTAGTAATGGCCCCACAGTCCTAAAATTATTGTTATGTTACTTCTAGAGAAACACATAGGGCTATGGAACCAGGCCTGCAGGCACAAACAGATCAATGACAGGCAAAGACAAAAAGTATTTCCCCACATTTTAACAGTATACGTAACCAGGTATTTTAAATAAAGGATAAGTAAATATAATGCTTTTCTGTAAAGGAAGATAATTTCTAAAACATAATCGAATAACTTTCATTTAACTGTATTTTAAAGTAACATAACTAGAGAATGATATTTCTGAATAATATATTTCAATGCTTTAAAAAACTTATTCTTCCCTATTACATCTATTGCTTACATCAATTACCTGAGTCAAGAACAAAAAAAGATTTGGGGTACACACATGATCCTGTTTTAGTCTTTTTTAAATTCACTCACTGGTGATGCTCAGTAAAAATCAAACTGGAGAAATATCACCCAAGAAAAACACTATTAAGAGGTAATATTAAGCCAAGAAAAATGTATCATTTGGTGACTTGAAAATTCTGCAAATATCCTTAGTAAACACTGAATCTTATGGTTTAGTTATAGAGAGATTTGAGCTATTTGTGAGATGGGGATTAAATCAGTGGATATTTGCTTTTTCATGGGAATTTATTGTGTTACTGCATGTTTGTAGATTTCTTTACAAAATTACAAAATAACTTCTTCAGAAAGAGTAGTATATGGTTAGTAGTATCTCAGAATCCTGCTTAGGTTTTGAGAAGAACCAAATCATAGTATTTTGAGTAGTATGGCCATAAGGAACCAACAGGATTGAACTGCCCACTATTTGCTTTTTTCAATATTTACTTTGTAAGAACCTGACACTGCAGGTCCTCATCACACCAAAACTGGCAGCAGAAACTGCAATTTGGGGCAACTCAGATCAAAAACAAAAAACAACAACAAAAAACCCTCTACACAATCACCCTGCTTATCTAAATTTAATGTTTTAACTCAAAATAAGCAGTCGCTACTTCACTATACTTTAGGCTATATTTCTAATTAGGAAAATTTAACATTAAATGCAATAAAGGAAGCAAAAAACCCGAAAAAAGTTTTCATAACTACAATGATTTAAAAAAAAACATCTGGGGAGAAAAATTAGTAATAAAACAACTTAGTCCTGATATAAAACGTTGAAAATCCCAGAACCTGTAGAAATTGAAGTGTTGTTGTTAAATTAGCGATTTAAAATAGTCTTACTTTATAGCTACAATTATATGGAGATGATGGATAAACACTTTAAAATCCAGAATGATAAAAGGATAATCTTCAATTATTCCCATTTACTGTATTCAACTAGTTTCTGATCTCACAATCCAAGAAACAAAAGTGTGGCAGGGAGAGGAAAGGGAAGTTATCATGCCTTCCTCTATACCTAGATAGTAAAATTTTAAAAGAAATAATGTTACCTTAAAGTAAATCAATAATTGTTCTAACTAGGTGGCCATTTTAGGTCAAAAAATTATATTTCTGAGATCTCATTTTCTTGGCACACAATTACTGTTTACAATTAAGCTAAAAACTTGTTCTGGTATTTTATGACATCAGGAAAATTCTTTCCTCTCCAGGCAGAATGCCAAAAACAACTACAGCTAAATGCCTGGGCCTTCGGCTTCTCAGAGAGACGATTCTGTCCTGTTTAATTTAAACTAGCTTTGCCATAAGAAAGGCAAAAAACTTCTTTTGTTTTTGTGAATAAAATATAAACTACCCAGAATTTGAACTGCCAATCTTAAGATTTTAAATGACTAAAGAATCTTTACTGGTTCTGACAGAAAATTCTTTAGAAAACAAAACAGGTTGCATAAGACTTTTGACACAATTTCTTAATGAGTATGGGAATTTAAGGTTTCTTTTCAAATATAATGTTAACATTATAAATCTAATGGTAGAATATACATATTACAAAATGTCAAAATCCAAAAAAAGGCAAACAAATACATTTCATTCATAGCTATATAACATTCATTCATATGATCAGAGATGAAATCTTGTTTTCATCCATTATTTGTCTTTCTACTTTTGAAATGTCAGAGAATTTAATTTAATAACCAGAAGGCTGAGAGAGAAAAAAGAGAGACAGAGCTGGAGAACCAGAAAGATGTACACTGAATACTTACCTTCCTCCCCAAACTGATCATATATTTCTCTCTTTTTAGGATCACTCAATACTTCATAAGCTTCTGCGACCTCTTTAAATTTTTCCTCTGCCTGAGGAGATTTGTTCTTGTCCGGATGAAATCTGAGGGCTTGTTTTCGGTAAGCCTTTTTAATATCTTCATCTGAAGCTCCTTTTTCAATTCCCAAAATGCAATAATAGTCTTTCCCCATTTCGAATGCCTTGAAATGAACTTAGATTCCCTTTGTGAAAGAAAACAGCGTCCCCAGTCTTAGCAATACAATGATTCTAAGAAAAATAAACCAAGCTGGGTATTTTAAAAGTTAAAGCAAATCAGCAATTCAGCTTTGCTGTCTTAAGGCAGCACGCAGACAGTGTCTCTGTATTTAATTCCTTCCCCACCAGCTCACTTACAGATAAATATACACTACACAGGAGACGGCCTCCTTCTAGATCCTCCCATTTTCACTACGTGTCTCTGTACTTTCTAGAACAGCAAATGCTACAGGACGTCACTTCCCCAGCTGCCTCTAGTCAAAGTATTGAGCTGGGTTTTCTCCTCCTCCACGATTAACTATTCATTTTCCTTCTGGCTCTACCATTTTTATGTCCTTTTTAAGAGGCCAAGTGGATTAAGAAACCAATATTTCAGCACAGAATGTCCTAACTACACATTTATTTACTCCATTCTAGGTAAGAAAGCAACAAAAAAATCATTATAGCCATTAAGTATCTTACCATTAAAATAAGTTAAAGTTATTATACAAATAAAAATACTTATTTTAGGTATATTAATCTCAACTTCAAGTTATTCAAATGTAAGGTATACAATACTAAAATATGGTTTGTTTAAATTAAAATTGTCAAATAATTTGTGTCATTTTCAAAATTCCTAGGGTCTATCAATCAGAAATGCCAGGAATTTGGCATTGTAAAAGTCTACATATCATAAATATCAAAAGCAAGGTTTTAAAGTCAGTAAAGGACTTAAATATGACTTTAGCTGATGATTTTAACTCTTTTTTTTGTAGTATAGAAGAGTTAATAGTTCAGGCAAACTAATAACTTCTGAAAGCTTCATATCTGATTTTAGTTACTTCAACTAAAACAGAATGAGATCTGCCCTCCCCACTCCTAGGGTCACTATTTAAAGAATTTTTGTCTTGCTTCAGGAATGATAGGAGAAAGTATCAGGTTACAGACAGTAAAAACTCATGTTTCTTTTAAGACTTTAACTGGATCAGCTTAAAATCTGGATATGCTATTTATGAGGCATAATATGAGAGATATTTTTTCTTTTAAAAACACACTTTCCCGGTTTTCCCTGGTGGTACAGTGGTTGAGAGTCCGCCTGCCGATGCAGGGGACACGGGTTCGTGCCCCGGTCCGGGAAGATCCCACATGCCGCGGAGCGGCTGGACCCGTGAGCCATGGCCGCTGAGCCTGCGCGTCCAGAGCCTGTGCTCCGCAACGGGAGAGGCCACAACAGTGAGAGGCCCGCGTACCGCAACAAAACAAAACAAAACAAAAACAAAAAAACCCACAGTTTCCCTAATTATAAATATAAATGCTAACTGAAGATTTTGGAAAACACAGAAAGAAAAAAGAATAAAATAAAAACCTTCCTGGGCTTCCCTGGTGGCGCAGCGCAGTGGTTAAGAACCTGCCTACCAATGCAGGGGACACGGGTTTGAGCCCTGGTCCAGGAAAACCCCACATGCAGCAGAGCAGCTAAGCCTGTGTGCCACAACTACTGAGCCTGTGCTCTAGAGCCCGCGAGCCACAGCTACTGAGCCCGTATGCCACAACTACTGAAGCCCGCGTGCCTAGAGCCCGTGTTCTGCAACAAGAGAAGCCACCGCAGTGAGAAACCCGTGCATCGCAATGAGGAGTAGCCCCCACTTGCCACAACTAGAGAAAGACTGAGCGCAGCAACGAAGACCCAGCACAGCCAAAAATAAATAAATAAATAACAAAACAAAACAAAACCTTCCTATCATACCACTTTAGGTAATCGCTGCTAAATGTTAGTGTGACATAAGAAAATGTCAAAAGAATTGTACAGAGCACTGTATTGAATATCTTAAGTCTGTAAAATTAAAAGAAAACAGAACAGTTATGAGAAAAAGTAAATGTACCTGTATGTTTAGAGTATAAAGAAAGGGTGGTGATCACATACTAACCTTTAAAAATATGGGAACACCTACTCTATACACCAATCAGCCTTACATTAATGATTCAGCAATTCTTTCATAATGTTCCTCTTTGTGCATTTTGACAGCTAGGATTTACTATTTCTCAAAACTCTAGAAACACCTTGGTATAGAAAGGTATCGTATTTATCTAGCCTACTTACAGGTTACAGAGGTTTGTCAGCTATTCAGCAATTTTTTTTAGTCCCACCAAGGAATAGTCAATGTCAAAAGATAAACTTTCAAATCCAGAAAACTTAAGGAAAAATGCTAATATCCAAAGTCACCTTAAGACTCCTGCTTTTTAAAAAAGCATATTGCAAGTTGGAATCCAGCGCAATGATCAGCATTGAGAGTAGAGTAAAAATATAATAAAAATCATCTATTCTAGAATTAATTTCCAAGAGAGTTCCTTTAAATATTTATTACCAAAGAACACTGGTATAGTAATATGAAAATTCTGAATTGTTCTGGTGGGTAATGCTGGGAACTAAAAAAAAAACAGATTCTTATCTGATTCAATCATTTTCATTTTTCAAAGAGCCAGAAATATTATCAGGACTTGACATATTAACTGATTTCAGAACCCAAAGGCTAGATCTTTCACATCTCTGAAAAATGCATTACATGTTAACAAATGGAAAGAAATCTGGCTCTTCACACATAGAGAACGGTGATAAAGGATTTTCATATTTTTTTTCAAATATCATAAGCACACAAAAGGATTATAGTAGTAGTGTTGAAATGCAAGAATTCCCCTCAACTTGGAAATTCCAAGTTAATACGGAAGAAATTATAATTTTAAGACTTTAAATAGTAAAATAATCTAGCTAGGTTTTGGTAAAATAATCTAGCTAGGTTTTGGTAAAATGAGCAGTGTAAATAATTCTTTCAAACATTTGGGAATGGTTATTTAAAATGATTTTAGAAGCACTGTAAATATACCTGGAAATTTCTTAAGAAATAATTCAAAGAAAAAATTATATATACAAATATACCCATTGCAATTACACGCAATAGGGTAATGGATCAATGTGGTCATTATTATACTACATAGTACTTGAGAGACATTTTACTCTTACATACACTTAAAAGTTGAAAATCCATTACACAATCACTTTACATTCAATCTTCTTCATCCAAGTTTGTTTGAGATGAGATGAATGTGGGTTGTTGTTTTGGGGGGGATGGGGGGGCGCAAGAGCAATTGTCATCCCTGTAAATAATTATCATGACAAAAATAGAGTGTGTAAAGCAAAAAGTAATGGCAGCCTGTAGGGAAAATGGAGCAGAGATGTAAGCAAAGCTCATCTAATAAGTGTGCTTTTAAAAGTAAAAATAAAAACAAAAAAATTACATAATAAGTCTATTTGAAACACTGTTTAAAAATCACATAAATCAGTGCTTATTTAATTTTATAGGTATGTGTATGTGTGGCAGAAAATTTGAAGAGAACAAAAACTAACGAGTTAGGAACACCCTTTTTTTTTTCTTTAATTTCTTTAAGGCTGCTATATTTTTAACAAGGATATGAAATTAGTGTTTGTATTTTTATTACTCAAACATTGATGAGATTATTCCATGAAAACACAATTCTCTTCCCTTTATTAAAAGAAAATTACAAAGAGTGAGATTCTTCTTTTTAATGTTTATAGTTTACAAGGTCAAGTTCTCATGCTGGGGTAGACGTGGTTCATCTCTAACTGAAAGACAAGTTACAATGTATTTTAAAGAAATGATTTTAATTTTTTCAATAAAATCATAAAACTTAAGTATGTTTATTATTTTGTTTATAAAAGTTAATAGCAACAAAACTTTTGTGCTTAATAATATATTTGAGGGAAGTGTATCACTCTCTTTTAGGGAGTCGAGGGCCAGAATTAAGTAAATATTCTAATGACATTACATTTCATTTTTAATAACTTTAATAAAACGTCCTTATTTGGGATATTATGCTTTAATAAGTACAGAGAAATTATTTTTACAGAAGTATGTGTCCTTTCTGATTTTATCACCACAGTTTAAATATTAAACATGTTTAGAGAATGAGAGCTAAAGATAATAGTATTTTAACTACAAAAAAACCCCCTGGGGCTTCCTTGGTGGCGCAGTGGTTGAGAGTCTGCCTGCCGATGTAGGGGACACGGGTTCGTGCCCCGGTCCAGGAGGATCCCACATGCCGCGGAGCGGCTGGGCCCGTGAGCCATGGCCGCTGAGCCTGCACGTCCGGAGCCTGTGCTCCGCAACGGGAGAGGCCCGCGTACCGCAAAAAAAAAAAAAAAAACCCTGAAAGTATAAAACTAGTCATTCAACTGATACAATCTTCACCTTCTACTTTGGCTTTATTCACAGACAAT
Organism: Aethalodelphis obliquidens; assembly: GCF_003676395.1. Classification (NCBI taxonomy): domain Eukaryota; kingdom Metazoa; phylum Chordata; class Mammalia; order Artiodactyla; family Delphinidae; genus Aethalodelphis; species Aethalodelphis obliquidens. The sequence goes on along the minus strand of NW_020837957.1, from coordinate 14,882,298 downwards.
AAAAAAGTAAGTTTTATTTCTTCAATTCACAAATCATTTCTCAGTTTACAAGAAAATTAGTACAGAGAAAGACAGTAAGCCTTCTAGAGTCTCAGAAGAAATTACTATTAAAATTTAGATCATCACAGCAATACTTGAATACAAATGATTTCTAATAGTTTACCGTTGTTCCTGCTGAAAACTTTTTCTGTCAATATTTAGTTAATTCGGTACATTCAGAACTGAAATTTCTCATTTAGTATTACACTTGATCTTAGCCAAAAGGCCGAGAAGCGATCTCATTTAGTATTAATATTAGTAAATTATGACTTCCATTCCCTGATACTTCTTATCCAAGAATAAGCAAACTGAGGCTCTATTATACCTTGTTAACAGTGCTTGAGATATTTGAATAGTGGTTATAAAATCTGCTAAGGTTTATCAGGGAATATTGACAGTGTAGTAGGTAAAAGCACAGACTTTGGAGACAGACTGCCTGTATTAGAATCCTGGCAACACCACTTACTAGTTGTGTGGCCTTGGACTTAACCGTTCTGTGCCTCAGTTTCCTTATCTGTCCAATGGGATTAACATTAACACCTACTTTGCAGGGCTGTTATGAGGATTAAATGAGATAAATGTTTGATGCACTTAAATGTGGATAGTGCAGTCCATGCAAGTGTTAGCTACTGTAATGATAAAAATGATTTCATCATATGAACTAGAAGAATTTTTTCCTGGAAAAATGATTACTATACCATATGTATAACAAAATGCCCTTATTTACAAGCATATACATCCACTCACAGAAAAGCTATCCAACTAAGAAGAATTGGCTTTTTCCAAATATTCCAGTTATTTTCTACTTACTCATCTTGACTCTCTGTTAAATTTAGAATCATTAAGACATCATATAGGTAGCATCCATTGTATTCAAATGCAGTGTATTTCAAATACCGTACCAAGACAGTGTGGTATTGGTGAAAGAACAATAGATCAGGAAAGGCAAAAAGGTCAATAAAACAGAATAGGGAGCCCAGAAATAGACTCATGTAAGTATAGTTAACTGATCTTTGACAAAGGATTGAAGGCAATATAATAGAGAAAAAATAGTGTTTGAACAACTGGACATCCACTTGCAAAGAAATGACTCTAGATACAGACTTTATACCCTTCACAAAAATTAACTCAAAATGGATCACAGACGTAAACGTAAAATGCAAATGATAAAACTCCTAGAACATAGGAAAAAATCTAGATGACCTTGGGTTTGGCAATGTTTTTTAAATATGATACCAAAGGAACAATTCATGAAAGAAAGAATTCATAAGCTGGATTTCGTTAAAATTACAATTTTCTGTTGACAAAGACACTGTCAAAAGAATGAAAAGGCAAGCCACAGACTGGAAGAAAATATTTCAAAAGACATATCTGGTAAAGGACTGTTATCCAAAATACATAAAGAACTCCAAAACTCAACAATAAGAAAACAAACAACTCAGTTAAAAAATGGGTTAACATTTTTTAGACCTTAACAGACACCTCACCAAAGAAGATATACAGACGGCAAATAAGCATAGGAAAAGATGCTCCACAATGTATGTCATCAGGGAAATGCATATTAAAACAATAAGATACCATAACACACCTACTAGAATGGCAAAAATCCAGAACACTGGCAATACCAAATGCTGGCGTAGAGCAACAGGAACTCTCTTTCATTGATGACAGGAATGTCTTCCACTTTGGAAGAAAGTTTGGTGATTTCTTACAAAAAATACATCCATCATGTGGTCTGGTAATCGTGCTTCTTGGTATTTACACAAAGGAGTTGAAAACCAACATCCACACAAAAACCTGCACATGAATGTTTATAGCAGCTTTATTCATAACTGCCAAAACTTGGAAGCAACCAAGATGTCCTTCAGTAGGTGAATAGATAAACTGTGGTAAAATCCCATTCAGGCAATGGAACACTATTCAGCACTAAACAGAAATGAGTTTAAAAAATAATAATTTTTTAAAATAATTAATTAATTAATGGCTGTGTTGGGTCTTCGTTTCTGTGCAAGGGCTTTCTCTAGTTGTGGCAAGAAGGGGCCACTCTTCATCGCACGCGCAGGCTCAGTAATTGTGGCTCACGGGCCCAGTTGCTCTGCGGCACGTGGGATCTTCCCAGACCAGGGCTCGAACCCGTGTCCCCTGCATTGGCAGGCAGAAAAAAATAATAAATTTAAAAACGAGAAAATATAAAGAAATGAGCTATCAAGCCATATAAAAACATGGAGGAAACTTAAATAAGTGCATATTACTAAGTGAAAGAAGCCAGTCTGAAAAGGCTACATACTATGTAACATTTTGCAAAGGCAAAACTATGGAGACAATAAAAAGATCAGTGGTTGCCAGGGGTTAGTGGAAAGGGAAGGATCAATAGGTGGAGTACAGAGGATTTTAAGGTAGTGAAACTACTCAGTATAATACTGAATGGTAGGCAAATGTCATTATATATTTGTCCAAACCCATAGAATATACAACTCCAAGAGTGAAACCTAATGTAAATTACGGACTCTGGGTGATAATAATGTATCAATATAAGTTCATCGTTCCATCTAGTGGGAGATGTTGATAATGGGGGGGGGGCTATGCATGTTTAGAAGCAGGAGGTTTATGGGAAATCTTTGTACCTTCCACTCAATCGTGCTGTGATCATAAAACTGATCGAAAAAATAAAGCCTATTTGTCAATTTAAAAATAAATGGATAAAAAGTTGTGTTTATATTTTTAAAATATATATCTTTGATTTGAGAGTCAGAAAATCCCTCCAGCCTTGATTTCTGTTGCTGCCTCATATACCTCAATCGTACTATATTACTTGAAAGATGCCTAGGGAAAACTATTATTTATCACTGAATCGTCAATTCCTACTAGTGGACTAGCATAAAGGGGCTACAAATGTCTAAAGTATAAGTTAAATAATAAAGACTTAAGCATTTCAATGCTTGGTTCCTAATCTCAGCTCTGCCATTTAGTAGGTAATTTAGGCAAATCATTTAATTTCTTTGAATTCCTATCTCACACATGTTATTGTGAGAATCAAATAATACACATGAAAGCACTAAAATTTATATAATGACGTATACATATAAGTTGTTTTCATTATTTTAAGCTATACAAACTATTCTGCTACCACTTGAAGGTCTATTGACCAATCATCTCTCTTTACTGAGGAAATTTTACTTGGTATAATGCATTAGAGTAACTACCAGAATCACCCCCAAAGGACTCAGGCAGGCATCCTCTAAGATCATGCCCCTTGCCATGTTCCCTTTTCAGACCTTCATCACTGAATTTTAGTCTCTTAGTATTAAAAAAATAACTGTGGGGCTTCCCTGGTGGCGCAGTGGTTGAGAGTCTGCCTGCCGATGCAGGGGACACGGGTTTGTGCTCCGGTCTGGGAGGATCCCACATGCCGCGGAGCGGCTGGGCCCGTGAGCCATGGCCGCTAAGCCTGCGCTCCGCAACGGGAGAGGCCACAACAGTGAGAGGCCCGCGTACCGCCAAAAAACAACAACAACAAAACTGTGCTATGTCTTCTCTGTAATAATAACAGTTATATATTAGTTTACAGTTTATCAAACACTTCCGTATGCTTTCCCATATGTAATCTATATATATGCACACACATCTGATATTGAAAGTAGTGATAAGATTTCAAAGAGCTTTTCAATGGCTAGCAATTTAATAGTGAGTTAAGATATTTTTTAATTTTTTTTAAATTTACTTATTTATTTATTTTTGGCTGTGTTGGGTCTTTGTTACTGCGTGCAGGCTTTCTCTAGTTGCGGTGAGCGGGGGCTACTCTTCGTTGCGGTGTGCGGGCTTCTCCTTGTGGTGGCTTCTCTTGTTGTGGAGCACAGGCTCTAGGCGCACGTACTTCAGTAGTTGTGGCACGTGAGTTCAGTAGTTATGGCTCATGGGCTCTAGAGCTCAGGCTCAGTAGCTGCGGCACACGGGCTTAGTTGCTCCGCAGCATGTGGGATCTTCCTGGACCAGGGCTTGAACCTGTGTCCCCTGCACTGGCAGGCAGATTCTTAACCATTGCACCACCAGCCTGAGTTAAGATATTTTAAACAATACTTAAATAGACATTGTTCCAATATTAACATAAGGAGTACTACCAGGCTGGTGTCCTAATATTTGGCCTGCGTTTTAGATAATACCTAAATAATTACATATAATCAAACTATGGCCATCTAATAATAGAATATATTTTACCTCTACATTTTATACTTTCCTAAAACTCCTTCCAGCACTGAGGAATCATTATCATAGATTTCTTATAGCAAATTGCTTGACTGCTAGTTTGGAACTTAGATTCTATATTCTCATTCCTGTGGAAAGGCTTCAAATTTTGAGCATAAGTTATAAAACCTAAAAATTTTGTCATGGTTACAAATGCAACTTTAACTTTAGGGAAAAAAATTAAAAATTTTTGAAAAGATTCATTTCTTACTCCATCCACGTTTACAAAACAGAAAAAGCAAACTTAAGGCAAGTGTCTTTAAGTCATTAAATGCCATCTACTTAAAATTAAACTGTTCTGGAAACCCTGTCTTTTTTCTTAACGATAAATGTCCTTCTTTGGGTAACTACAGTAATTTGGACTTGAATTTGGAATTAGGCAGTCAATAATAGCATGTGAGTGCCCATTTTATAGTATCTGATGGCTATGACCATAGGGAACATTCTCCATTAATAAAGTATCTCAATCATTCAGCAAATGTTTACTGAGTGCATACTACGTGCTATAAACTAGACAGACAATATCCTTGCTCTCATTCAACTCATATTCTGGTGGGAGAAGACAACCAATAAACAAGTTAAAAAATAAATAATAAAATTTCAGATAATTTGAAGTACCTTAAAGAAAAATTTTAAATGTTGCTAAGACAGAGATGGAAAGTGGCTACTTTAGCCAGGGTGGTCAGGGAAGCCCTCTCTTTTTAGCTCCCTTTTAAAAATTATACTAAAATTTTGGCACTAGGGTAGGTAGTTATTTTGGCTAGAGGAAAAGAAGAAAGTCTGGGTATCATACTTTAAAAAATATAATGCTTTCAGAAAAGCAAATGGCCTGGTAAGGAGTTCTTAATGACCTCTTTGATTCTATTATCGAGATGTATTCAGCTCTCATCATCTTTTCCATTTATTCCCATTCCCCATGTACAAATCTGTACATATCCCTTCAAATCTATAGCTGACAATCAAATTAGTTTGATACAAAGACAGTAAACAATTAAAGGCCAAATAGGTGTTATGTAACTATTATAGGAGTAAAGGGACCATTGAGGCAGAGAGGAAAGAGCATCAAACTTGGAATGAGAGGATTTGGTTCCAGTATTCTTAGTTTTGCTACTCAGCGTTTATACAAAGTTCTGGAAAAATCAGGTATTATTCCCTTATTCTCCAAAATGAATAACATCATCCACCTCATTAGACTGACATATAGAATGAGACAATATGGAAAGGGCTTTACGAAAAGTAAAATACTATACAAATGTTAATTATATGCTCATTTTGGGCAGAGTGGTGGGGATGGGAAAGGTTTCAGAAAAAAAAAAAGTGAGGATCTTGAAAGATTGATACAATTTAGAAAGAAAGAGAGGAAGGGGGAGGGTTTGTGATTTGGACCAAGAACTCAAAGGCCAGAAGCAAAAAGCATAAAATCATTTGATACAGCAAAAAGAGTGGTCAGATTAAATCGTATGATTTAGGAAGCTGACAGATAAAAGTTACGGTCAGATTGCTGAAAGTTTTGAATGTCACTTTTTTACTTAATGACTGCTCGTTCATGTTCTTCAAAAAGTGCTAAAAAAAAAAAAAGTGCTAACTTGTTAGGTCTTTGAAATAAACTTTATTCAAAAGCTTGCTTCATTTCTTAAGTGCCAATTTACTTTGAAGCTAGTGAAATTACTTTTTTAGTTGTCTTAGTAAGCTAGTGAAATTAATTCTATTAAGGTAAAAAATTTCATTAATATTTGTAAGCTTCCAAGAGCACCAGTAAAAGATGTCGAACTAACCTAAAAAGTTGATAGGAAGAAGAGCTTTATCAATCATAATTCGCCTTGGAATACTGTCTATACCGCCTAAATTTCCCAGTACTTTAATCACTATAGTTATATTAGTAATTCCCAAGTTTTGATTCTGTGTCATTGCTTTTTTTTTCTTGTGCCAGTCTTCTCTGTGTATTTTATTTATTTAATTATTTAAAATTTTTGGTGTACTATATGTGTACTTCAAATTTATTAATTTATGGCTTTGTTGGGTCTTCGTTGCTGCACACGGGCTTTCTCTAGTTGTGGTGAGCGGCGGCTACTCTTTGTTGCGGTGCACAGGCTTTTCACTGAGGTGGCTTCTCTTGTTGCGGAGCATGAGCTCTAGGCACGCAGGCTTCAGTAGTTGTGGCACGCAGGCTCAGTAGTTGTGGCACGCAGGCTCAGTAGTTGTGGCACGCAGGCTCAGTAGTTGTGGCACACAGGCTTAGTTGCTCCACGGCACGTGGGATCTTCCCGGACCAGGGATCGAACCCATGTCCCCTGCATTGTGGGGACTGCTCTTCATTGCAGTGCATGGGCTTCTCATTTCTCATTCCGGTGGCTTCTCTTGTTGTGGAGCATGGGCTCTTGGCACACAGGCTCAGTAGTTGTGGGGTGTGGGCTCAGTAGTTGTGGCGCACGGGCTTAGTTGCTCCACGGCATGTAGGATCTTCCCAGACCAGGGCTTGAACCTGTGTCCCCTGCATTGGTAGGTGGATTCTTAACCACTGCGCCACCAGGGAAGTCCTTCATTGCTTGATTTTACAATACTTTTCCTGGCACAAAGCACTATAATAGAATTTACACATTCAATTTGACCAATTTAACAGTATTTACCCAAAAAAAGATTTAAAATAATATTAAAACAAATTTTTAAAGTACATGCCTTTAAAATAAATAAAACTGCTTTAATCATTTTATAAAAAATACTAGAGTTATCTGGAGATACCCAGGCATAAGAAATATTTTCTGCTTTTTAAAAAAGCATTTCCTTTTTGGGGAGTGTAGAACTGATTTTATTCTGTGGTGATATTAAAAAGTTTCCTAATAAAATAGCCCAATAATAACTTGCCCTTCTTTCTAACCCTCTTTTATAAGAAGTTACTGAAAAGCTTACCACAGGACTAATGAATATACAGTGAGCTAATCTCATACTTTCCTAACATCTTAGAATTAAAGTGTTCTGGGACTTCCCTGGTGGTCCAGTGGTTGGGACTCCACACTTCTACTGCAGGGGGTGTGGGTTCAATCCCTGGTGGGGGAACTGGGATCCTGCATGCCGCGTAGTGTGGCCCCCCCGACATTTTTTTTAATTAATAAAAAAAAAGAAAGTGTCTGTACAATATTTTTCAATATTGAATCAGAAAGCCAAAAGAAACTATAGAGTTTCTAGGTCACTTTAAATAGGTGTTGTAAATTGGTATTTGATCATGTTGAAAGATCACATAACTTAGAGTAGTGCTGTCCAGCAGTGAGCTACAAATAAAGTGAGCTGCAAATGCAAGCCACATGTGTTACTGAAACATTTTTATAATCCACATTTTAATAAAAGAAATGTGAAATTTTAATAATGTATATATTTAACTCAATAAATCTAAGAGATCATATACTACAACATGTAGTCAATAAAAAATTATCAGTAAGATATATTTTACAATTCTTTTTTTTGTACTAAGTCTTCAGAATCCAGTGTGAATTTTACACTTACACAACATCTCAGTTCAGACAGCCACATTTCAGGCACTTGCCTTCATGTGGCTAGTGACTACTGTATTAGACAGTGTAGATCTAGAGGTTCCTTCCAATTCCCAGTGCTATGATCCAACTTTTCAGAAACCTTAACCTATAAACTTAAGTATATCATACATACACATCTCTGACATGCATATTTAGGGAAAACCAAATCTTAACAGATGAATAATAAAGAAAAGTTCATTTCTGGGAATTCCCTGGTGGTCCAGTAGTTCGGACTCCATGCTTAGGTAACTAAGATCCCACAAGCCATGCTGCATGGCCAAAAATAAAATAAAATTTGGGCTTCCCTGGTGGCGCAGTGGTTGAGAGTCCACCTGCCGATGCAGGGAATGCGGGTTTGTGCCCCGGTCCGGGAGGATCCCACATGCCATGGAGCGGCTGGGCCCGTGAGCCATGGCCGCTGAGCCTGCGCGTCCAGAGCCTGTGCTCCGCAATGGGAGAGGCCACAGCAGTGAGAGGCCCACGTACCGCAAAAAAATAAAATAATAAAATAAAATAAAATTTTTAAAAAGTTCATTTTTACTCATAAAATAGTATTCCAGTGCTGACTTCAGCTGTACATATAATTGGCATAATACAGAGAAGATTAGTATGGCCCCTGCCCAAGGATAACACGCAAATTCGTGAAGCATTATATATTTTAAAAAAGATAGAGGGAATTCCCTGGCAGTCCAGTGGTTAGGACTCCAAGTTCTCACTGCTGAGGGCCCAGGTTCAATCCCTGGTTGGGGAAGTAGGATCCCACAAGTTGCGGGGCACAGCTAAAAAAAAAAAAGATAAATATGTGAGGTGATGGATGTTTCAATTAGAGGGGAGAAGTCCTTTCACAGTGTATACATATATCAAATTTTCACAATGCACACTTTAAATATCTTACAATATTGTCAATTATATCTCAGTAAAGTTGAAAAACAAAACATCCCATTTTTCATCTGCAAAAAAAGGACTTTTTGTGAGGACTTTTTCAAAGTAATACTTTACTTTTAGGGTAAAGTAGTGGGGATGGTTCTATTTACACATGCTCACTCAGTATATGCTTTCACAGTGTTGAAAGTAAAAGCAACACTGGGAAATGAGGAATTTATGCGATTTTCACTTTATTCTTTTCTAAAGTTTCTCCTCTCACAAGTAGCTAGGGAAGGCATCAGAATCACCTGGAAAACTTAACTGGCTGGCCAGAGAGGAGAGCACTCTGTGGCCAAAGTGAAACCAACAGCTCCTCAGGGTAAGACAAGTAGTAGAGGGAAAAAAAAAATGATTGTAGCCCAGAGGTAAAGCAGGAAAGGAGAGGATAAGCTGCTGTTTCACCAAACTGTTAGGCTCTTAGGCAAGATTGCAATAAACTGATTATCTCGCAAGTTTGTTTAGCTCTCCAACTGTTTACAACTCAATAATATGATTTATTTTTTTGGCCGTGCTGCATGGCATGCGGAACTTCCCCAACCAGGGGTTGAACCATGCCCCCTGGAAGTCTTAACCACTGGACCACCAGGGAAGTCCCTAAAATGATTTATTTTAAATTTAAATCAGTACCTAACCTTAAGTATGAAATATCTTTATAATACGTTGCACCTGTGAAGGCATAAATAATTAAACCTCTGCTACTGTGGAGACTAAAATATGATTCAAAGACTTTATTGCTACGTACCAAATATTAAGTATTAGCACATGTATAAAATAAGCCAACTTGTTGTATAGTATCCACCAACTGCTATAAAATTAGGCCATCGACTGCCTAACTCCAAATACAATGAGCCCAAAGTACTGTAATTGCTTAAAGGAGGACATTTATAGGTAAAAGAAAAAGTAGGATTTCAAGAATAATTTAAGTGGATGGGTTTTAATGTTTGAGTTTTTAATATTTTAAAATATAGCCTTTTATTATTAGGCTAAATCAGCAAGTAAAGGCAACAGTTACTGAGATCAAAACAGTCTAAGTCATGATCCCTTCCCATACAATATAAACATAAAATAGTACCTATTGTCTATTGCTGCTTTCCCCATACAGTGGCAGAGTTGAGTAGTTGTAGCAGAGACTGTGTGGCCCACAAAGCCTAAAAATTTACTGTTTGGCCCTTAAGAGAAAATGTTTGCCAACCCCTGCTTTATACAAATTATCCTTTAACTGGAGGGAGAGGGCAGGCTAAAGCAGCAGTGAACACAATAAAATTTTGTTATATCTAGCAAATTAAAAAAAAAAGTTTTCACTGTAAACACTTAAGCTTATAAAACATCAGCCTGGCTGATGGTAAAATAAAACTTGTAAACTAAAATTCTCAACCTGGGCATGTTCGCTAAGGGGAATATATTAGAAAACTTAGGGTAGTGAAGTGAGATGTTTATCAAGAGGGGCACGCTGTCTCAGCATCTCCATTTTTGATGAGACCTAAACCCCACCCCCACCCCTTAGTGTGACACTAATGGACACTCAAGTTTGGAAACTACTGATTTAGACACAACTCAGAGTTTTATTAGCTTGCGAAAAAACAATTTGCTTTTCTCTTAAATCAAAAGGATAAATTTTGTAAATGGGGGGTAAAATGGTTTCAATTTTTATTTTAACTACAATTTTAGAAAACCGCATACTGCAAATGTAAAGAATATAAAGAACGGATCTTAGTACCTTGTAGGAATCTAGATGGTCATTCCAATTAAAATTAGTCTTGCTTTTTTATTCCCATTGCAAAGATAGAAAAACACAGTGCTCAGACTGTAGCTGGAACATTGGCACCCCATATATGTTTATAGAATAAAAGTCTCCATATCAATATAGTGATTAATATTAATGCCATTGAGCTGAGTCATGCAGTATTTAAATTATATTTGCCTATCCCCAATTTCTCATTGGAATCTAACAGAACTAATCATACCTCTAATCATACCTCTATATTGTTCAGCTTGACCATCTAACTCATCACTCCTGGCCATAAATGACTTTGGCTGGTTCCCAAAGTCAAATTTATCCTGTCTCATTATTTAACATATTTATATTCTATAAAGTTGCGTGAATGCTGAATTTTAGCAAATACTGAATCATTGCCCCTAAGGGAAATGCTGGGTTAAGTCAACTCATGAACACATAACCTTGTTTCCCATTTATTTCTGTAATGAAGACACTTTATTTATTATAACACTGAACTCATGGTCAAATAGCAGTGTAACTCCTACCTGAATGAAGCTTATCTAACACATGTATTCCCTCCATAAGGCACATCACAGACTTCTTGCGCTTAGGAACGTCTGACAGCACTTCAGCACCACATTCAAACATCTCTTTAAACAGTAAAATCACCAAAAAAAAGGCACGAAAATGCAAAAAATGCAAAACTGCACTAAATAGACTACAAAGACTTGTTAAAGAGAGCTGAAATAAGAAGGCTAAGCACTGCCTTGTTGGATATCAGCTGGGAACATAAGACAAATTTTTTTTGCTGCTCAGCTCATGCACATGCATGTGCAAATGGCCAATAAAGCACCCTGGATTTCAGGGTTACAAATAAATTTTAGTGATTGGGCAAATTTGAAAGTAAAGAACTGGTGAATATGAAGGATCAACTGTATGTACTACTACTGATAATCTAAATTAATTATGATCATTTAAAAAATTATTTTTAAGCAACAGCAAAATGAAAACTACACAGTCACCCAAAATAATGTCTTTAAAGTAATATTTCTTTGGTATGTATAAATTGAGTGGGGTGTGTATGTATGTGTGTATTTCCCTCTTCCCCACTCCATACTCAGCTTAGTACTACTTGGAGACTCAGTCTCTAACTGGGCAAATCTGATCCCAACTTGGGTTAGGTTCCGCTGAACACAAGTTCCCACATTTTTCTCAGTATCTCTACCACTTATCACAACTACATAACCATCTGCTTGCTTATGCCCTACTCACTGGGTTGTAGCCTCCCTACAACCCAGTTTTTTGTTTTTTGGGGTTTTTTTCTTTTTTTTTTAGAACATTTTCCTAGTATAAAGCCTTGTTATACATTGCTGTTCAATTAACTTTTACTGAGTGAATAATTCAATGAAATGAGAAAATTACAAGGACCTAAAGTATGATGACTATGATATAAAAAGACAAATGGGCAAATTTAATAGAGGTAGAATACATACAATTTGGCAACCAACTTTATGTGGGGGATTTGGAAGGATTTTAGATTGCCCTGGTTTCTTCTTCGTTTTCTTTTTGTTTGTTTGTTTGTTTGCAGTACGCGGGCCTCTCGCTGTTGTGGCCTCTCCCATTGCGCAGCACAGGCTCCGGATGCGCAGGCTCAGCAGCCATGGCCCACTGGCCCAGACGCCCCATGGCACGTGAGATCTTCCCGGACCGGGGCACGAACCCGCGTCCCCTGCATCGGCAGGCGGACTCTCAACCACTGCGCCACCAGGGAAGCCCCTTTGTTGTTGTTTTTTTTTTTTTTTGGCCATGCGGCTTGTGAGATCTTCCCTGACCAGGGAGTGAACCCAGGCCACATCAGTGAAAGCCCGGAATCCTAACCATTAGGCCAAAGGTATGCAGAGTTGTGCTACTAATTAAAGTATAGAATATAGGAAGAGTACATTTGAAGAAAAGATGAGTTCCATTTAGTTTCCTATAACCTCTTCACCTATGCTACTTTTTTTTTTTTTTAATTTATTTGGTTGTGCTGGGTCTTAGCTGTGGCATGCGAACTCTTAACTGTGGCATGCATGTGGGATCTAGTTCCTTGACCAGGGATCAAACCCAGGCCCCTTGCACTGGGAGTGCAGAGTCTTAACCACTGTGCCACCAGGGAAGTCCCTATGCTACTTCTATACTTGGAAAATTTTATTGCTTGATAAAACTGCCTTCCTAATTACTACCTGTGTTGGAATAACTTGTTCCAACTATAATGTAAGATCATACAGGGCAAGGTTTATTTACTTTTTGACTCCTAAAAACCTAGCACAACAATATTCAATTGAATTGAATGTGGATGAAGATGTCCAGGAGACAGTTGGATATTCTAAACTGGGGTTTAGGAAAGAAGTTTTAGCTGGAGATAAAGATTTAGAAAAGATCATAACACAGGTGTTATTTTAAAGGGTAGAAGAATAATTTTTGAAAGAATCAAAGCCAGAACTTTGGGATACCAGCATTTAGGGGACACATCAATCAAGAGGAAAAAATGAAAAACACTAAGAAGGAACAATCAGAGATCAACCAGGTGAGAATGGTACGGCAGACACTATTGATTATGAACCACAAAGCCATTCCTATCTTCTTTCTGGATAACAGATATCTAGTTTCTTCCAGAATAGAGTAATGAACTCAAGGAAGGTCAGTGCCTCCGCCAGCCCCTGGGGAATGACTCATGGTTAGTTTAAGTCAATCATAGTAATCACATTTCCTTTTGCCAGTGACTGGGGTAGGGGTGGCCAATGAGATGTAAGTGAAATGCTTTGGGGAACTCTGGGGGAGACTGTCTTCCCCATAAAGAGATACCTACCCCAGAGAAACCCCAGCACCGACTGCCTTTCTGCTTTGGGATGATTAAACTACGGTGCTTGCTATCTTACAATCCTGAAGGTAAACATCTGTGACACAGTGAGAATGCTAGAGTACAAAGAAAGCAAGAGCCTGGGTCCTTGATAGTGTTGTTGCATCCCTTAATCAATATTAGAACCATCTATCATTGGTCTTATTGTTAAAGAAATTCTGTTACTTGGAGCTGAAAACATCTTGATATCACTGGTGTCCCGAAACCAAAAGGAGGACAGTGTTTCATGAAGGATATAGGAAAGTCAAGAAGGGTGATAGAAAAGTACCCACTAGAGTGAGAATGATTTTTGTTTCAGTAGTTATAGCTAATCATAGTAAGCACTCAAACATTAACTATGTGCAAGCATTATTCTAAAACTTAATACATATAACCTCATTTAATCTTTCACAACAATCCTATGATGTAGATGGAATTGTGGGCAATGAAAGCAAAAGCCAGAATCCAGTGAATTGAACAATAAGAGAGATATGAAAATAGAATAGTAAATTTAAGCTTTTAAAGAAAGTCATCTGAGGGAAGAAGAGAGAGTTGTAATAAAGTAGGGATAAAGAAAGTTTTAAGATGGTCAAGTGAGGGACATCCCTGGTGGCGCAGTGGTTAAAAATCCGCTTGCCGATGCAGGGGACATGGGTTCGATCCCTGGTCTGGGAAGATCCCACATGCCACAGAGCAATTAAGCCCGTGCGCCACAACTACTCAGCCTTCGCTCTAGAGCCTGCGAGCCACAACTGCTGAGCCCACGCACCGCAACTACTGAAGCCCATGCTCTGTAACAAGAGAGGCCACCACAATGAGAAGCCCACACACCACAATGAAGAGTATCCCCCCGCTCGCTGCAGATAGAGAAAGCCCACGTGCAGCAACAAAGACCCAATGCAGCCAAAAAA
>NW_020837957.1:14784746-14867960 GCF_003676395.1 Aethalodelphis obliquidens | reverse complement strand
AAAAAAAAAAAAAAAAAAGATGGTCGAGAGGAAAAAATATAGAGAGGAAAATGAGATAGATATATATATATATAAATACATAAGAAATGAAATAATTGTTTAATTAAGGTCTCAGAGGAAATAGGAGGGAGTAGGGTTTGGTGCCAAGATTGGAAATAGATGAAATTTGAACAAAATAAGAAGTAGGGCTCTGAGATTAAGAGAAAATAAATAAGGAAAAAATTATAAATTTGAAGGCAAGAGGACTAGGAAGACTAAAAAGTTTATAGATGCTATCAATCCTCTTAAAATTTTTTAAAAAGGACATCTGCAACTAAGGAGTTGAGAATAAAAGTAGGGCATTTGACACAGAATGGTAATGGTTTGACATAGCACTTAAGTGAACTAGGAAGGAAACTAATCAGAAACAAGTAAAGGATTACTAAATCTCACTAAGGACCTAGCCAAAACCAGAAACCATGATAAGATGAATCAATATTCATTTTATTCATTTCTTAATAAACATTTTATTAAGGATTTTCCATATGCCAAGGCACCTTCCTAGGTACTGGGGATAAAAGATGAACAAAAATTCCTGCCTCATATACTTTACATTATAATGAAGAAGATATAATTTTAAAGATTTTTTAATAATTAAAAATATTAAAAAAATACTATAGGTAATGTTACATGGTAGTAGGTACTAAGGAAAATAAAGTAGGAAAGGGAAATAAGAGAATTAAAATTTTAGATGGGGTGGCCAGAAATGGCTTCACAGAGAAAATAAACATTTGTACCACGACCTGAAAGAGGAAAAGGGAAAAGCTATATACATATGTGGGGGTCATTCAAAAGCTTAGAGGTGAGAGAATGCCAGGTATCTTTGAGGTTTGGTTATTTAAGAATGATGGGGTAGGGGTGGGGAAGGGATTGGGAAATGGTCAGAGAAATAATAGATGTCTAGATCGTGTATAGCCTTGCAGGCCACTAAAGACTTTGACTTGAGTTGAGGGAAGGTGAGAAGCCACTGGAGAGTTTTATGCAGAAAAATGATGGGATTACTTTGGCATCTGGAGTAGAGAAGCATGGCGGGCAAGGATGGAAGACTAAGAATGTATTGCAATAATAGTTCAGGTGATTTGGACCATGATGTAGCAGTGAAGGTCCTACTTTATTTTAAAGGTAGAGTCAATAGGATTTTCTGATGAATCAGATGTGGAATGTGAGAGAAATCAGTAATGACCTCAGTGTTTTTCAGCTTCAGCAAGCTAAAAGAACAGAATTGCTATTTACTAAAATAGGAAGACAGAAGAGCTACAGGAGGAAATTGGAGAGTTCAATATTGGACATATTAAGTTTAAGACGCCAGTTAAGCTTATAAATGGTAATGTCCAATAGGCATTTGGATGAGTTTGGTATTAATAGAGGCAGTACAGAGGGAAGACAAAATATCAGTAGAGGTGAACTTTAAAACCACAAGACTAAAGGAGAGTATACTAGATTGAATGTATATAGAAAAAAAAAGGGTCCAAGGAGAGAGTCCTAAGATTTACAAATATAGTAGTAATGATAACTATTACTAATAAGGTAAGGCCTCTCAGCCTCAGGAGTTGAATCTTAATTATTCAAAACCAAGTATGATACTTGCTGGAGTAAGCCAGTGATTCAGCTCTGAGCAGCACAACGTTAATCCAATGAGCAACCAGAGGAAGGAGGTAGTAGCGTTTCCTTGTTTTTAAAGGGAAGAAACTTTCTTTTTCCACTTTACAATCATGCCTGCATAACACTGGGAACTGTGGCAACCATTATGCAATCATTAGGGGCACTAAGCCACATGATGAGGATGGCAGAGGGCAAAGATGAAAAAAATATGGATACCTCATGGATTGTTGAGCTGCTAAATCAACCAGACCTAGAGTGACTCTGCACCTGGACTTTTTATTATTATTTAATAAGGGTTTTCATTACTTATAGGCAATTGTATCTGGTTACCATAATCTCATTTAATTTTCATAACAATGCTTAGAGCACAAAGAACAAAATGAGACCCAAAAAAGATTAAACATGGCCAGGTTAAATAACTTGGCACATAGGTAGCAAATGGTGAACTGAAGCTTAACTAACTCCAAAGTCTATTTTAAGTGGTTTAGAGTAGATTTAAAGAGTGGACGTAACTGAAAGACAAAGGGGAATGGGAGTTGAGAATTCTTGAAGTGACTGGCAAATAAGGCCAGGAAGTAACAGAGATTGAAAAAAAAGAAAAGTGTCAAAAGACTAGAAGAACAGAAGGAATACATCAGTAAACAGGCTATTAAAATAATAAGAGGTCTTCTTGAGAGAATATTGGAATTGAAGATTTTTATTGTTTGAGTAGTCTGGATGAAGATTAGATGTAGGCTGTAGCTATGAGTAGGGAAGAAATTGCATTTTCAGTGGTCAAGGATTGAGTTATTAATATTTACTAGCATCTACTATGTGACACATTATTTTATGCACTTAAGATACAGTGGTGACTAAAATACACCCTGTGGAGTTCACACTACGGTGTGAAAAACTGACAACAAACAAGTAAACAACTAGAACTTTGGTGTGTACGGAGTTTTGGGCCAGCATAATCAGAGGCACTCAGTGGTATTTGATTTTTGATGAAGTTCCCTGGTTGTAGCCGGGCTAGCAACTGAGGCCTTTACTCATAGAGTTACAAATAGAACATTTTACTCAGGGTTACAAACAGAACACAAGAACTGAATGACAATTAGGATGACAATGACTGGCAGTTATGTAATTATTTCAAATAATTTTACATACTCACACAAGGAAATAAATGTTTAAATGAATGAGTGGTCTGATTAAGCTTTTTAATTCTTCAAAGAATTTTTTTTTGGGCCACACCAGGCAGCTTGTGGGATCCTAGTTCCCCGACCAGGGATCGAACCCAGGCCCTTGGCAGTGAAAGCGCTGAGTCCTAACCACTGGACCGCCAGGGAATTTGCTAACCCTTTTTAGAGTGATGCAAATTACGATCTGAAAATATAGTCTTTCCAAAGTGATTCATGGTTTCATTCAACATTCACTCACTAGAATAAGGTCCATGAGGATAAGGGTATTTGTCTATTTTGTTCACTACTGTATATCTAACACCTAGAACAATGCCCAGCATTTTCACTGAACTGAATAAATGAATAGATTAATAAGCATCCACTAGATGCCAGGTAGTATATTCATCTCAAAAGTAAATAAGGCAGTTCCTGACTGGTCTGCAGGGCAGAAATAGAGACACAGATGTAGAGAACAAACATATAGACACCAAGGGGGGAGAGTGGCGGAGGGGATGGTGGTGGTGGGATGAATTGGGAGATTGGGATTGACATATATACACTAATATGTATAAAATGGATAACTGATAAGAGCCTGCTGTATAAACAAATAAAATTCAAAAGTTTAGGGCTTCCCTGGTGGCGCGGTGGTTGAGAGTCTGCCTGCCGATGCAGGGGCCACGGGTTCGTGCCCCGGTCCGGGAGGATCCCACGTGCCGCGGAGCGGCTGGGCCCGTGAGCCGTGGCCGCTGGGCCTGCGCGTCCGGAGCCTGTGCTCTGCGGCGGGAGAGGCCACAGCAGTGAGAGGCCCGCGTACCGAAAAAAAAAAACAAAAAAAAATTCAAAAGTTTAAAAAAAAAAGTAAAAAAAAAAAGTAAATAAGGCAGCTCCTGCACTTAAAGAGTGTACCATTTAAAGACTCTAACTAAAATAAAATCTCTTGATCTTCACTTATATCAAAGTACAGTTAAAAAAGCAAGGTTGTTAAGAATCTAAAAGTAATACCTCTCCTGGATAAAAGGAATTTATTGTAGACTTCATATGCTTTTATACAGTTTTTTTTTTAATTTTTTTTTTTTTGGCAGCATTGGGTCTTAGTTGCTGCACGTGGGCTTTCTCTAGTTGAGACAAGTGGGGGGCTACTCTTCATTGTGGTGTGCGGGCTTCTCATTGCGGTGGCTTCTCTTGTTGCGGAGCATGGGCTCTAGGTGTGTGGGCTCGGTAGTTGTGGCTCTCGGGCTCTATAACGCAGGCTCAGTAGTTGTGGCTCACAGGTTTAGTTGCTCCACAGCATGTGGGATCTTCCGGACCTGGGATCGAACCCGTGTCCCCTGCATTGGCAGGCGGATTCTTAACCACTGTGCCACCAGGGAAGTCCCGATATGCTTTTAAATTTAGAAAATAAACTACCATGCTATCTTGAAAATTTAGTATTTGTATTATTAGGTACTATAATTAGATAAGCTGTTATGAAGAATATTATGGTTAAGTCACAGGAAAATAGTAATTTCAGATACTTTAAAATTTTTTATTCCTTCTTTTCCTTCTCAAGTCCTTTCAAATACACTCTTTTAAAAATGAACTGAGAATATCTGTTAATATGAAGCAACATAAAAGAACAAACAATCAGAAGGCAAATTCCAAAGAGATCACTGCTATAGATATGGAAATGTCAGGACAGAGAAGCAAAGTTCCACTAAAAACAGCAACAAAATTGTATGCCAAGTGAGTTCTATATCTCACACCCACCCATCTTCAGTTAAGGATTTCATCGGCAAAGATCCTCCATCTTCTAGTGATCTATCTCAAAAAATAAATGTGAGTAAAGGCAGATGTCCTGATTTTAAAAATCAGCTGTTTCTGGTTGTGCACAGAGTTTTCTTCCCCTTGTACCTAAGAAGCAGAAAACCTCCATCTGAAACTTAACCTAATCACTGCTGCTTCAAAGAGAACTTATTTCATGAAATAAAGAGCACTGGACTAGGAATCTAGTCTTGGCTCTAGTTTTGCAATTAATCTTGTCACTTTGTACATAGCACTCAAGCAATCTGGGTCACAGTTTCCTCCATAAAATGAAAGAAATGGACCAGACGATCCTCAAAGTCTTTCCAAGTTCTTAGGAAAAGTTCGAGTGAAGCTACTCTTCTGTGCCACCTAGCCTCGAAGGCCCCCAACATTCGTAACCACATATTCAACAATTTGTTTTTAGCTCTAGCTTTGCAGCAAAATAAGTATGATTACATATAAAACTCAATTCAATATTTATCAGGCTTCTACCAAAAGAAAAGCACTAAGCCATACTGGGCAAGCCGAAAAGTAAAAGCCAGTCCTTGACCACAGCCCTCTCTTACACAGAGGGGAAACGGGAAAGGACAAGATCTTTGTATTCAGAACATTTGCTACAGTCTAGCTGGGGAGACACATTTTAATTCAGCTTAATTATGTAAATACTTATTAAATACTTTTTGCATAAAGTGTCAGTTTTCAAACTTTGATGAGCATAAGAATCTAAGATGCTTTTTTTTTTGGCCATGCCCCATGGCTTGCGGGATCTTAGTTCCCCAACCAGGGATGGAACCCAGGCCCCTGGCAGTGAGAGCACCTAGTCCTAACCACTGGACCTCCAGGGAATTCCCCTAAGACACATTTAAAAAAATGTAATTTCCCATAAAAATGATTCACTACATCCAGGTGGGGCCCAGGTATCCACATTTTTAAAAGCACCCCCAGATGATGCTGGCGGTCCTGTTCAATTAACATTGCCATTAGCCTATATCAACATAAAGTAGATAGGTTCAAAAACAGAAAATGTTTCTAGAGCTTGAGTTCTCAAGACTATATGCCCATAACAACTAGAGAACAAACTGCAAGGCATTAAAAATAAGCAAAAATCTGATGGAGCATATAGACTTTTTATTTCAGTGGTTTTCAAGTGTGGGCTGTACTTAAAAAAATCAACATAGGGGGACTTCCCTGGAGGTCCAGTGGTTAAGACTCTGTGCTCCCAATGCAGGGGGCCCAGGTATCAATCCCTGGTCAGGGAACTAGATCCCGCATGCATGGCGCAATGAAGATCCCACATGCCGCAACTAAGATCCAGCACAGCTAAATTAAATAAATAAACAAATAAAATCAACATAGGAAGTTTTTACAGATACAGATATAGACCAGTTAAATCAGAGTTTCTGGGAGTGGTAGTTGTGGCTCAGCTTTTACATTTAAAAAAATCTCCTTGTAACAAATGCAGACAACCATTAAATTAAGGGCAAGATCACTGGAATTGGTTAGTCAGGTTAAGTTTCATGAAAAAAGATGATTTTTTTATCAGACTCTTTACTTGGCTAAAAATTTAATGAAAAAGATAAATGTAACAGAAGAAGTGAAAGGAACCAATGTATAAATAAATGATCTAAGTAGGGGAGGAACAAATAAAGATGCTTTTGACCACAAAATAAAGGGAGACTAAGAACAGTAAATATATGAATTTTGCAAACATTATCACAGGGGCTGTGTGGTAATATAGGGGAAAAATTAAAATTAATCAATTCTATCCTTGTCTTGAGAAGTCTTACAATCTAGTTAGTGATGTGTACTACAAACACATAAACCCCCTGAACAATGTATTCGAAAAATAACACTAATCATCAAATATACAGGTATATATGTATATATACACACACACCATAAAGCACTATATACTTTAGTAAGGCATATTACTAATCCACCCAGTGCAATTAGCAATACAGAGAAACAAGCTTCTATAATGTTACACAACACACGGGTTTTTAAAATTTTGTAAGTAATCTACTTTTATTACCTTACATTAAGAGCTGTCTTCCCGTGAAGAATTTTAGCCTAAGTCTTGATAAAAACTAATGCAAGTATTTTAAACATCCAAGTAAGAAATACCAAATTGTGACTTATACCCTAGAAATTACAAAGAGATACATTTCATAGATTTTTAATAGATTCTTCCATTCTTTCAAGTCAGGCTGCCTAGGTTCAAATCTCAGCTCTAACATTTACTAACATGTGAGCCTGGGCAAATTCGTTAGCTCATCTGTACCCCAGCAAAATGAAGATTTTAATAGCGCCTATCTCATAAAGCCAATGTGAGGATAAATGAATAAAATACATGTGAAGCACTTACAGTGCCCAGTATATAGCACTTTAGAGTGTGCTATGCAGTAAAGACACAGAAAAAGACATAGCCCTTACTGTCATGAACCTTATAATCTAGTGGGAATTCTAAACAATAAATGATATTATGGTATTATTACCATGATATGGTACATGAATACAAATAGGAATTCCTAAATTTGATAGTTCTGGACAGGTTTTCTGGAAAAATGGAAAATTTTCAACAGGCAACAGTGAAATGGTAGAGGTGAGGAGTGTTCCTGACAAAGAGAAAGATATGTGCAAAGGCCCAAGGGCCCTACAGTTATGAATAAGTGGGAATGACAAGGATGGCAAAAGGCTGGATTTATGGCAAATCAATGGTCATGAGCAATATCCTAGAGGATTTGTCAATGCTCTAACAGCCTTTCAATCAGGACATACTATTAAATCTGACATCCAAATCTGAGAAGAAATTTCTAATAACTGAGGGTGAGATGATACTATGGTGACTTCTGAAAGAGAAAAGACAGAAATCATGGTGTAAAAACATAAGACATTTTTATTACCGTTTACTTTTCAAAAACAGATTAAACTGCCATCTCTGGTATGCTGGTAAAAGGAAGTTATGTGACTTACCAAAGGGCACATGGGTCAGACTTGAATCTAGATCCTCTGGGACCAAGTCCAGAGTTCTTTTCACTACATGGGGCTGCCTCCAGTTTCAGACACTAGTCAAACTGTTGTTCTCCACAAAGTTCCCAAGTTACATTTGTGTTAACAACTTTGTCCCTTATAATGCAAGTACTGATAGTTCTTGCTTCCATTCACACAGTCTGAAACAGAATCC
The DNA here is from genome assembly GCF_003676395.1 of Aethalodelphis obliquidens. NCBI lineage: Eukaryota > Metazoa > Chordata > Mammalia > Artiodactyla > Delphinidae > Aethalodelphis > Aethalodelphis obliquidens. The sequence continues at coordinate 14,860,196 of NW_020837957.1, read as the reverse complement.
TACAAACTCAATCAGAAAGGATACAAAAGTCATTAAGACCAATGACCAACATTAATGATCAAATACCCTAAAACAACATCCTGGACCACTTACTTTACTTTGAACTAACTGGTCACTTTCCTCCTCACATTTAACCTGAATCTGTTGTGACTGTGCACTGAGAAAATACAGGCCTGGTTCAAACGACACACAGAATACAGCATAAACTTATCAGCTCCTTTTGGCTAAGAGTTGTTAGGAGGTGGGTGATAGATATAAAGATGAGGCAGGAAGTCTGTACAATTTTGCCACTCTAAAATGCCTATCCAAAAAGCTATAATGGACTTTTTCTCCAATAGCTATAAAATAAGAATCTGTTAATATTTCACACAGATTTAACTAATCCAACAGTGGAAAGTTATGCTGAGAAAGAATCAGTCATTTGGTAAACAATAAATCAGAAGGTAAAATGAAGAATGTTGCCAGTACATTTAATAACCCAACTTGTACTACCTTTACTAATCTTTTTACTCTGTTATTTGATAAAACTGAATGCCCCAGCTAGACTTTTATAAGCTTAAAAACATTGACTTTTGCTTCATCCTGAGAATGAAATATGGAATACTAATTTCTATGATAAGACAGTGACTATAAAATAGAATTCAGCTTTAAATTTAGCCAATCTCTCAAAGCACAATAAACCAGTTTTAGATTAGCTATGATACAACCACTTTTAAGAGGATTTACATTGCAAAGGGAAATGCATTTAGTCAAGAAAAGTCTGATTTCATCAGTTATAATGAAATTATCTAGAGTAACCAGCAAACTACAAATGGCTTTGAGAAGACCGAGTGGAATCAGAACTAATTCACATATAACCAAATCAAGTCACTGGTTATAGTTTTCCTACAATTCAGTTGCTGTTACAAGATCCTGGGTTTTACCAAAACTAAGATTTGAACATAGATGTTTAATCCAAAAAATTTATAGAAGTGGAGTACCACGGATTATTCTTTCCTAATTATGAAATACCAGAAGCCAAATTCTATGTTTAATAAAGCCAATTTCCATTTGATAGCACTTTCCAGTTTCTGAAGAGCTCACAGAGATACCTCATTTGAGGATACCAATGCAGGTTATGATCATTATGTAGATGAGAAAATCTGAGACACAAAGTCTAAGTTCACTTGACCAAGGTCACAAAATCAACTAAAATGTAGAGATGGATTTTTTTCAACATTCATTCATTCAACAAATATCTAGAAAGCTAAGACTATGTGTTAGGAACTAGTCAGTGGTAGAGACAGACAAGGTCCTTGCTCTCCAGCAGTTTACAATCTAATGGAAGACAGACAATAAACAAGTAAACACATACGACATAATTTCCGATAAATTCTATAAAGAGAACATGGTAATTGGAGAGTGATTGCAGAATGGCACAACAGAGGTCAGAGATGGTCTAGGGAGATGACATCTGAACTGAGACCCAAATGATTAGGACAAATCATCCATGTGAAGGTCTATAAGAACATCTGAATCAGGCAGAGGAAGATGCAAGCATAAAGCCCTAGAGGCAGGAATGTTCTTGGACAGCAAGGTGGCTCAAATAGAATGAGGAGCAGGAGTGTTTAGATAGTAGCCTGATTACATGGCACCCTTAGGCCATTCCAGGAGATGGGATTTAAAGTGCAACAGGAAAAAAAAAAATTAAAAAAAAAAATAATAAAGTGCAACAGGAGAGAAGACTAGGTGAGATGATGTGATTTATGTTTTAAAGAAAGCTTTTAAGCTGCTATATGAAGAAACAATTGTAATACATTCAAGTAGAGGCACCCTTGAGCTTCAAGAGTACTGGTAATGGTTTACTTTTTGGAGAACATTCCTGGAAAGCAGATACATGGGTGCTTGTTACAATTGAGACATTACATACATTATATACTTCGCTGTACAAAATTTCATAATTTTTAGAAGTAAATTGTAAAGATGTTAAGGGTGGAAGCAGAAAAAACAACTAGAATGCTACTGTAACAGCCCAAGACTGAGGTGACGGTAACTCAGGAGTAGTGGAGATGAAGAGTAGTGGAATGTGGAATATACCTCTGAAGTAAGGTAAATAGGTCTTCTTGATGGAAAAATCGGGGGCAGCAATCAAGGCTGACCAGTGGTTCTCACTGTGGAGTGATTTTGCCTCCCGGGGGACATCTGCAATCTCTGGAGACATTTTTGGTTGTCATAATTGGTATGGGGGTTCTCATATTGGTACAGGTTCTACTGGCATCTATGGGTAGAGGCCAAGGATGCTGCTAAACATACTACAATGCACAGTAGTGCTATAAAATAAAAAATTACTTGGCCATAAAGTGTCAATAGTGCTAAGGTTGAGAAATCCTGATCTTGACTGATTCCAAATGGTTCCCATCCTAGAATACCCGTACTTCCAGGAGACTCTACCAAAAAAAACTAGAAATGGAGCTCTTTACTTATTTTCAATGTTTAGAGATAACTAAAATTGTGGTATACATGAAACAAAGTTTATTTCTTTGGAGGTAAATTATATCACTCTGTGACTAACACTATGTTGATCAGGACTAATTGGTATATGTCTAATTAATAACATATAAAAAATCAGTTACTGATTAATAAATGCCATTTATTGGACAGACTTTCTCAAAGCACAGCTGAAGAAATCCTATTTAGCAATACCACCCAACACTGCTTATACAGTTTTTCTTTTTACCAGTTATGCTTAAATCTGTAGTCCAACACATTCACTGCTTTTCCAAATACAAATTCCCCCCCAAATCGAAATAGATGTCTATGCACACTGAAGGACATAATCAGAGCTGTAAATGGATAAAATGGTAGGAAAAGCTAATTATAGGAAAATGATGGCCCACTTGTACCTGTGTGCATGTAACCGTTATCAGACTTACTTTGGGCCTTGAGCAAGTGGACACATTAATTTCAGGTATAAGTAAGACTGCAGCACACGTTTCTCTTTATTACTTTAAAACTAGCAATGGGCAAAGTACTCTTTGAGACCTAACTCACTAAACACAAAATAGCAAAGTTGGTAAAGTTCATTTTACCTCATTTTTTGTTATCTAAAGGGAAAGAATTAGGGGGAAAAATAAAATCACTGTGATCGACTCCTGAAGCATTCTAATGGGCCTGAAACTACTACCACTAATGCAGTAAACTACGTGCCGCGATATGCTCCAGAAAGAAATTACCTGGTAACTTAAGTAGATAACAAAAAACAAAATAATATCATCATCATCTAGTCCCGGGATGACAATACAAAACATCAGAGTTCTCACAGGTTGCGGCTGAGGGAAACTATTTCGAAGAAGCTACAAAGCCAATTTTGGTCAAGAAATGGACGCCGTTTCTTATCTATAAGGACCTCAATAAAACTGGCCATGGATACATACGATACTAGGTTACTGAGTCTGGCTAAAACTGAATTTTAGGAACAATTACATTTTTAAAAGGTAAAGAAAAGGGCAGTCATATCGTCACAGCCTCATCCAAAGAATTTACACAATAGCTTAGAAATCAGTTCGAGAACGAAGGCCTCCGGCCTAAATTCATCCCCACTTGTGACAAAACTCAAAACTGACAATCTAGAAGTAAAATGCTGGGACACTTCACTACCCTTAAAATCATGCCGCGTTCCCGCTATGCCGGGCGGACGTTTTCGGGAGCATCACCGCGCGGCGGCCAAAGCGCGCGTCTCCCACGAGCCCTCCCGGCGGCACGCTCTAGACACTGCTGCGCCGCCGTTACGCCTATCGACGTCCCCCACTTCCCCATTAGTACACAGAATGACCCTGGGCGGAAAATCCACCCATTCTACCTCCTTGAGGCGGCGACCGATAAGAAACTACTCCTTTCCTCCAGCCTTTCAAAAATTCAAGCAGACGGCGGCCAGCTCACCAGTCTTTCCACTAACCCAGAGGGATAACCGCACCACCTCAACCCGAGAACGCCCATAGAGGAGGCGCCAATAGAAACCCCATTCTCGCGAAATCTAAAGACAATTCTCGCGATATCTCGCTGCCTCGCTTTTTCCAGCCTCACCCCCACAACAGCGCGTTGCTTCAAAACATCGCGAGATTTTCTTCTTTCAGTCTCCGCCCCTCTACGGCACGATGGTCGCACAAGAATGTGATACAGCCTCGGCGGCCGCCATTTTCTTCCTTTCTTAGCAGTTGGCTGAGAGGTCCCTGCGAAGAAGCGGTAGCGGCCACTGTAGAGTAGGCATGGCAGATTATTCAACAGTGCCTCCACCCTCCTCTGGCTCAGCTGGTGGTGGAGGCGGCGGCGGCGGTGGTGGAGGAGTTAACGATGCTTTCAAAGATGCGCTGCAGAGAGCCCGACAGGTAAGTCTGGACCGCGCGGCGAGACCCCGACAGCTCACGGTAATTGGCCGTTGGCTGAGTAGGCCGCTACTTCTTCGCGCATGAGGAAGAGGAAAGAAGTGCCCTTCCGCCCTCTGAAATGTGACGAGACTCACGTTTCCCCACGTTGGTAATACCGAATAGAGGCTGGAACTCGGTTTTGTGTTCTTGGTGTCTAAGCCACTTTGAACCCCAACGCGTGCTACGCGAAGATGGCTTTAGATTTTTTTCTCCCGTTTCTGCGGTACTCGCGCTTTTTTCTCCAAGGTGTTAGCGTTTCCTTTTCCTTGGAGTGAACATCCTCTTCCATGGGGTAAAGCGCGCGTAGTTTTACACAATAGTATGGAAGCTTCTGGTAATGAGTTTGGGAAAGGACTAGGGTCTGTCCGCCGGAGCCATGGTAAGGGAAGGGATCTGTCATTAAAGCAGTCTTTAGAGCTTCCAACCCGTTCGAGCTCTCCCGCAGTTAATCTTTCGGTACCATACACTTTCACACCTTCAAGGAAGAAAATTAGAGGCGAGCACTCGTATTCCGCGTTGGAATCCCTCTTCAGGGCGGGATTTACGCGTGTTCTACGGTTCCTTCCCTCTTACTTCTCAAAATGGCTTCAGGGCCATTATACCCTAAGTTTCAATTTGAATCTGCCTCTCAGTTCAGAGCCGTAAACTGACCAGACCTCTTTGTATTACGTAGGTGCGTACATTTGCCCTGAAGGCACCACTTTCCCAAACAAAAGCTGTAAAAAAAAAAAAAAAAAAAGTTATATTCTAGGATTTTATTTGAACTTTATTAGATAATCCCTTAATGTAATTTTAAAACGTGTGATGTTGGTATGGACTTGTGTCTAAGTAAAAGTAAGAATCTTATATTCTCGTTATGACATGATGCGTGTTAGATGCTAGACATTTTTAGGGTACAGTGTTAAGCTCATGGTAATCAGAATCCAATTTTGTGGTATGTTTTGATTACATTAGTTCATTTCGTTAACTTACTTTTCACCCCCCGGTTGGATTAAAGTATCATTTGAGTCAAAATCCATAAAATCTGTAGTGATGTAGCAAAGCGCTCATATTTTTATAATGTGAACACATTATAAATAAAAATGTACCTGTACTTGTTTTTAATCAGAAATTTTCCAAGGAGTCAACAGAAGGTCATCATTAACCCTAATTCTGCGATTTATTTACCTAATTCTTATTTACTACTTCTGAACATGTTTAGAATAGTGACTGAAACATTTATATAATGTCAGGAACTCTGTTAGAAGGGTTTTATTAGATTGGATTGGAAGACTCACCTGAATTATTTTATTCAACCAGCATATTGAATTAATTTGTGACACTGTACATAAATACTGGAGACTTTTTAAATGTGTTAATTGGGTTTCTGCCTTCTAGGAAGCTATGATGATCAGGGAACCAAAGACAAAAGAATAGAAGTATCTGATTAATGCTTTCAAACAGTAGACAAAATATGGGCACTGTTAATTCATCCATTTGTTCTATAAACATTTTAGAGTTCTATGAATCAGGTACTGTACATAACACCAGGGGTTGGGGTACCTAACTGCCAAAGTAAAGGACTGATATTTTAAGCAAGGCATTAAAGAATGAGTGAGAGTTTGACCAGTGGAGAAAGAAGCAGCATGTGCAAAGGTATGGGGGTTTTGGGGATGACAAGAACCTAAGAGTGAAGTCACTGGAGGATAGGGTTGCGTGGGGGAAGGAGGGTGGAAAATGAGGTGAGAAAAGGTACAGGTGGATACAACTTCTGAAGACAATTTTCTTATTTAGACTGCCTTTTTAAATATAGAAATTGTCCTCAAACTATGAATTTCTTGTCCTCTGTTTGTATGCCAGTAGCTGCCCCAGTGCCCTTTCTGTAATAAAATTTACAAGTGTCTTTGCTGTAATTTGATTGTTTCTACAGAATTAATCTTAAATCTGAGATTCTCATATTTAGCATTTGAGTTGAATTGCCCCTTCTGGTTACATTTGAGAGTGCCTCTATATTGGTTGTAGAGCTGCTTGTCTGATTATGTAAGTCGAGTATAGGGAAAAGTGCTTGGGCTGAAGGGACAAATTAGGTTAATCCCTGAAATACGTTTTTCCTTATCTATATTAAATGGATACTGAATTATATTTCCAAAATCTCCATCTAACCTTAAGTTTCTTTTCTTTGTCTAGAGTATTGTGCTGTGTTCTTTGGAAGGAAGAGGTATAAGAACAGCTTCTTGCCTTCAAAGAGCTGCATACTGCTTGGGAAGCTATTGGCATTTCAGCTGGATAGTTCTTTGTTATGCAGGAAAGCAGAACAAATGATAGGGATCCCTGGTCCCTATCTAGTAAATGCTAGTAGCATTTACTCTAGCTGATTGTTGCCATGAGGCAATTGAGGCCGAGTTGCTCAGTCTTTTTTCCAGAGAATTCTAATAGCTTATTTTCTTAATGTGAAATTTCCAGATTTTTATAATATTCTGTGAGCTAAATCTAGCACAGGGGCACCAGACTGCTTCTCTAGTTTAGGTTTCCAACCTGTCTACTTTAGAAATTTATATTTGGGTATTTCAAACTGTAACTGCAGAGGGTGATGTTGAAATTCTTTGATTAGATCTTTAGTGATCACACTGATAATAAGTTCTGTCTTTGAAACACTGGAAAATTGAGATACATCTATCTACTTTTTTCCCTTTAAGGTTATATGAAGATAGAAGTGAATCAGAGACTGAGACTAAGTATAGTGGTAGATCACAGGTTATGCAAGAATATCAATCCTCATCACTTCCCCTCTAAACAACTATTAAATTAATCATTAAGTACTCAATTCTTGAAATCTCTTTCTTGATAATTGTGAAAGTAATTCAGACTGTATTATGTTTGAATGCAATGAAGAATTTATAAAATAGGACTGTTGACTTTTTACTTAGCATTAATCTCCAGTGAAAACTAGTATTTGTGTGGGGGGTGGGGTTGTTTGGTTGTTTTTGTTTTTCTAACACATTTTGAGATGGGATAGCAAAGCTTGATTATGATAATAAGCACAGATTTCTGGGCTGTAAAGAGGGGACAATACTAATAAAGTGGTGGGCTAGTAATATTTCTAGCCTCTTCACATTTCTGGTGCATAGGAATTGAATCCATTAGGACCTTGCCCATAGTAGGTACTCATTATTTATTGAATTGAATCAACAGATATCTTTAATGAATTAAAGCAGTAATGAAATTTTGTTCTGAAAATAATTATGTTCTTTCAAAGTGTATATCTTTGGCCAGTACAAATAAAAACCTGTTAAATTTTTTAAATTGAATATTTGAAGTCTTGTGAACCTGCTTTATAGTTGAATTAAAGTGTGCTGATTTGTTCATAGTAACTGGCAATTTATATGCTACATATTAGGCTCTGTGCTAAGCATATTTATATTAATTCATTTAATTCTCACAACTATTCTACAGGGTAAGTGTAGAAACTATTTATCTCTTTTGTACACAGAAGATGAATGAGGCACAAAATGCTTAAGAAAATTTGGCAAGGACACAAAGCAGTAAAACCAGAATTACCACTGACCCCAAATCACGGTTGGACCCCAAAGCCTAAGGAAGCATGTAGACTGAAAATTAGGAGATAGTCATTTTGGGCATTTAGGTAATTACTTCTGAAAATCAGCTTTTTGTGTGTTGTTGTTTGTGGTTTTGTTCTTGTCGTTTTAATCTCTAAAATCAGGTGGTATGACTGAATAATCCCAACTTTCCTTTCAACTCCAAAATTCTTGGATTCTAGGAATAATTGATGAAGAAAGGTGGAAAATGCTAAAACATTGAAAGCACAAAAAATATTTATTCATTTGAGAAGTAGGCAGGGTCCAAATGGAAAGCTTGAATTTTTACTGTAAATTGAAAATCAAAGAAGTTACCTACACTTAATTCTACTAGTCTCATAAGAATTTTATATAGTTAAGAGACTGGATTGTAGGAATTACTGTTTCTCTTAAATTCTGTGCAGTGACCTAGGAAGTGTATGTTTTCTGTTGATCTTGGAGAATTGATTAAATCTGTGTTAGTATTTTTTCTAAAAGTTCTTCTCTAATGTTTTTGTATTGGTTCTGAATTTTTGAGATGGTGTTAACTGGTTCTTCTGAGTGAACTAAAGATCAATTTTATTTTCAGTTGGATATTTTTAGAACTATTCAGTGGATAGGGAGGTATAAATAAATATCCTTTTTCTGTGCAGAAGTTCCTTGGAGTTCAAGGAGTGCTGCTTTGCAAACTCAGTGTTTATAAAAGCTAACTGCAGAAGGTACTACCAGCCTAAACCATTTTCTTTCATTAGTATTAACTCTTTCCTTGGACCAGAAATATTTTCCTCATAACATCAAAGCCTAGCAGTATGTTAAATTTCCTGAGGAACAATTCAAATGCTGATTGCTTTAAAACTGAATGGTGGAAAAGCAGTTCTCAGATGTGATGAGGAAGACTTTCAGGGAAGAAATAAGATTTTAATTAGATCAAAGATTCGAATAAGCTTTTGAGAAAGTGAAAGATGATTAAGATAGGTTAGAGTGACCAAAGCTATAAAGTCAGGAAATATATAATTGTATACCTTTCTTGTTGAGCATTTTTATATTTAATCCTAATATGCTTTGTGGTGGGTGTTTGCATTTACAGATGAGAAAAAGGGAAACCTAGGAATCCTAGGAAATACATTTGGTATATGGGAACTGATATATGTTTAGGACTTACGTGATACATATTGGATTCAAGTCGTTGAATACGCTTATCCTTTCCAGTTTTCTAATTATAATGAAGCTTGAGGCACTTGGTTTAGTTCCACATCAACACCTTTTTAGAAGAATTCCAGTCACCAAAAGTTTCATTTTCTGTTTAATTTTTATCATGGATAATTTCAAGCATACTCAGAATTGAAAGAATAACATGGTGAGCTCTAATGAGCCCATCACCCATCTTTGGTGATTACCACTTGTAACTGCCAAGGAGGTGTGTAGAAATTGGGACTTCTCCACCATTGACTTACTATGTAACATTGGTTAAGTTACCTCTTGAGATTGTTTTCAATTGTAAAATGGATATCTATCTCACTAAATACTGTACCTCATAGAATTGTTGTGATGATTCAGTGACAAAATGAGTATAAAACAGTTATCATAATACAGAGTTTGGCCTTTTGCTGGCACTCAGCAATTTTAGTTCCATTTCCCTTTTCATAGAAAAATGCAGTAAATAACCCCTGATTGTGCCCCACTTAAGACTTGAGGCTGGTGTTTCTTTTTTTTTTTTTTTTGCGATACGCGGGCCTCTTACTGTTGTGGCCTCTCCTGTTGCGAAGCACAGGCTCCGGACGCGCAGGCCCAGCGGCCATGGCTCTCGGGCCTAGCCGCTCCGCGGCATGTGGGATCTTCCCGGACCGGGGCACGAACCCGTGTCCCCTGCATCGGCAGGCGGACTCTCAACCACTGCGCCACCAGGGAAGCCCGAGGCTGGTGTTTCTTATACTATGTTTGCCCCACTCTAAAAGTTAAAAGTCTCTAACAGTGAAATGAGTTGTGGTTCTATAACAGAGACTTCCTTAGACATACAACTTCCCAGGCTTCCTCCACACCGCCTCGTTCCCTTAGAAAAAGATTGTCCAATAGAAGTATAATGCAAGTTACATGTTTTGTTTAACCCAACATATCTAAAATATTACCATTTTAACGTGTTCAATATAAAAATTTTTGAGACGCTTTACATTCTTTATATTTGTTCCAAGGTTTCGCTATCTGGTGTGCATTTTACACTTGAAGTACATCTCAATTTGGACTAGACATATGAAATACTCAGTAACCAAATGTGGCTAGCATTTTACCTTATTAGACAGCACAGCCTTAGCATGTTCACGTTCTCCCTATACCAACATATAGAGAGTCATGGGAGAGAGACATGGAGAAGATAGGATTAGGATCCATATTTTCCTCAAAGTTATTTGGTCAGTCTTCTAAAGATTCTTAATTGATTACTTCTTTGTTTTTATAGAGATATATCAGAAGCAATTCCAGATGATGATTATTTGTTAGCTCTGAAGTTATTAATGATAGTAATAAATTGAACTGTAATTTTAATTTGTCTATCAAATTAATTTTCTTATGTGATAGATATTTAGCATATATTAGGAAATAATGTAGTTATGGTGCTATCCTTAATGACAGTGTGTTTTTTGTTTTTTAAGATTGCAGCAAAAATTGGAGGTGATGCTGGTACATCACTGAATTCAAATGACTATGGTTATGGGGGACAGAAAAGACCTTTGGAAGATGGAGGTAAGTTATAGCCATAAATATTTTAAATTGTTTTACACAGAGTTTAGTTGAAGTGATTTTCAGTATTTTTCAGATGTTCTTTTTTTGAAACATTGCTTTTATCATAAGGTTCCTAAAATTGTAAGGGTTATATTGGACTCAAAAGGAGAGGGGGGAAAAGAGACCTAGACAAGGTAGGTAAAATTTGAGTTAACCAGCCAGTTTTGTCTTACTAGAGAACATCATTTTCCCTCTTTTAGGATTGTGCCAGATTGATAGTTTGCACAGACGACTTGTTAATATACTGAAGAAAACAAAAATACAAAATGTTTAGGAAACATTTCATGGGTTTTTCTCATCATACATGAATTAATCTGAGATGCTGTATTCTCATTACTTTGTTATTTCAGATTTCACTTTAAAGGTTGAAGTTGTTATAGTTTGCTACTTTAGTGTGTTGCAGGTTATACCATTTTTTGTTTGTTTTAGTACCTTGTTTTGTGTTTCAGGTTTAATTCAAAATGTGGCTTAAAACAGTAGATAAACAGTGCCTTGTATTTTTTAAAAACATAATTGTTGAACCTTCTGAACTTAGAAGTCTGCACATATTTTTTTGTTTTAGATTTGATGTATGAATTTTGATACATTTTCTTTTTGCCCTTTTTTTTTAAAGGAGGATTCTGAATGAGCGTATAGAATGTATTTGTAGCTTTTGACCAGGAGTGCTTGGTTTCCTTTTATTTAAGTGTCTTTCACATTTATAGTGAGGTTTTAATATACAAAAAAAATGAGCTAATGATGCTTCAGATGTTGTATGTAATGTATTCTTTTTATTTTATGTGTAGATGGCTCTTGGACAAGTCCGAGCAGTACAACACACTGGGAGGGAATGCCCTCTCCTTTTAAAGGCAGGAATTTTTATTTATTACCTGTGTTCAGTATGTAAACGTGAAATAAACCAGTGGATTCTTAAATGGACACAAATATTTCTTGGATTATGTGTCTGAATTTTTGTTGCACAACATTCTGATGTTTAATCATTTAAGTTTGAAGGGGGGAGGAGAACGTAGTACTTTGAGCTGTAGGTTGTCTATTCTAAGGTACGCATTGTATTCATGTGTGTAAAGGATGTAGATAAAGATGAAGTCATGTAGTTGTTTGAGTTTCTTTTGAAGTTTATGCTGTGAAATGTTTGGTTAGGAACAGTAGAACAGTTTAGATTGAGATTGCCTTGCAATGTGATTTTTTACTTATTTTTCATAGCTTTGTGTTCACTGTCAGATACACTCAACTTTTGATATGTCAAATTTTCACATTTTGATAGGTTTTTTTCCTTCCAATCTTCAGTTCCTACAGTGGGAAGCATCATTAGACTTTAGCATGTGATGTTTTGCTAAGTAACGGACTAAATACTTTGTCTTGTATCATTCTAAAGTGCTTAACATACATTAAGGTCAGTGATTTGATTCCGTAAAAAAGAACTTTTTTAATGTCTGTGCATCTTTTAAACATGAAGAGAATGAAAGAAATGCCGTTTTCTTTCGATCACTAAGTGTTTGGGTTGAGTTTTGGCAGTTTTGGTTCAAATGATAAACAATACCCTCAGCTATTTCAGTAAATGTTTATATTGGTATTCTTGATTGGGCATGGGGGAGCTAAGTCTTATGTTTGTACTTATTGGCAAAAAATTAAAAGACTCTTAATTTTACAGATCAGCCAGATGCTAAGAAAGTTGCTCCTCAAAATGACTGTAAGTATTTATTTTAAATTGGGTTAAAAGTTAAAGTAACTGGATTTTAATATTAGGGCTTTGTTCCTATGTTTTGTTGGGTATCTTTGAAGTTAGTTGAAGGCCATAAATTATCTTTTTGTATGAATTTATTTCTAAAAATATACCTCCTATCTCCTAGTTCAATTATGGCCATGTATCAATATAATTTAAGATTTAGTTGCTAAGTCATTTTACATGTTCAATTTATTTTATAGCTCTGTTTTTGAAGTACAGTTGTTATATATTTCATTATGGTTTATCATTGGATATTGAATGTAGTTCTTTGTGCTATGTAGTAAGAACTCATTGTTTATCCATTCTGTACATATTAGCTTATATCTGCTAACCCCAACTTCCCACTCCATCCCTCCCCCAGCCCAACACCACCCCCCACCACCTTAAGTCTGTTCTCTGTCCACTAGTCTGTTTCTGTTTCGTAGGTAGAATCATTTGTGTCAAATTTTAGTTTCCGCATATAAGTGATATCATATATATGTCTTTCTCTTTCTGACTTAGTATGGATATCTAGTTGCATCCATGTTGTTGCAAATGGCATTATTTCATTCTTTTTTATGGCTGAGTAGTATTCCATTGTATATACGTACCACGTCTTCTTTATCCATTCATCTGTCAATGGACATTTAGGTTATTTCCATGTCTTGGCTATTGTGAATAGTGCTGCTATGAACATAGGGGTTATAGCTCCATTTCTTAATCTTTGCTTATGCTGCTTGAAAAAGGACAGTTTTTCTTTTATGCTATTGCCAATAATGTCTGCCATTTCACTGAGTTTCTTGCCCACTCTCAGTGTTAAGTATTCTGCATAAAATTTTTGTGCTCTTCAGGGTGTTGTCTGTGTGTCAGGGAAAGATTTTAGAATTGCTTAAAATGATTATATTGTTAAATATATGTCAATTAAATTAAATTCTCACTTTATTTAATTTTTTGGTAGCTTTCGGAACACAGTTACCACCGATGCATCAGCAGCAAAGGTATAGTCAAATAAAAGCTTTTCAAAGAGCACTTTGCAAGTTTTAGTTGAACTGTATATGAAACACAGCCAAGTTAGTATATAGTGAATATGTGTCTGCTTTTTTTTTTTTTTTTTTTTTTGGTATATATGGTTCATTTCCCTTGACTCAAATAGGTGATAGCAAATGATCTGTTTTCTTGAGTGAGATACATTTGTAATTTGAAAGGATGGGTGGAATTAGCCACACTTTAGAAGAACTAAGCTGAATTAAAATAACTGTTAAAATGGTATCTCCTGAACTGCACCCCAACTCCTTTTTGTTCGTGCCTTCAGACTGTTCCATCCACCATACCTTCCTCACTTGATGTGTATGACCTTAATTAAGATACTGAGTTTAACTACTCAGGCCCCATATTTTGACTTTGAGTATTTTAAGTATGTGCCTAGAAATGTAGTTTAAGTTATTAGGAGCCATTAGATTTCCATTTTTATGTTTACCTTTTATTTATAAACAAATTATCTATCTTTCTTTGAAGGAAAATGTTGGTTTCTGTTATTTCTTAGCAGGTCTGTAATGACAGAAGAATACAAAGTTCCAGATGGGATGGTTGGATTTAGTAAGTAATCTGATTTTTTTAAAGCTATGAAAAAACATAATCAAAACATACTTTAAAATCTTTCAGCAAATAATTTTCTTTTTTCTTACTAGTAATTGGCAGAGGAGGTGAACAGATCTCACGCATACAACAGGAATCTGGATGCAAAATACAGATAGCTCCTGGTAATGTTATTCTCTTGCTGTTATTTTTCAAAGTGACAAGAAAACTAGCATTTTTAAAGTTGCTAGTGAAAATGATTCTGTTAACATTTTCTTGGCCTAAGATTTTTGTTTGTTTTTAATTGTAGACAGTGGTGGCCTTCCAGAAAGGTCTTGTATGTTAACTGGAACCCCTGAGTCTGTCCAGTAAGTACGAAAATCATGTTCCAGCCCTTCCTTCCTACTGAAGGATATTGTCCCTGCAATTGAACTGACTTTCTCCTGTGCTATTCCTTTTCCCTTTTTTTAGAAAATTTCTAACAGCATATAAACATGCTTGAAAATCCCTCTAAACAGAAAACCATCCCTAAACCCCACATTTCTAATTCTCTGCTCTCTTTTACAAAAAAACTCCTTAAAAGGTGGTAGCTCTGCTTGACTCTTCAGCCTTGATTTCTTTCCCTAAATTCCAGATTCATATCCAGCTGCTTCCTTAGTATACTGTCCACTTGAATGTCTACTAGACATCTTTAAATGTTAAACTTCAAATTGTTAAAAACAGAATCATTGTTTTCCAGCCCATGGTTTTTCTTTTACTCAATCTAGTTCATCTCATTTCAGTGTATGAAAACTCTGTTTTAATACTTTATCTTTCTCTAAAGTCTCATTTATCCATAAGCATTTTTTCCTTCCCAGTTATTTGGAATTCAGCCTTTTCTTGCCACCTTCTGTACTGTCACCTTATCTATGACACCATTTGCCTATATTACCACAATGTGTCTCCATTCTTTTTAGCCTTGTCTAATTATAGTATAGCCATACCGATCCTTTTATAAAATATGAATCAATTCATATCACTACTTTGCTCAAAGATCCTCTAATGCTTTGCCATTTAGAGTAGAAGTCAGTGTCTTTATTATGTCTTGGCTTACCTGCCACCTTTCTCACTTCATATATTACCATTCTTCTCCAAACTCACTCTGTTCTAGCCCCATTTAGCCTCTTTTCTATTTTTTCAGCACACCAAGCGTGCTTCTCTTTAGAGTCCTTTGCGCTTTCTGTTTCTTCTCCCTGGAACATTTTTCCCCAGATATTTTCATAGTCACTCCTCTACTTCCTTCAGGTCTTGGTTCAAATGTCTCCTTATCAGTAAGGTCATTCATTATTCTTTTTTTTTTTTTTTTTTTATGCCCTGCTATGCGGCTTCTGGGATCTTAGTTCCCCGACCAGGGATCGAACTTGAGCCTGCTTCAGTGGAAGCGCAGAGTCTTAACCACTGGACCGCCAGGGAATTGTTCATTCATCTATTTTGCATAAAATAGCATCCCTTCACATACATACACACAACCTGTCCTCCTTATCTTGTTTTGGTTTTCTTTATAGCACTTCACAAATGACATGTTTTTTCTTTAACCTGCTATTTTTACTTATTTAATGAAGTTAAGGCATGCCAGCAAGGACCTTGTCTTTTTATTTCATTGCTGTAACCCCATTACTTAGAATAGTACCTGGCATATAGTTGACATTTCTTAAGTATTTGTTGAATGAACAAATAAATTTTAACATGTGAGTAACCAAAGTAAAGGTTTTAAAAAGTAAACACATGGTTTATTTTTGGAAGAATGAGCTTTATTCTGAGATAACTTTAGAAATAGGGTGTGTCTTGGAAATTTTGGACTATTCTCAAAAATATTGATTATATATTGATACCTAGAAAATGTATTGTGTGGTTTCAGTCTTTGACACTCACGGCATTTTCTTTTAATTGTTAAAATTTAGTTTTAGGCCACCTTATCCTGAATTGGGATGGGAGGAGTACCTGATTATATTATTTTGTATTGGCTATTAATTTGTTAACAGATCAGCAAAACGGTTACTGGACCAGATTGTTGAAAAAGGAAGACCAGCCCCTGGCTTCCATCATGGTGATGGGCCAGGAAATGCGGTTCAAGAAATCATGATTCCAGCTAGCAAAGCAGGATTAGTCATTGGAAAGGGGGGAGAGACTATTAAACAACTTCAGGTATTTGTAAAATGATTACTTTTTGTCTGTTTTGAAGCCCGTTTCCTTCCTCTCCCCTCTTGTTAATACATCTGATTTCTGTGATTAACAGGAACGGGCTGGAGTTAAAATGGTTATGATCCAAGATGGACCTCAGAACACTGGTGCTGACAAACCTCTTAGGATTACAGGGGACCCATACAAAGTTCAAGTAAACTTAAGTTTATATTTTACAAAGAGGGATTTGGGGTGGATGGCAGAGGGGGAACACATGCATGAATAATTACAGCGTTTTGAGACACGATTCCTAAATTGGGTAATTTTTTCTACTTCAGCAAGCCAAGGAAATGGTGTTAGAATTAATTCGTGATCAAGGTGGTTTCAGAGAAGTTCGAAATGAGTATGGGTCAAGAATAGGAGGAAATGAAGGAATAGATGTAAGTAAAACTACCAATTTACAAGTGGTTGAATGCTAGTCCATAAATAAAATAAGGCTTTTCCTGTTTTGTTTTACATAGCCTTCTCTAACATTGTACTGTCTTCCCCCTCATTTTCTACCTTAGAATACAGAATGTGTACTTTGTATCTTGCCAACCTCTTTGATATAAATATAGTACTTCTATGGTTTGGGGCAGATTAATTTTTCAGGAAATGGCTTTCCTAATGCTTGGTCTTCTCTGCATAAGGTCCCCATTCCAAGATTTGCTGTTGGCATCGTAATAGGAAGAAATGGAGAGATGATTAAAAAAATACAAAATGATGCTGGTGTTCGAATTCAGTTTAAGCCAGGTGAGTACATATATTTATTTTCTAAGCGTTGGAGGCAGTTACTTTTGACACTAATTAATTTAATGCTAAATTAATCCAATTTGTTTCCTTTGTATAAAGATGACGGAACGACACCAGATAGAATAGCACAAATAACAGGACCTCCAGACCGATGTCAACATGCTGCAGAAATTATTACAGACCTTCTCCGAAGTGTTCAGGTTTGATAGAATGTTAAATTTTCATTGTTTTGTTTTCATTTTAAAAATACTTTGCTTCATTAAATATGAAAGTCCTCCTCCATATTATTTTTATCAGAATCTGTTTGGTGATACTTCATTAATAGCTAGAAAGTTTAAATTGCTTTAAGATGAACATTTTGGAGCAGGACGGCAGCTACATAAGTGCACTGCTTTATTCACCACGGCATAAAAGGAATAAATGGTGGTGGTCATTTCTTGATTATTTGGGCCAAGGTGTGTCCCAACTTCTCTAAACTTCTCATTTAGGAAAATGAAAGTTAAGGGAAATAGATGTGTAATAATTTTACTGTGGAAAGAAGAGCATATTTCTGACTTTGTCTTTCCCCTCTTTTAGGCTGGTAATCCTGGTGGACCTGGACCTGGTGGTCGAGGAAGAGGTAGAGGTCAAGGCAACTGGAACATGGGACCACCTGGTGGACTACAGGAATTTAATTTCATTGTACCAACTGGAAAAACTGGATTAATAATAGGAAAAGGCAATGTATTTAAAACTATTACTGTGTGGTTAATAATTTAACGGTTCTGGATGCTATTTCTGTTGCTGTTGTAAATGAGTAGCAATAATTTTTTTTTGGCTGTGTTTTAGTAGAAAAGTGTTCTTACGTTGATAGTAACACCTAAAGCCTAAATGAAGGGCTTTATATGTACTTAAGTCAAGAGTGGGATTTGAATCACATTGGCTTCTAGAGAAGGGAACCAACAGTATAATTATTAGTGTAAGAAATTTTTCTTCTGACCTAGAAAGTGGTTAGTGTTTTTGTTTATTTTGCTGTTTCCTGACATGTTTTTAAATTTTTGAATTTTTAAATCATTGTGTTAGTTTATATTTACATTGCTTAGAAAAGCAATTTCTTTGAAGCAAATATTTTGATGTTATAATTCATTTTAAGGTTGGGTGCAGACATACTAAGTTATGTCTTAAAACTTAAATGTGTGAAATGCTTCATATAATTTGATTTAAAGTGTAGAATAAATGGAAACTCCTAGTAGAATATAGGCAAATGGGTTACTGTTCATACCTTCCTTCTTAATTGTGACCAGTTTTTGAATAGCTCCTCTGTATCCTTTGAATCTTTAGAGAAATTACTGTGCTTTGATTTTAGGAGGTGAAACCATAAAAAGCATAAGCCAACAGTCTGGTGCAAGAATAGAACTTCAGAGAAATCCTCCACCTAATGCAGATCCTAATATGAAGTTATTTACAATTCGTGGCACTCCACAGCAAATAGACTATGCTCGGCAACTCATAGAAGAAAAGATTGGTGTGAGTATGCTTTAAACTTCCAATTGATCGCACAGATCCTGTTAGTTAAATAAGACAGTAATTCATGTGTTCCTATAAGTGCTGTACAGAAAAATGTTAATTTCTACTCTAAAATTATAGGTCTGGTCACATAATAGAAACATACAATATAGAAGAGATTTTCCAGCAATGAAAATAACCCAGTTAATACACAGTTACAGGTGTTCAGAACCTTGTACTTGAGGGTGGGTAAATAAGAGGATAGCATTACTTGAGTTACGGTATTAGGGTTGGTGGAAGATTGTGGAATATACCTGAAGGAGACAGTTAACAGGAAGTCACTATTTATTAAGGGCTTGCTTACCCAACTTTGGTGAAGCAAAGGTGAATCAGATGCCTGCCCCCTCAGTAAAGTAGAAATCTATAAATCCTAATTCTTAGACTGGCTGACAGTCGTCTGGGGAGTTTTAAAATGTCGAGCGCTTGGGTGCTTTACACCTTGACACATATAACGTACACAGTTCTGATTCAGAATGTCTGCAGTAGGACCCAGCATCTAATTTTAGAAGGATGTTCCAGGTGATTCTGATGCATGATCAAATTTGGAAATAGTGCTTTACTGTGTTTATCTTAGTATGAAGAATTAACGTGAACGAGCATCTTAAATTATTAATAATAATTAGAGTATCTTAGGAAAGTTCTTCTTGATGTTTGCCATGCTGTGAATGAGGTGTTTCTCTCTGCTTGGGAAAACAAAAATAGATGTACAAAAGACACTTCAGAATACCTTATGGGGACTTCCCTGGTGGCGCAGTGGTTAAGAATCCACCTGCCAGTGCAGGGGACCTGGGTTTGATCCCTGGTCCGGGAGGATCCCACATGCCGCGGAGCAACTAAGCCCGTGTGCCACAACTACTGAGTCTGCTCTCTAGAGCCCGTGAGCCATAACTACTGAGCCCACGTGCCACAACTACTGAAGCCTGTATGCCTAGAGCCCATGCTCTGCAACAAGAGAAACCACCGCAGTGAGGAGCCTGCGCACCCCAACGAAGAGTAGCTCCCGCTCACAGCAGCTAGAGAAAGCCCTCGTGTAGCAACGAAGACCCAACACGACCAAGATAGATAGATAGGTAGGTAGGTAGGATAGATAGATTTACTTTAAAAAAAAAAGAATACCTTATAAAAATATACACAAACATAAGTTCTGTGGTATGGAGAATAAGTATAATTGTTCAAAAAAATGAAGAAAATAATTGTTGGACTCAGTAATGGCAGGAATTGATGGCAGAAAAATGAATAGTGCATCTTGGTTTTGGATTTTGCTATCATCAGCATTGCTTCTGGATTGATGGACAGACTAGATAGGTTGTTCAAGAGAAGCTCTTAAGAAGTTCTTGGACTCTTGAGTCAGGCTATTTGGGTTCAAAATACTCTGAATCATTTACTGACTGTGTGACCTTGGGGGAAGATAATTACACTCTTCTTTGCCTCTTTTTCATCTGAAAGTGAGGATAATCATACCTACCTTTTAGGGTTATAGGGATTAAATGTTTGAAGTATGTGTGTTTATCCCTTAAAAGAGTGCCTAGCACAAAGCCCTGTAAAAATGCTGCTACCTTTTTTCAGTAATCCTTTTTTTTTACTATTTGGAAAGGAAAGGTTATGTATAATTGAAGTGAGGGATAATGACAGCAGTTAGAGACTTAAAGAGACAGGTTATTATGAAAGTCTTGAAGTTTGGCTTTATTGTAGTGAGAAAATTGACAACCATATATAGATTAAGCATTTTTGTCCAAATTGTCACATGGTGAGTATTAACTGCATGAAAGGAATATTTTATTTTAGAACAGTTAAATCTAGTGGTCCTTACAAGTTGGATTATCAAAGAAGAATCAACTAAGCATTATTAATTATGATGTGGCATGAAATGGATACGAAATATTCTGATTTGTTAAATCAATTAAAAAGGGAATCTTCATGGTATTCAGAAAATTATGATAAAAAGGGTAAGGGAGGAAATGAATTAAATTATTGATTGAAATGGGGCTCAGTGACAGGAAGGCTGTGAGAAGGACTGGTTTGTTGAGTGAGAACTTGTTACATTATTGGGGAAGTATTCAATAGCCAGTTCACGATATGAGACCTAAGCAATTTGAGGACTGTATTGTCAGCATGGTTCTCTGATTACAATGTTAAGTGAATAGATGTAGAGTAGATGCAGAGAGAGAAGAGCTAGAGGTAAGAACTTGATATTTGATAAGCTTCCATGATTAAGATGATAAAGGGCTAGTAAAAGTAAAAATTGTACAAGGAAAGGGAAATAATGGAAAAGGGAATCGCCTGAAAAGAATAGAAGGTAAAGTTAATGTTTCAGTTCTTTGCTAATGCTGTTGATTTTAATTAATTTTACATGCCTTTCAGAAGTTTTGCAACGAGTGAGGAAATGAAGAAAATCATAAATTTTAGATTGCTTGTGGTTAGGTAAAAGGGTAGAAATGGAAGGTTATTTGGCCTTTGAAATGTTTAACCATTACTGTCTTTCTGATTTTTGTTTGTCTTTTGCTTTTTTGCAGGGCCCAGTAAATCCTTTAGGGCCACCTGTACCCCATGGGCCCCATGGTGTCCCAGGCCCCCATGGGCCTCCTGGTCCCCCTGGGCCTGGAACTCCAATGGGACCATATAACCCTGCACCTTATAATCCGGGACCACCTGGCCCTGCTCCTCAGTAAGTTTTGAGTTTGGTTCTAGGCTTTTCCTCAAAGATTCTAGATTTTGGGAAACTATTTTAAAATTGATTTCTGTGTTTTCAGTGGTCCTCCAGCCCCTTATGCTCCCCAGGGGTGGGGAAATGCGTATCCACATTGGCAGCAACAGGCCCCTCCAGATCCAGGTAAAAGATGCTTATCATTTGGGTGTAATCTGTGTTTTTGTTTGCCACTCCTGTTACAGTTATAAATTTTCTAGTGTTGATTCTACATTGTGTGCATTTTCTGCACTTGTTTCACTCCTTCAGCAGAAGTGTTAGGTTCTGGTTCTACTACAGTGTATAAGACTGTTGTGAGTATGGTCTATTTTCGTAGGTCTTTTTCTACCTGCATTTGGCTTTCTCTACTTTAGAAGTGATATAGCAGAATGCTAAAAGCCAAGAGTATAGGAAGAAGTACAGTGTCTCAGGTTTTAGATGCTAGTGCCATCAAATGTATGTTAATTGTGACATCCATGAAAGAATAGTGTATATTTATTTATAAAATTGTGTGAGAGTCAGTTGGAGTGTTTAATCCTTGGGCATTAAACTTCCAAATTCTCAAATAAGATATGTAAGTTGCCTATTTTAGTATTTCTGATATAACTTCACATTAGTAAAAAGCAGGCTGTATTAAATATCTGCATGTTGGAACTCTCAGATTAATTTAGTTAAATATTTTCTCTGTTCAGATGTGATTTTTATCTGTTACATTTTATTCTATCCTTGAATCTTTTCCCACCCTGTGGTTTTCTTTCCATCACAGTCAAAGAGCATTAATTGAAACCAGTAACTTTTATTTATGATCCCTTTTTTTTTCCTCACCTACTACATACCTCTTAGGCCTCTTTCACTGGAGTAGTTTCAAGGAAGGTACTGAATTAAGGATTCCTTTTCACACTAGTATACTTACTTTTTAGTTTAGTTTTTTTTTGTGTGTGTGTGGTACGCGGGCCTCTCACTGTTGTGGCCTCTCCCGTTGCGGAGCACAGGCTCCGGCCACACAGGCTCAGCGGCCATGGCTCACGGGCCTAGCCACTCTGCGGCACGCGGGATCTTCCCGGACTGGGGCACAAACCCGTGTCCCCTGCATCAGCAGGCAGACTCTCAACCACTGTGCCACCAGGGAAGCCCTATACTTACTTTTTTAAAAACTAAAATAATATAAATGAAATTGTTTTAGTGAATTTTATTAAACATTTCTGGAGTTAAGGGTGGCCCTGTATTATAACATACCTTAATTTCATAGGAGGTATATGCTCTTTGGAACATGATGATACAACATGACAGTTACCAAATAACCACAACTCCCACACGTTAAAGAAACTAAACTGTGTGCGCTAAGGTCTGAGTATGCAGCAACGAATTTACATTCTGTAGAAATGCGTACTTAAAATGTTAGCAGTACTGTGCTAGAAGGACTTAAGAAGGGTCAAATATGATTTATTGTATAATAGTGTTTAAAGAATGGAAGGATTTTTCTTTCCCTCTTGTAAGCTAATTGGTATGGTGTTATTAAGTAGAAGAATCCCACCACTGAAGAGATTGAGAAAATTAAGGGGCAGATTTATATTGGGTAACTTGGATCTGCAGGATTGCACCTATTTGGATGCTCTGTTTGGGTAGGTAGTATGATTGAGAGAAATGATGGGAATAAGAAGTGGTCTCTGTTTCACAGTCTCATTTTCCCACTTGGGGTAGTGGTGAAGTCATCAGTGAAAGAATTGGTTAATGAATGTGGCTTTTAGCAATGCCTTTGGGAAAGAAATAACCCATTTTGCTAAAAGATAACAGCTAGGGTTAGATATTGCTTATATGTAGAAACCAAAGTGAAATTTTCATTACTTTGTATTAAACATCCTGGTATTTAAATGTGGCCCTATATTGACAGTAAAGTCTGTATTCTCTGAATTAAAATCTGTTTCTATAAAAAAATTACTGGGTGGTTAAAGATTTATGTAGTAGTCACATACTTAGAGTGAAACAGACTTGAATACGTCCTAGTCATAACTTAACTAATTACGGGATAGTAAGCAAGTTTTGAACCTCTCTGTATCTGTTTTCTTATCTATAAAATGATAAGTAAATGAATGAATTTAGTAAGTTCTCAGTATGTATTAGTTATATGTAATTATGAGACTGGTTTTCATATATGGTCTCCACATTTTAAGAGTGTAAGTATCAATTCCTAAAAGTCTGTTTTATCTCAGTTTCTCTATCTAGACGTGCTGTGTCATATTTGTATTAATTACTATACAGGTAATGATACTATGTATTGGGACACATGTATTAATTTAGAAACTTATGGAGAGTGGCATAATGCCTTATAATTGTATCACCTTAGACATTGGATCACTCTGGGAATCCTTACCCATTTTTTCTCAAACATCACTAACCTTTGTTTTATTAGGCAGCTGAGAATTGCTGCCCATTTGGGATGAAGGCTAAATAGATTACATATAGATATAGAATCTGGTTAAGGAAATTACATCTTTCTTCAGGATATAAACTAATAAAGATATACCTATAGTATCATATGATACACCCAGTATAAAAGACAGAATCAGTAAGAGGATTTCTGTTTCAGACTGAGAAGTCTCAAACTTTTAATGCATCAGTTGATTTTTATGAAGGATGAGTGAGGGACAGTCAAGTGCAGAGGAAGCATAACATGGTGAAACGCCCAAATATGAGCATGATGACTTTTGAAAAGTACAACCAATTTACTGTGGCCAGAACTTGAGTGTTGGAAAAATATTGACAGCAGGGAGAGGCTGGAAGGGAAAGTATAAGCGAGGGTGTCCAAATATCTTGTTAAATATGTTGAATGATATTCTTTACTTAAAAGCTTTAATAGTCCCTAAAGACTCCAGGAAATAAATGAATTTCAAATAGGGCAGTGACATCAAGTTTATCTTTTAGGATAATCACTGAAATATGATGAGATGAAATATGGCGAATCTTTTTCTTTTTCCAAGGTTTTTAAGTTGTCTCTTCATTGAAAACAAGATAGGACAGAGTTCATAGTTGTAAAATAATTCTTTCTTGTACAGGTTAGTCCCTAGAATTCCTTTCCTTTAGTCATCTGCCACATAAAACTGTTGTGCTTGAGGCAAAACTGTTTTAGAAAAAGAAGGGCACAGGATGGTTTGAGACAAAGCATTGGATTTGGAACCAAAAGATCTTTATTCGTATTCCAACTCTGCCAGTCACTAGTTTTCTAGGAACTAGGAAAGTTACTTAATCTCTGAGCCTAAGTTTTCTATAATAAAAGCTAATGATGACAGTAAAAATAATAGAAGAATTTGAAAGTGTCCACTTACTGTTTTTTAATGTCCAGTTAATTTGGGGGTCTATATATTTGCTAGAGAGGTGTGTGTGTGATTGATTATGGACTTTAGATACAAATATAGAACTTGTGTTTATTCTAGCTAAAACAGGAACAGATCCAAATTCAGCAGCTTGGGCTGCTTATTATGCTCACTATTATCAACAACAAGCACAGCCACCACCTGCAGCTCCTGCCGGTGCACCAACTACAACCCAAACCAATGGACAAGGTAACTATGGTAATTAAAGAATTTATTTTCTATGTGGAAGTGAAAACCTGTGTTTGGAATTATATATAAA
Organism: Aethalodelphis obliquidens; assembly: GCF_003676395.1. Taxonomy (NCBI): domain Eukaryota; kingdom Metazoa; phylum Chordata; class Mammalia; order Artiodactyla; family Delphinidae; genus Aethalodelphis; species Aethalodelphis obliquidens. Next base: position 14,835,374 of record NW_020837957.1, on the reverse strand, counting down.
GTATATCGGTGTATTACCCCCAAATTTATAATATTATTTAATTAGCAGCTTCAGTAAGCAGCCTTTGCTTTTTAAAAACAAGTTACTTTGAAATAACTGCAAACTTTCATAAAAGTTGTAAGATACATTACCAAGAACATCCAGATAATCTAGCTGTTGATGTTTATCTTCCCCCATTTGATCCATTACTCTATCACACGTGTCCATATACATTATCATTAGTCTTTTTCAGAACCATTAAGACCAGGCTATAGACATAATGCCCCATTACCCTTAAATACTTCTTTCTGTATTTCTCCAAAATTAACCATCACACGGCACTCTTTAATCAACGTTGATACATCTTACTATCCCCAAGGCACAGCCGTTACTGAGATTTCACCAGTTGTTCCAACAGCTTCTCATCAATCAAGAATAATTCCTGTCTTTTTCTTTCAAAAGAGTGCAGACCTTTTGTGAGATGTTTATGGATCAACCTAGGTCCCTTCAACCTTTCCTTATTAAGATGAGGTCACAGTCAGGGTTCCTGCTTACATTATGGCAAGAATACGTCAGAAATGAATGCTGTTCGCTTAGTGCATTACAATAGGGGTCGTATAATGTGGACCTGTTTTATCTCCAGAGGTGGTGACCATGGTCACTCAGTCATGTTGATGTCTGCCAAGATTCTATACCATAAAATCACCATTTTTCTCTTTGAAATTAATACTGTCTATAGAGTTATACTGAGATTATACCACTATTCTGTTCTTTTTTTGGAGGGGGGCAGGACAAACAGGATAATTTTATTCTCATTTTTCCTTAAAATAAAGATACAGTAGAAGTTTTACAGTTCAATTTGATGAGATGTGATTTATAATCTTAACATTTTTTTTAAAAACAAATGATAGCAAAAACAAAGAAATAGTACAAATTATAAAACTACTAGAGCAAAGAGAAAACTACCTTTCTGATCAAAACATGTACCACAGCTAAAGTTCCTTAGAAAACTTCCTAAGATTTCTAAGCTAAACTTTCTTAGGATTCTGTTCCTCATTGAAGGCCTTAGCCTTCATTGATAATAGCTGCCTGATTGAATTACAAATATGATAATTTCTCCTTTCGTCATTCATTCTGCATTTATTAGGTGGTATTTTACTATAGAAGAGGTTTCGTTTTTCTTTCTGTTTATTTCTGATGTCAGTATGGATTCCTGTTTTATTCAGTAAGTTATGTTTTTAACTTAACCAGATTGTCCTAGATTTGGTCAGTCAGGAGTAGCTTTAAGATGGCTCCTGTATCCTTTTGACATGCCTGTCATTCTTTAAGCACTTCCCTACTTTCTTGCACAATAAGATGCTTATATTGTGCTTTTTGAGCTCCAGCCCTTGAATCAGCCATTTTTCCAATGATCCCTGATTTCTTTTAGTAGATGATGATATTTAGAAAACAGTTGTGTTCATTGCTGCTGAGGTGTTACTGCTACTAGCTCCTTTCAGTGTACAGAGCTAGGAAATGGATTTATGTACATGCATATCTACATACATATAAAAATACATAAATATCCATATGTGTATGTATTTTTAAAACTGTACATTCATATTACCTGCAGTTCCATTCCAGGGTTTCAAAGTTCTTTCTAGCTTTTCCCACTTTCCATGCTTATAAATGGTGAAAGACCTGGTATCGTCAGTGTGTTTTACTTGACCATTGAATTTACTTATATGCTCAGTGTAACTACTCTTCTAAATAAATAGAGCATCTTCTCTGTACACTATCTCTGTACTCCCAGAGTCCTGTGTCTTTGGCACCAGCAAGGATGCCACTATCACACAGCACTTCTCTCCTACCCTCATTTTCCATGACAGGCTACTCCCAACTCCTCTACACAAAAAACAGAAGGAAAGGGCCAAAATTGCTTTTTAAAAACCTTAATCATAATTTTTTATGTTTTTCTTAAATAAGGAGATCAACAGAATCCAGCTCCAGCTGGACAGGTTGATTATACCAAGGCTTGGGAAGAGTACTACAAGAAAATGGGTATGTTCTACATTTCTTTTTTAATATATTTTATTTAACTGAAACGTTTAGTAAATATCACACTAAAATGTTGAAGATTTTGATAAAAAGCATGTTTGTTCCATGTTTTTATTACCTTGGACTTCTTTCATCCAATAACTTAAAATCTTGAGGTATAGAACTATTGAACAAGAATGCATTCCAAAATCACTGAACTTTCAGACGTATCATGGTCATTACAAATAATAATTGTTAAATTTGTGGTTAAGAAATCTTTTTATTTCTAAGTGTATTTGTCAGCCATTTACTAATTGAAGCTAAAGGTTTCCCCACTGGCACATAGGACATTGAATATTACCTATACTTTTGTCAAAGATAAGTTACATGTCAGTAACCTAAATGGCACTGGTTAAATTATAGAGCACCAAGCAAAAATTGGTTGCATGTGATATTATTTATGCTGCAAAATAACAGATAAGAAGTAACCTACAGGGCTTCCCTGGTGGCGCAGTGGTTGAGAGTCCGCCTGCCGATGCAGGGGACACGGGTTTGTGCCCCGGTCCGGGAAGATCCCACATGCCGCGGAGCTGCTGGGCATGTGAGCCATGGCCGCTGAGCCTGCGTGTCCAGAGCCTGTGCTCCGCGACAGGAGAGGCCACAACAGTGAGAGGCCCGCGTACCGCAAAAAAAAAAAAAAGAAGTAATCTACAGTGACAGAGGAAGTTAATTACTTAAATAACATTTGCATTATGAAAAAGGAAAAACAGTCACCTAGAAGGGCTGTTTTCATTCAATAAATGTAGAGCATATACTATATGCCAAGCATAGGAATAGATACTGAGAATGTGACTGTGGGCATAACACTTAGGAGCCCTGCCCTTCTGGTTATTATATTCTAATGGAGAGTACAGTTGTCAGTCAAGTACTTTGCAAATATATTATTGCAAACTGCTGTGAATGAAAACTGTACAGTGGTCCCCCACTTTTACATGGGGGATATGTTCCAAGTCCCGTCCCCACCATGGATGCCTGAAAGTGCGGATAGTACTGAACCTTATTTGTACTGTGCTTTTTACCTATATGTACATAACTATGATAAAGTTTATGAGTTAGGTACAGTAAGAGAGTAACAACATTAATAGAACAGTTACAACAGTATATTGAATGAAAGTTACATGAATGTGATCTCTCTCTCAAAATACCTTGTACAAATTTAATGCCTTTTCCATCTTAACTAAGCAGCTAATCACGTACCGTTGCTGTAACCTGCATATTGAGGTGGGACAGCAAAACTTGGATGAATTTCTTTTTCCTCTACCACAATTTCACAGAAGATTTGTTCTTACATAGATCTTAGCGACCTCAGTCAGCATACGATTTTTTTCTTTCCTTATTAAATGGAGAACTTCTAACTTTTTCACTTAAAGGAAAAGGCGTCTCTTTGTCCTATCCAAATTGCCAGCATCACTATTCTTGGACTTCAGGGCCATTATTAAGTAAAATAAGGGTTACTTGGACACATAAGCACTGCAGTACCAGGACAGTCAATCTTTTAAGCAAGATGGCTGCTGAGTGACTAACTGGTGGGATATGCTAGACAAAGGGACAGTATGAGATTTCATCATGCTCCTCAGGATGGTGCGCAATCTAAAACTTACGAATTGTTCATTTAATATTTTCAGGCTACGGTTGACCACAGGTCACTTCACTGCAGAAAGCAAAACCGTGGATGGGATTCTTTCTGTTCACTGACACTTAGATGTGCACATTGGAAAACAGGTCACACGACTACAAAGTGGTGGAACCAGACTTTGAACTCTTAAGAGAGTCTAAGTCCCAAGCCTGTCTCCTGAATTTGCATTTTTCAGGAACCATTTCAAACCTGATGTTATACTTCCGGACAGACCGGGTTTTTTTCAGATGCTTATTCTCAGTCATTCAAAATTAACACACTTACACCATAGCCAGTTGTCACAAACAGAAGCTAATAAGATAAACTTGCTCATTCTTTACTGATACAGAAAGTATCTATAGGTGATAGTTTTGTCATAAGGTACAGTCTACTTGTGATTCTCAACGTAAATTTCAGTGTTCTTTGCCATAACACCATGTTTGAAGATCCTCCTAATCCCCACCTTCTTTTCACTTGAATGTTTTTCTGTAGCAGCACAATGATAAGCTATTAATTTTATGAGCTAAGTGAACTGGTTGAGTGATTTCCCCCTTACATGTAAATCTTAAATAATGTTAGGTTGTCAGGTCTTTAATGATAGCTACAAGGTCCATATATTTTTCCTGTATATAAGTCTTTTTTTGTTTTTTGTTTTGTAAAGGATTGATTGCTTAACTACTTTGATTTCTTCTAGGTGCATTGCTTGTCCTTAAGATCTTTTTAGGATAACTACAAATAGGAAACCTTAAAGCATCAAACTAATCAGTTCAATCTTTTGATGTTTTTAAATGGAAGGGAAAGAAAGGGGTAATAAAATATCAGGGAGAGAGAAAGATCTTTATCTCTAAGTCAAACTCCCTTATTTGGGAAGATGGAGTTTTACTCTTCCAAGTGGCATAGGTAGGATTTCCTAGGACTCTGGATGTCCTGATTTCTTTTTTTTTTTTTTTCTTTTTTGTGTATCTATTGCAGTTTTTGGGTTTGCTGTTCCCATGAGGTTTGTTGTTTTTTTTTTCCCCACACACACGCACTGTATTTTATTTTTACGAGACATAAATAAACTGACACCAAGCATTGTAAATGGATGACCACAACAAAAGCAACAATGATTACAATTATCAAACACGAAACACACTCATACTATGTCATAATACTGACATTCAGTCCAGTAAGGATGTCCTGATTTCTAATCCAGTGCCCTCGTCACCAAACGAGGGAGACTGTCTCAGCTTTTGAAGCCATTTCAGCTTTTTCTGTTAAGAACAGAAAATCCCCACTAACAGTGTAGATTTGTCAGCTTGCTTATTAATAAAAGTCTGTTGAGGGCTTCCCTGGTGACGCAGTGGTTGAGAGTCCGCCTGCCGATGCAGGGGACACGAGTTCGTGCCCCGGTCCGGGAAAATCCCACATGCTGCGGAGCGACTGGGCCCGTGAGCCATGGCCGCTGAGCCTGCGTGTCTGGAGCCTGTGCTCAACAACGGGAGAGGCCACAACAGTGAGAGGCCCGCTTACCGCAAAAAAAAAGTCTGTTGAAACAGATGAGTTTTTTAAATTAGTTTTGTTTTCTGAAACAATTGTAAATTCCCTAGATTAGCATGAAGAGAACTTAAGAGAGAAATTCTTAAAGATGAGATTCTGGAGGATTAAAGATGGAAACTTTAAGGAATTCATATCGCTGTCCTATACGGAATGACAGCGGTCTAGATGTGGGTGCTTTTGAAGCTAGAATGAAGGGAACTTTTGTAAAAAAGTAAACACCCTAAAGAGAAATAGGGTTTCAGAATAGAGACAGGCAGTTTCTATTTGGAGGAAAGTAAATGAAGGCATTTTGGGATAAGTTTGACTTGAGGCAGAGTCCCTTTTAATGTTAAGCACTGATATGGTGGACTCTGAACCCTTAGCATATGGTACCTAGCCTAAAAGAGCCAGGCGAGAGTGGTTGTGGGAAAGATGCAGGTGTGTGGAGAAATAACTGAGGGTGAAATCAAGCAAGACTGTTGCTTGGGCTGTAATAGAATGTTACATATGAACTCTAGGACAAGTCTTATCTCTTGAATGAAATGAAATTAAGACTTTATACATTGTAAAGTTACATGTAATTGTTAAGTATTGTTCTTCTAAATTATCTCATATCAAAACAATTTTTGAAACTGAGGAGAAGAATAAAGGGAACAAGTTAAGGACATGGCTTTCCAAAGGGCAAGAGGCTAGGGGAAGAGCCAAAACATAAATAGATTAGGTAGGAACAGTTCTTTTCCTGCTTTCACCTGGGCAAAAAGAATGACATTTGCCCTTCACATAGGAGTGGAATGAGTTTTTCTGTGGACGCTTTCAAGATTGGAATGTCAAATGCTGATGACTTACTTAACCAACTGTTTATTTTTCTTAGAGTCTAACATGTTTACTTTTAGCTTTCCACAGGGATATTTGAGTTTGGGATGGGGGGTGTTTTTCAGGGAACATTTGAGTTTGATGAATTTTCTTGATATGTCTCCCTGATATTGTTATTTTTTTGCCTCTAAAATATGAGTATCTCTTAACAATGAGGTTTAGTTCCATTTGTAAACCTGAAGTGGAAAGTGTTGCTGTCTTAAATAAGTTTGGCTTCAAGTCAGCAAGTTTTCAAGTGTGCAGTTTGTAAGAAAATGTTGTATGGTTTTATTACTATTGGTACCAAGATATTTGGCAGTTGTTTAAATACTGAAACTGGTTTTAGATTTACTTGAATTGTGTCTCATAAGATCAAAATGTTAGACTCACTTCCTCTTTGAAAAGAGTATGGAAAACAAAGTGTGAGAATTTTGTTTACAGTATATGGGATTTCTCTGTGCTGTTGCCCATATAAGTAGGGGGGAGTTTCTTGCATTTTTTAAGTTAGTCACAAATCTTAAATTTTTATTTACTCAGTTGCTTTTGTTCTTTGGCCAATTTTGTGATGGTGAATAGACCACTTTCTAAAACTATAAAGTTGCCTTTTTGGCAACATCTAACAGACAAAAACAGCTTTCTGCCAGTATTTTTTGTCTAGCTGTAATAATTTTATAAAAGATAAATTACAAACTAAATAAATTTTTTTTTCAAATAAAGGAGTTAAATAGGGAAACTCAGGTTCTCTTTCTCTCCAACTTTTTGTTTCAAATTTTTTTATACCTTCAGAAAATTGGAAAAATAGTACAGCGAACACCCATGTTTATATTTCCTATCCAGATTGACCATTTTCAAAAAGTTTGCAACATGTACTTTGTATGTATACTTTTTTTGGTGCCTGAGCCATTTCAAAGTAAGTTGCCAACTGTTGCTCTAAATAAATTTTCAATAATATCAACATATTTAAGTTTCCCTGGTTGTCAGAAAAAGTGTCTTTTGTAGCTATTTGTGTGTTGGGGGGGAGCTTGTTTTTGTTTTTTAAATCCAGAGACCATTCAAGGTTCATGCATCGCATTTGAGTATGTGTCTTTAGTCTCTTAATTCCAGAAAGTCACCTAGAAGAACGTACTTGCGCAAGCTGTTGAGCTTTGTGTTTCATTGATTTTGCTTCTTAGAACCTCTTCAGTAGTGATTATTCTTTATGTCCTTCATCAAGATATTTTTAATAAAATTGTGTTGTAATTTGGACACAGCATATTAAAACTTTAAATGTCATATTAAAAGATATCTTGAAGATTAGTGTTTATACATGTAGTTTATAGGTTACTTATCAGGAAACAAAAATGTTGGCCAGATCTTAAAATAATGAAGTCTTTAAATAATAGCTTTTAAGTGGGTTTTTTTCCCCCCAAAATGTTTTTTTCTCCATTGAAGATTTACATTTTATTTAAAATTTGTAGTGTAACAAATCCAAATGGATAAGAAAACAAAAGAAAAAAAATAGTGGGCCATCCATTCCTCCCAGCATCACCACTGGGGAACCGTGGACCGCTGTTCCAGACTGAATTTAGAGCATTAATTCTGTAATTGAATCGAGATTATGCCTAAATGTTTACCTATCTTAGTTAAAACTATGTGGATGGCTTTGTTTTTTATTAATAGTGATGCTCTAGAACTAAAAGTTACGATTAGTATAAGGCAAAAAGAAAATAAAAGAGCATTTAGATTTTTTTTTTTAATTACAGAGTAGTTTTCTGACACTAATGAATATTTAAAATAAAACAGGAGCAATTCTGACCCTCTGTGCTTTTGTTTTTATAACCTGTACTTACAGTGGATATAATTTTGTATTAAAATTTAGGGGGTTTTTTTTAGGTCAACAAGGGCAGACACAAGATTATTCAAAGGCTTGGGAGGAATATTACAAGAAGCAAGGTATTGTTTTTATTAGAACTGAGATTCTTTGGGGCTTTTAGTTGTGGTTACAGCAACAAAGTTGTTTTGTTTTCTCAAAGGTCAAGCAGTTCCTGCCCCTACTGGTGCTCCACCAGGTGGTCAGCCAGATTATAGTGCAGCCTGGGCTGAGTACTATAGACAACAAGCAGCCTACTACGCCCAGACAAGTCCCCAGGGAATGCCACAGCATCCTCCAGCACCTCAGGTATAATAAATTTGCTAATGTGTTGATTTCAACTCCAGTCCTGTTTTCTGCATGTTTACTGTTGTCTGGGATTATGTTTGCCTTTTAAATTTTTATCAGGCAAAGTATAACTAAATGAAGTACTGTGGTATATTGTTTGGGTTTTTTTGTTTGTTTGTTTGTTTTTTACAATGCTTTCTGGCATCTGAGTGCTAGATATCTCTATAATGCCTTTGATTTTAAAAATAAATTTTTTTCCCCCAGGGATTTGCAAATCATGCAAGAAGCCACCACCATTTATATTAACCAGTTTTTCTTTCTTAAAGGATTCACTCCTGAGTTAGCTCCATTTAAAGGATTTTCTTTAACTTTTTGTGTATTTCTTATGTATCTCTTCTGCACAGGGCCAATAATAAGAAGTGGACAATACAGTATTTGCTTCATTGTGTGGGGGAAAAAAACCTTTGTTAAATATATGGATGCAGACGGCTTGATGAAGATCTTAATTTTGTTTTTGGTTTAAAATAGTGTTTTTTCTTTCTTTCTTTCTTTCTTTTTTTTCTTTTTTTTTTTTGAAAATGTACAAAATATCTATCACTACTGATAGGAGGTTAATATTTCTGTGTAGAAATGAAAATTGGTTTGTTTTTAGTATTTAGTGTAGATGTACACATTCCAGCAAATGTATTTGCAACTATTATGTGGTCAATGCTTTGTGATATAAATGTACTTTTTTCAATGTATACTTTCACTTTTAAAATGCCTGTTTTGTGCTTTACAATAAATGATATGAAACCTCCTGTGTCGGTAAGTTGGATATGTGGGTATTTAAAGGATTCATAATTTCTTAGCAATGATAAATTAAGATACATATACACAAATATATAAGCTTTCCCCATGAAATATTAATTTGAGTTTTTAAACACTGGCATGTTTTTTTCCCCCTTGCAGTATAGTAGTAGATTGGAGGATCTTTTCCATTTATTGTATTTGGCTGTTTCAGCACAAGTAATCCTGATATCTTCATTTTTTTCCCCTTCTGTTTGATTAAAAACTGCATGTGTGTACAGTGATCTTTTGGCATACTTCCATTGCATTAACAGTGAAATTTCCTTTTATACATGACCACTGTTTCAGACCTGTACTGCTGCTATAACAGTTAACCTTTCTGTTTTTAATTTGATAATTACTTGATTTCCAAGACTGTTTCAGTTTTCGGATAGTGAATATGAGTAGTCTATAATAAGAACAGTTTTTTCATGTAAAGCAGCTCTTGCAAATGTATACAATATTAGAGTGTTTCTTTCTAAATTTAGGGTAGAAAAAGTAGTAGTGTGCAAAAAGTATAGCTACAGTGCATCTGCCATTGAAACATTATTGGGGTATGAAAATGTTCAAGTTTTTTTTTTCTTTTTTTTCTTTTTGCAGTATAGATAAGCTTTGTTTTGTAAATGCACAAGTCCAATCATTGAATCAACTTAATTTTTTTATGTACTTAAAATCATTTTATTACTCTATAACACTCATGCTGAAGTTCTGATATTTTGTTGAAATCCATTGTTTTACTCTTTGCATATTTGTTGGCTCTTTGCATATTAATATATTAGACTACATGCAAATACAGTCTGTCTTGCCATTGTCTGTTGAAGTGCAGGTTTGATCCAGCCAGTATAGAACTAGCTCTGTAGGGGTGAGGAGGACTGTGCTGTGTATCATCCTTGATTGTGTTCCTTCAAGGAGCATTGCACTGTAAGTACATCAGAATGACAAATTGATGAACTGCAACAGTATCTTTTTGTCAATGTTCCACATAATGCAAATGCCATACTTTGTGTGAATATTATGTTGGAATACAGTGCTTATATCTTGGAAAACCATAACTGCTTCTTAATTTAACGTAGAATAATTCATAGGTCTGTATTTTTTTTTAAAGTGAGCTTAATGGGTAAGTATTTTTGATATGCTTTAGCTATAGCTAAAGAAAACTGATCATTAACAAAGTTGAATAGTATTACTCATTGGTGCTCCTAAAATATATTGTTTTTCAGTGTAAAACATGCATATCTTATATATTAATATGAAAGACTTGAAATGTATCAGACAGAGTGGTTTTCAGTTTGCAAATATTAAGCAATGTAGTGGTTTTAACACCATTTCCTATATATATATATACTAGTTCTTTCATTGGTGGGGGAGCACCATTTGCTGTTCTGAATATACTATAAAGAAAGATGTGCAAGGACATAAATGTTGAGATTACTTATAGGGTAGAAAATAGCAGTACAGTTCATTGTAGATGTTTTGAAATGTTGTTTGACTGTTTTATAGAACCTAGAGTGACTTCCCTTACCCTTATTTAGATATGGATATGTAGTTCTAGCTTCAAGTTTAATAGTTAAGGAGTTATCTGTTATCTTTAAGAGTAGGGTATTGATGTGAACAGTTTCAGTATTTTGCATGATACTGTTTTATAGATGAACTTTTAGGAAAGTGGTACATTTATTAATTAAACTGAAGAGATAGTTCAGTTGGATTCAATATCATAACTCACAAATTGGAGGCTGTTGATTTTGATTCATTTAAGGTTTAAAATCTTTATTAATTGCAAACAGTGCAATTATTTATACTTCACAGTGCCTTCCCAGACCTTCCACCTTAGGTTCTGCTGCAAAAAGCAACAGGTAAGCACAACCTAAGGACATATATAAATAAATATTTCAGTACATTAATGTTGTCCCTGTGAGGTTTTTGTGGTTGTGTATTCAAAAGCAATCTGCTACTGCTTCCCCAAAGTGTATTTTGTTATTTATGCTACCATTTCAGTGGAAAGTCTTTAAGTTGTTCAAACAACTGTTTACATTTCTGGGTAATGTTTTTTATTTTAATTTTTTAAATTAAAATGGGAAAAAATGATGAGTAGATTGCTGCTGTAATTAAACTACATCCGAACTTTTCCCAAATATAGAAGAATTGTTAAAATTTTAAAAAGGACAGTTACATAGTTTTCAGGATTTAGGAAATCATTTGGTCAGACACTTCAACAGCCTTCACAATCTGTTTATGATTGACAAGACATTTTCTTTGCCCTCCAAAGCTATGGAGTCTTTATTTTTTTTCTTATTCTTGAACTGTAGTAATTCAGTAAGGACATTATGGGTCAAGAATTTCATTATGACTTTTTTTTTTTAGACAATTCAGTTTTCATAACTTTTTTATATACACTGAAAAAGGAAAAAATTATAAGAAATACTGGCAGTAAGTTTTGGTAAAGGCATGTGCATCAGTGAAATGTTAACTGTATAGCAAATAACCTTTCATAATCTGTATAGCAACCAATATTTTTCTGGTTTATAATACTTTAATAACTGACGCTGCATTTTATTTTTTGCCAGTTTAAAATGTTTGTGTGTTCTTATAGATGATTTTAACTGGTACATATTTTGAGTTAAGATGAATGTATTAAAGCAGCATCATATCAGTTTTGTTTATTCGATTTCTAAAATGTGCTGATCCTTTTAAAACTCCTGCTTATCTTTGCAACAAAGAAAAATATTCAAAAATACTGCCTTCATTTTCACACACAGTGCTGAAGATGCTGCAAGCACCAAATCATAGCTCATAAAATCAGGTCCTGAGATAGTTACCCATAAGAGGAATCCTTTGAGTGTATGCCATTGGTGAGCCGATGAGCATGGACCATAGAAGGGCTCAATGTAGAAGGTAAAATTGGCAAATCATAATTGAGAAAAATGAAATGTTTTCCCATACATAATATATGGTATAGGGTGTAATGTACCTGCTTTGATCACTTTTCATTTTAAAGTGCTATTCACTTGATCTTAAATGTTCCATGAACTGTTAAATTTTGAAAGTCATGTAGTTATTGCACCACATTTATGTGTGTGTATGTGTGTTTTAATAGTCAATGATAGGTATGTTAAGATTGATATTAAGGAGCTCTTTGAACCTTAAGAGCCTGTCAAGTTTTGGTTAGTTGTAGTTTGCATTTTTATAAAACAAAATACATATGAATGCTAATAGATATTGGGGCATTGTTTCTATCTCATGAGAATTTTTTTTTATTCATTATCATAAGCCTTCACTGATACTGCAAGTATTTTTTAAATGGCGCTAATCTTACCCTTGAAATAAATGGAAAGCAGAAAAGGTGAGCCAGTTGATTTGAATGCAATGGATGTTAGGAGTGGTAGAAAGAATGTTTAGCTTGAAATTGATTTATTTTATTTAGCACTTAAACTTGACAATGTGTTTTTGTTTTTAAGATTTCTTAGTGTGGTAGTACTTAGAATTCTTACGGTTTGATGTTTCTTTTAGAAATGGGAAGTATACTTTCATTTTTAATTAATGAAAATGGTTTTAATACTAAAACTAGTGGTTTAATACTAGTTGTTTATGAGCATTGTAAAATACATCCTTAGACAGATACCTTAGTAGTTAATTACAGGAGTGGGTTTGGATAGGAGTGAACAGAGTACCTTAAGAGGGAAATAGAAATGTATTCAAAGTGATAACATTTGTTTGAATACTCTGCCAGGAGAACCACTTCTGCCTGCAAAGTTATGTTGTCTAGAATAAGGTTGTAGAAATTACTAATTAATGAAGATGTCTTTATTTTCTGAAAATTCTGCCTCACTTTAAAATGTATTTTAACAATACCTAGTTAAAGATAATTTTGACTCTGAAAATAACCTTAGTTTTTGTTTAGTCACTTGAGTTTTCTTGCCACAGTAAACTTTTGAGGGATTTTTTTAAATTGGTGCTTTTAAGAAAGCAAATAAGTCCCAGGATTTTATTTTCTTCAGTGATACCCCTATAGAAACTCTTAAATGTATTTGCACATATATATATATTTTTTCTTATGCATGCTCAATGCATTTTCGTCCTGAGAAAAGTGTTCTCTACAGAAACTACCCGTGTAAAAAGAAGATTGGCTTAAAATGGCTACTGTGATGGGAACAGTGTCTTAGGGAGATGCAGCTTGGACTTGAGGTAAATTGAATACTTTACAAACTGTGGTTTAGAGTTTGCTTTAATACCATTGTATGTAAAAGGGTACATGATTGCTGTAATTTTGTATTGATCATGGTTTCCTCAATAAAAAAATAAATGTACATTGGTGAATATTATAAGGGAATGTTCGTCTCTTTTCTAAAATACTGAAAGACTTTTTTTTAAATACAGAAGTGACTTTATTATGGGTTTACATTGTAAAATAAAATTGTCTTCCAGACAATTAAAATATAAAACAACTTGATTAGTACATGGTTGCTAATTATTTACAAACTCACTTTAAAAACTCAAAATTGAAGATTGTGCCATTTTTCCCTAAATCTAATTCTAGATCTTGAAATCTTTGATTATGTTGAAATTGTTTTCTCCTGCATGAACTATTAATACAAAGTTTTCTCATTAAAATATAATTTGTTCAGGCAAGGTCACAACATAAATTTGCTTTTATAAGCTTGAATATATATCACACACATTTGAAAAGTACGTTTGATATTCTCAACACTCAGAACTCTGTATTAGGCAGTGGTTTCCATCACATTTGCTCTGGCAGTTGTTTCTTAAAAGTCTTCAGTTTTTTTGTTTTCTCCACACACAGGGAGAAATGACACCCCTACCCCCTCATATATCTCTGCTTCAGAAAGACTCTGAAACTACAACAACCAAAATGATAAACTACTGAGGAAAAAAGCCCACTCAAATTGATAGGTTCCAAATTCCTTAACTCAGCTATTTCAGACTAATTTTAGGTGTGCATAGCTCATAAGTGTTATTCTTTCATGCAAAATATGTCCGATTTATGATTTTTTTAAACATCATTGCTGTAAACATGGGAAATACGCAGCCTTTGTATGGGTTCTGATAGAAATAATTGAGTAAATTTCCCACTTGGCCTTATTAAATTACACACCAACGTATACTGCGTAATGTGAATCTGGTGCTCATTTGAAAAGGAAGGAGGTACTTTTCAGACGAGCTTGTGTTGTGAAGACTGTTGGGGAAAGGAATGAGGAGTCAGCATAGTGGCACTTCCAGTTTCCTTTTCTGGCCCCGCCACAGAAAGGATGGATGCAGTAAGAAAGTCGGAGAGAGAGGGTGTGTGTTCCAGGGAGAGGGAAGGGGACCTAGTAGTCGTCAGCTAAAAAAGAGAGAAGAAAAGTGATTTTTTTTTTAAAGGAAAACATTTTTAAATAGAATAAAAGTTCTAGATTCAAAGAGTGATTAATTCTTACTTTCAATGGTAAGAATGCAGGTACTAGCTGCAGAGCCTTTATTGTTCACTGCTTTACACATATACTCTCCTTCATCTTCTGGGAAAGTTTCTGGTAAATAAAGACAGTAAGTTTCTCCTCTTTCAATATATTGATAGTCTTCTCCATCCTGCAATATTTCTCCTTCAAACCACCATGTAATTTCTGGTTTGGGTTCTCCTGTTACTTTAACAGTAAATCTAACTGGCTCACTGTCTACAACCGATGTGTTTTTTAGAGGCTTCTTAAACCACGGAGCTCCTGATCTGGTTTCCGCTTCATCTTCAATGGTGGAGCCATTCATGTTGCTACCCTCTTCTTCCTCCTCCTCTTCTCTTTTCTATAATAAAATAAGTGCATTCAAGTTGGCATTTATACTGTAGTACTATTTTCAGGACAGTGGTTTAGTAATAGAATTTGGAGGTAAATATATTTTTCCCCCCAAAGTAAAGAACGTGTAAGTATGCTTACTACAAAGTATTTTATAAAACATTTCAATTACTTGAAAACTATTAAAATTTTTTTTAATACCTCTTCATAAAACTTCATTGTCTTTAAAAGGTCATCTTTGGAAAATAAAGGAAATATAAGCCTGGTACCTTTTGTAGTGCTGCATCAATTTCCTTTTGTTCAAACTGCATGCGTAATAACTTTTGCTCTTCAATTCTTCTTTGTTCTTCTTCTTCTCTTGCCTTAGCCATTCGTTCAAATCTAGCTTTCATATTCACTTTATGAGTAAATGGAGCCTCACTTTTTTTTGCAGGCTTGATATCAACATCTTCTTCCTTTACAAAAATGGGCCAAGAACAAGAATTGTTGTCTAAAAACCAACAAGAACTGAGATGTTAATAGTTCTGAAGATGTCTAGGCACAAAATAATTAACATGTTTGGTTATGCCTATTTGCCACACTGCAGACATGGACATTTTCACTATCCCCCAATTTGGGAAAGATGAAAGTTTCATTTGTGAACTATTTTCTTAACTCTTGGAATCCTTTTCTCCCAGTGTAAAGATCATACATTATCTCTGGAGTCCTGGTGTATTTATTTGCCTAACCAAATCTCAGTGCTTGTTGATAATGAGTAACAGAAAAGGGTGAGGGTATGATACATTGTTAACAATTATTAAAATACTTCCTTCTCATTAGAGTCTCCATATCACTCTTCACCCTACTACATAATACAGAAATGTAATTTCTGTTATTTCCCACTTCATGGTTTCTTTCCTCGCTCTTTGTTAATAACTGAGATGAATTCCATTGAACAAATAATTTATTGATGGGCAATGGCAAAGAATGTTTTCAGGGAGAATAAACAGGAAGACAACTATTGAAAGAGGCAATGGTGGAACTTGGGGAAATCATTGAGGTGAAGTATGGTTCTGAGTCAGTCTGTTTAGGGTAAACCAGTTTGGTGATGATGAGATCACTCACTGGCCTTTTGATAGCAGTTTTAGTAGAGTGGGGTCTTATGGGTACAGTTAATCCATGGTTTCAAAAGTACTTTAGTTGTAGTCGACTCTTGGTTTCTAAACTACTTAGACTCTTGTGGGTCTATCTGGAAATGCCACCACTTCATATTTCACTGTACTATGAGGAAATTGCTTCCAGGTACCACGTGCAACCAATAAAGGAAATTTTGAAACAAGCTGTAAAATAACTGCCTGTGTAAGAAAAATCTTGGTTCATCAATGTTTTACATTAGTTTGAGGTGTTGCACCGCAGCTCCAATGAATGTAGAAGGAGGAGTTAAAAGTAAGTTGGATAGTTTTTCTGGTTCTCCTGAATCAAATTTTTATTTGATACTGGAAAGTGCTAGAACATCAGACACAACCAGAGACCTAATGGGTAAATTCTATTGTTAACGCCATTATTTAACCTTCAGTGGATAAACATAAAGCCTGACTACCATTATTGTTAATGAACAGTGTTGATATGATTGTTTATTATATTTAAAAGATAGGGTAAAAAGTACATGTTAAACAATGGTTTGCTTGCTTAACAAGCAAAGTATTAAACTGCAGTTTTAATCTCAGCAGGCTTTTCTGAGACTTACATGGAAAGAAAAATGGACCCCCTTTTTCAGACTTAAAACAGTTCATGTTATTCTTTGCTTACAAAATAAATCCTCAAGATAGGATGTTTCAGCAGGCACAATAACTGCTATTCTGACTGAATCCCTCCTGGTTAATAACTTGCCTTCTGAATTTTTGCATAAAATTTTGTGTCGGGCTTCTCTGGTGGCGCAGTGGTTGGGAGTCCGCCTGTCGATGCAGGGGACCACGGGTTCGTGTCCTGATCCGGGAGGATCCCACATGCCGCGGAGCGGCTGGGCCCGTGAGCCATGGCCGCTGAGCCTGCGCGTCCGGAGCCTGTGCTCCGCAACGGGAGAGGCCACAACAGTGAGAGGCCCGCGTACCGCAAAAAAAAAAAAAGGATTCATAAGTTAACTGGGAGAAAGTTCATGAACAGTCTTTCAGTTATTGAGTACAGTTGCCTTTTGTTGAATCCCTGAAAAGCCAGGTTAAAAGTGTTTCCAGGAAATGAATCTACTAAGAGAGTCACGTTATAAATGGAATGATCTTTGTTCTAGAGTCTAGGTGCATTCTTAGCAGGGCATTGATACTCCCAGCATGTGGATATTACAGGCAACCGAAATAGGCAATGAATTTGGGATAAAAATGCAAGGAATGGTTTTGGAGTGCACCTTGTAAGATCTAGATAGAATGTCAAACTAAGGAAATTAAGTGGTTTACCTACCAAATGTTAGTACAGGTTAAGGGTTACAGGAGCTGGGACGGAATTCTTAGATTAGGTTACATGAATGAGTTAGGCCTTGAAAGGTGTCTGGAACATAAAGAGAAGGTATTTTCTAAAGGAGGAAAACAAATATCAGATGGGAGGGGAAGATCCTACTCTGGAAGTTGATTATACTCTGCCAAAACTATGCTAACACAGGATCTCGGTGACCCTTAATCTAGAGGGATATGATAGGAGGAATGTCAGGTTCTACACAGGAAACTCAATTTAGGACATCTTCATGGATTACAGAAGATCAGCCAGGTCCTAATCTCATATCCTTTTATACAAGAGTCAGTAATAGAATTAAAACCAGAAGCTACGTACCTCATTTATTTTACCTACAAATTTTATAGGACTAGGTATCACTGAGGTTTCACTATCTTTTTAAAAAAAAAGGAAGCACATGCATGCTTATTTACATTCTTTACCTTCTGTGATTTGTCTCTAAAGGATCAACTGATCTTATGGCCCATCCGTCCATTTAATGTTGGTGTTCTCCAGGGTTTTATCATTCACCTTCCAACTATTAACTCTCAAGATGGTTTTATCTACATCTATACTTTGAAACAATCTGTAGCTCCTGCCTCTTCCCTGAGCCCAGTACCTGTGTTTCAGACTGCCATTATCTTTCCAAATATAGCTCAAACTTCACAAGTCCAAAACAGTTTATTCACCCCTCCCTCCTCTCCTGACCTCCTGAATTCTCTGTAGCATCATCTAGTTTCCCCGGTAATCTTGAAGCAATGTTAGGCTTCTCAGCAACCACCTGCCTGTAACTCAGTTTTGTTAAAGTTGGGTCAATTTTTCTCCCTTGCCCCCAACTTCATGACCATCTTCCAGTTTATCCTCCATGATCCCAGGATTCTGTAAACATAAGCCTTTTATCACTCTGTCTTAAAACTGATTATTTGGGCTTCCCTGGTGGCGCAGTGGTTAAGAATCCACCTGCCAATGCAGGGGACACGGGTTTGAGCCCTGGTCCGGGAAGACCCACATGCCGCGGAGCAACTAAGCCCGTGCACCACTACTGAGCCTGCGCTCTAGGGCCCGCGAGCCACGAAGACCGTGCTCTGCAACAAGAGAAGCCACCGCAATAAGAAGCCCACGCACTGCAACGAAGAGTAGCTCCCACTTGCCGCAACTAGAGAAAGCCCGCGCGCAGCAACAAAGACCCAATGCAGCCAAAAAAAAACCCTGATTATTAACATTGTTCCCGGATTATAGTGCCCACAAGGTTAAAAAGGCCCTTCAGCTAGCTGCAACCTAGTTTTACAACATTTTATCCTATCACCTATTATATGAACCTTTCCTTTGAACCTATTTTCCACTCTGCCAGATAAAGTTTTACAACCTTCCTGTTGACTCACATTGTCCTTCCAATCTGGAATGCTTTCCCTCTTTAACTGAAACTTCTATTCAACCTTCACATTCAGCTAAAATGTCATTTTCTCAGCCCTGTTAAACATCTCCTAGGAATACTGATTCCATACTACTTGGTCCCATAACACTAAATACATAACTATCTTAGCACTTAATGACAATTTTAATTGTTTTCATACATCTCATTAGGCTGGATTTCTTGAAGGCATATTATATTCACTTTTATGTACCCAAAACTTAACATAGGGCCCAACATAGAAGATATTAAAAATAGCAATGGCATTAGTTTTTAGCTGTGACAAAATGGTTTATAACCCAGTCCCTAAGTCCTTATGTTTTTGTGTATGTTGCACTAAGTTCAGATGCATATCAATTTAATTGATATCTGGATGTTCTACAGCATCTCCATTTTTCTAGCTTGTGACCTCCCTTCCTACCAAACTCCTATGTTCCCCTATTACCTAGTATACCCAGTCACTTTGATTCCTCTCCACCACCATTTCCAAGCTAAGTCTTGCCAGTTTTGTATCCTACATACTTATCAGTCCTCTCCATTCCAGTTCTAGTTCAAATCCTCATGTTTTCTCTGACCACCCTGTACAAAATTGTACCACATAATCTATAGTCTTTTACCCTGCTTTGTTAATCTCCATAGCTTTTATTTATTACCCAATCATTGTTTCCATTCCCTGTCTCCTGCCCCACACCTGTTAGATTCTAAACACCATATGAGCGAGGACTGCAGGTTTATTCACCAATGTAGTCCCAGTGTCCAGAACAGTCTCCGGAACATAGTAGGCTTTCAAATAATTTTTTAATGCATAAGTCTAAAGCCATCTTTAGCTTCAGCATGATCTTGCGATAAAGATGCCTATTTGATAATATCATTCCATGTTTTAAAAATCCCTTCATTGCACCCCAATAAAACAAAGTTCCTTAATATGGCATCTAAGATGGGTCATCTTGCCTGTGCTTGCGTCTTCATCATCTTTTGCTGTGCTTGCACTCTACTTGTCTCAGTAATAATGAATTGCTTATAGTCCTGGAATTTGCCCATAGTTTCATCATTCTTTTTATTCACCAATCTCCTCTGAAGACCCTCCCAAATTCCCATACCTGTTTTATAGTTAAATGTATGATGAAAATCAATTTTTAGAAGAATATATGTTAAATATAACATAAAATGGCAATTTTGACAGAATAAGTTTTCCAGATCTTATTTAAACCAATATTCATAATCATGGAACTAGTCCTTAAGCTGGAATGGCCATTATAGGTCATCTAGTGAGTGCCTCCTTATTTTACATATGGAGGTACTTCAAATTCATGTCACCTGAATTCTGATTTAGGCTCTGCCACTGAATGATTGGCATGACTTTGAACATATCATATAGGCTTTGTTGGCCTCATCTTTAAGAAAGTAGGTATGAATCATCTCTGGAGTTTAATATACACTGGTTCTACTGATTCAAAGTAAAACTTGTGCCAATAAATATTTCTGAGCTATTTTTGCTAAAGTGAACCATTTGATGTTCACTGTAGGCTTTAATTCTTATAAAAGTCATTTTGGAACAATGCTAGAGTAGGGAAATCTTTTTAAAGTCTCTTAAGATCTTAATGTGCTTTTGCTATTTAGTTCCAAGATTATTTTATACACTGATGGTTAACTGTAAATTCCAACACTTATTTCAAAGTCAATGTTATTTCTGTTAAGTTCATCATCATTACTGAACTATAACTGTTAAATATAAAACAGTATTACCTCATGAAAGTTTTCTGCTTCTCGCTCTTTAATTTCAAGATCAATTGCTCTTCTTCTTGCTCGTTCTTCTTCTATCTTTTTCTGTATTTGTTTTTCAGACAATTGTCCAATTTTTTCAAACTTGCTTTTTAGATTTTTAGCTTGAATAGAGCCACTCCTTTTCAATTTGATTAATTCTTCATATTCCCTGCTCAGTTCAAAGGTTTCATTTTCTTCTTCTTCCTTCAAAAAAATTGATTTTTAATATTAAATACCAGAAAATTAGTTTGTACAATAAACCATCCAGAAAGTTCACTATTTCTTATTTGAAGCCAAAACTAAATGTTAAATAACTTCCTCCCTAAACACAGTGCCTAAATTTACTAATTAAAAGTAGTGCTACAAATTTAAGACTGTAGATAACATTTCATTTAAAATGCTATTTAATTAGGGACTATGGCTCAAAACCTCATTAACATTCCATTATAACCTGCTAAAAGTAAAATATGTACACGATTAGCTTTTACTAGGAATTGTAGGAAGACCTTTGTTTAGGGGAAGGTAAAGAAAATTCAAAAACTACTGGGCTAGGAGTCAATAGTTCTGACTCTGATACTGTGTGGCCTTTTGCCTGGTCACTTAGTCCACTGGACATGATTTTTTCATCTCTATATAGAGCCACAGTATCTCTAAAATTCCTCCTGCCTTTCATTTGATGATAGTCAAAGTTAAATATTACTCTTAATAATTCAACTGAATTAAGCATTTCTACAGTCTGGTAAAATCCCTACATTTTGCTACATATCACTTGTATTCTCAATTTTATATTCTGCCAAGAAAGATGAGTCAACAAAAATTGGGTTCGAATTCTTTATACCATTTTATCTTGAATACCTTATTCAGGTTCCTTTCCCTTGTCTTTTACCTTGTCTTTCCCTTTTCTTTGTATACTTCGTACACTTTGAAGTATACTTTGTATACTTTGTAAACCCTAATGGACTGGTAGAATATTGCAGTTATTCCTGGTACACTTCTCCTGGGGAAGACCTAGAGTTCTAGGCAGAGAGAAAAAAAAAGGTGGGACTGGGCAGGGTGGGGTGCGGGAAGAGTCACAGTGGATGATGTTGACATGAGGCTTAATTTCTTGGTTCAACAAAGGGAAAAAAGAAAGTTTATTCCTTTATACTACCTCCACTTTTTGGTCTATGTGGGTGAAAATGGGCAACTCCTAAAATACCAGAAATTAACAAAGTATGACATCACATCATATCACAATGGTTCCCACATCACTCTGATCAAAATTAATGGTTGAACTAATCAGTTATGATCTATGTAATCTTGGAACTGGCATTTTACTTGTTTGAAAACTCCCAGACATAGTGGAGTAAGTCACTTAGTAGCACCAGAATGTCAGACAATTACACCCTGCCATATATGAATTAGATTACTTCCCCATAGTATTACTAAAATATATTCTAATTTACTTTGTTTTTCTAGACAGACAATTCATTTTCAGCTTCCTTTATAAAATAAATGCTATTACATTTTTTTAAAATTCTGAGGGTACACCTTGAAGTATTTTCCTACAGCATATTCATTATATTTTCTTATTAACTATATATTTATGCAGCATTTATAGTCTCTTGGTTGACCTGGGCAAGGAAGTAAATATCCCCACAGTCCCATTGCTCCAACCCATGACAAAGAGGCAACTTCTAAGAGATTGCGACCTCTGTGAAGGAACCCACTCGGTTCCTAGATCAGGAGTTGGCAAGGGGCCCCCACCAAGTCACCTACCAAACATGCCATATCACTGCCAATCCTACTTAGGCTGGGAAAGCCACTGCTCGCCTCACCCCAAGTAATGGGGTTGTGCATTCATCCCCAACACTGTTGTTCGTGTAGCTGCTAGGGCCCCCTGCCCAGCCGGAGGCCAAGGGTGACGGTGGAATGCTGGCCTCCTCCCTCACCCTCCCCACTTCTGCCTATGCAACTGGTTGGCCATCCAGATGGAAGGAAGCAGTGTTCAGGGTTAGGAAGACGAAGGTTAGACAGGGACCTAGGACATCAGGAGGTAGGAAGAGGGCTGCTGAGAGCCCACCATGAGGAAGCACGGAGACGTCACATGGAGTGGGTGAGCCAAGGCTCTGAGACTCTAGTGCAGGTTCCACTGTCCAACCAACTTTCAATGACAACACACACAAGTTCAAAGATAAACTTATTTAAAATTTCAAAGGCAACCTCAGAGCACTAAATCCTGTGTCCCTTGAGCATGGGGTCCTGTGAGGGCACAAGTTGCATGTTCATGAAGCTGGCCCTGTACAGTCTATAGGTATGTATGTGTATATATGTATTTTTAAAATTATTTATTTATTTTGGCTGTGTTGGGTCTTTGTTGCTGTGTGAGGGCTTTCTCTAGTTGCGGCGAGCGGGGGCTGCTCTTCGTTGCGGTGCGCGGGCTTCTCATTGCGGTGGCTTCTCTTGTTGTGGAGCACAGGATCTAGACGCGTGGGCTTCAGTAGTTGCGGCACACAGGCTTCAGTAGTTGTGGCTCGCGGGCTCTAAGGCGCAGGCTCAGTAGTTGTGGCGCACAGGCTTAGTTGCTCCGCAGCATGTGGGATCTTCCCGGACCAGGGCTCGAACCCGTGGTCCCCTGCATTGGCAGGCTGATTCTTAACTACTACACCACCAGGGAAGTCCCTATATATGTATTTTTAAAATTCATTTCAATGCTGGTGAAACCATACTAAGGTATTTAATAGTATCAAAATTCTATCTTAGAATAATTTAATAAAATACAGGCATAACTTGGAGATATTGGGAATTCAATTCCAGACCACTGTAATAAAGCGAATATCTTAATAAAGTGAGTCACATGAATTTTTTGGTTTCCCAGTGCATATAAAAGTTATGTTTACACTATACTGTAGTCTATTAAGTGTGCAATAACATTATGTCTAAAAAAATAATGTACATACCTTAACTTTAAAATATTGCTAAAAATTGCTAACCATCACCTGAGCCTTCAGTGAGTTGTAATCTTTTTGCTGTTGGACAGTCTTTCCTCAGTGTTGATGGCTGCTGGCTGATCAGGGTGTTAATTGCTGAGGCTGGGGCGGCTGGGGCAGTTTCTTAAAATAAGACAACAATGAAGTTTGCTGCATCAATTGACTCTTTCTTTTGTGAACGACGTCTCTGTAGCTTGCAATGCTCTTTGATAGCATTGTACCCGCTGTAGAATTTCTTCCAAAATTGGAGTCAGTCTTCTAAAACTCTGCTGGTGCTTTATCAACTAAGTTTATGTAATATTCTAAATCCTTTGCTGTCATTTTAACAATCTTCACAGCACCTTCACCAGGAGTAGCTTCCTCATCTCCCAGCCTTCATAGAACTGAAGAGAGTTAGGGCCTTGCTGTGAAGTGTTAAAATCACTTTCTTTTTTCATCCATAAGAAGCAACTCCTCATTCATTAGTTTTATCATGAGATTGCAGCAATTCATTCACATCTTCAGACTCCACTTCTAATTCTACTTTTCTTGCTATTTCCACATCTGCATTTACTTCCTCCACTGAAGGCTTGAACTCCTCAAAGTCATCCATGAGGGTTGAAATCAACTTTTGCTAAACTCCTGTGAATTTGATATTTTGACCTCTTCCCATGAATCACAAATATTCTTAATGGTACCTGGAATGTTGAATCCTTTCCAGAAGGTTTTTAATTGATTTTGTCCATATCCATCAGAGGAATCACGATCTATGGCAGCTATAGCCTTACAAAACGTATGTCTTCAATAATAAGACTTGAAAGTAGAAATTACTTCTTGATCCATGGGCTGCAGAATGGATTCTGTGCTAGCAGGCATGAAAACAACATTAATATCGTCACAAATCTCAATCAGAGCTCTTGGGTGATCAGGTGCACTAATTTTTTTGTTAACATCTTTATTGGAGTATAACTGCTTCACAATGGTGAGTTAGTTTCTGCTTTATAACAAAGTGAATTAGCTATACATATACATACATCCCCATATCTCCTCCCTCCTGCGTCTCCCTCCCACCATCCCTATCCGACCCCTCTAGGTGGTCACAAAGCACCGAGCTGATCTCCCTGTGCTATGCGGTTCCTTCCCACTAGCTATCTACTTTACATTAGGCAGTATATATAAGTCCATGCCACTCTCTCACTTCGTCCCAGCTTACCCTTCCCCCTCCGCGTGTCCTCAAGTCCATTCTCTACGTCAGCGTCTTTATTCCTGTCCTGCCCGTAAGTTCTTCATAACCATTTTTTTTTTAGATTCCATATATATGTGTTAACAGATGGTATTTGTTTTTCTCTTTCTGACTTACTTCACTCTGTATGACAGACTGTAGGTCCATCCACCTCACTACAAATAACTCAATTTTGTTTCTTTTTATGGCTGAGTAATATTCCATTGTATATATGTGCCACATCTTTATCCATTCATCAGTTGATGGACACTTAGGTTGCTTCCATGTCCTGGCTATTGTAAATAGAGCTGCAATGAACATTATGGTACATGACTCTTTTTGAATTATGGTTTTCTTGGGGTATATGCCCAGTAGTGGGATTGCTGGGTCGTATGTTAGTTCTATTTGTAGTTTTTTAAGGAACCTCCATACTGTTTCCATAGTGGCTGTAACAATTTACATTCCCATCAACAGTGCAAGAGGGTTCTTTTCTCCACACCCTCTCCAGCATTTATTGTTTCTAGATTTTTTGATGATGGCCATTCTAACCAGTGTGAGATGATACCTCATTGTAGTTTTGATTTGCATTTCTCTAATGATTACTGATGTTGAGCATTCTTTCATGTGTTTGTTGGCAATCTGTATATCCTCTTTGGAGAAATGTCTATTTACCTCTTCTGCCCATTTTTGGATTGGGTTGATTGTTTTTTTGATATTGAGCTGGATGAGCTGCTTGTAAATTTTGGAGATTAATCCTTTGTCAGTTGCTTCGTTTGCAAATATTTTCTCCCATTCTGAGGGTTGTCTTTTGGTCTTGTTTATGGTTTCCTTTGCTGTGCAAAAGATTTTAAGTTTCATTAGGTCCCATTTGTTTATTTTTGTTTTTATTTCCATTTCTCTAGGAGGTGGGTCAAAAAGGATCTTGCTGTGATTTATGTCATAGAGTGTTCTTCCTATGTTCTCCTCTAAGAGTTTTATAGTATCTGGCCTTACATTTAGGTCTTTAATCCATTTTGAGTTTATTTTTGTGTATGGTGTTAGAGTGTTCTAATTTCATTCTTTTACATGTAGCTGTCCAGTTTTCCCAGCACCACTTATTGAAGAGGCTGTCTTTTCTCCATTGTGTATTCTTGACTCCTTTATCACAAATAAGGTGACCATATGTGTGTGGGTTTATCTCTGGGCTTTCTATCCTGTTCCATTGATCTATATTCCTGTTTTTGTGCCAGTACCATACTGTCTCAATTACAGTAGCTTTGTAGTATAGTCTGATGTCAGGGAGCCTGATTCCTCCAGCTCCGTTTTTCTTTCTCAAGATTGCTTTGTCTATTCGGGGTCTCTTGTGTTAAAATACAAATTGTGAAATTTTTTGTTCTAGTTCTGTGAAAAATGCCAGTGGTAGTTTCATAGGGACTGCATTGAATCTGTAGATTGCTTTGGGTAGTATAGTCATTTTCACAATGTTGATTCTTCCAATCCAAAAACATGGTATATCTCTCCATCTGTTTGTATCATCTTTAATTTCTTTCATCAGTGTCTTATAGTTTTCTGCATACAGGTCTTTTGTCTCCTTGGGTGGGTTTATTCCTAGGTATTTTATTCTTTTTGCAATGGTAAATGGGAGTGTTTCCTTAATTTCTCTTT
The DNA here is from genome assembly GCF_003676395.1 of Aethalodelphis obliquidens. Taxonomy (NCBI): domain Eukaryota; kingdom Metazoa; phylum Chordata; class Mammalia; order Artiodactyla; family Delphinidae; genus Aethalodelphis; species Aethalodelphis obliquidens. The sequence continues at coordinate 14,809,143 of NW_020837957.1, read as the reverse complement.
CAGATTTTTCATCATTAGTGTATAGGAATGCCAGAGATTTCTGTGCATTAATTTTGTATCCTGCTACTTTACCAAATTCATTGATTAGCTCTAGTAGTTTTCTGGTAGCATCTCTAGGATTGTCTATGTTTAGCATCGTGTCATCTGCAAACAGGTTTACTTCTTCTTTTCTGATTTGGATTCATTTTATTTATTTTTCTTCTCTGATTGCTGTGGGTAAAACTTCCAAAACTATGTTGAATAACAGTGGTGAGAGTGGGTAACCTTGTCTTGTTCCTGATCTTAGTGGAAATGGTTTCAGTTTTTCACCATTGAGAACCATGTTGGCTGTGGGTTTGTCATATGTGGCCTTTATTATGTTGAGATAAGTTCCCTCTATGCCTACTTTCTAGAGGGTTTTTATCATTAATTGGTGTTTGATTTTGTCAAAAGCTTTTTCTACATCTATTGAGATGATCATATGGTTTTCATTCTTCAGTTTGTTGGTATGGTGTATCACATTGATTGATTTGCGTATATTGAAGAATCCTTGCATTCCTAGGATAAACCCCACTTGATCAATGGTGTATGATCCTTTCAATGTGCTGTTGGATTCTGTTTGCTAGTATTTTGTTGAGGAGTTTTGCCTCTATGTTCATCAGTGATATTGGCTTGTAGTTTTCTTTCTTTGTGACATCTTTGTCTGGTTTTGGTATCAGGGTGATAGTGGCCTTGTAGAGTTTGGGAGTGTTCCTCCCTCTGCTATATTTTGGAAGAGTTTGAGAAGGATAGGTGTTGGCTCTTCTCTAAATGCTTGATAGAATTCGCCTGTGAAGCCATTTGGTCCTGGGCTTTTGTTTGTTTGAAGACTTTTAATCACAGTCTCAATTTCAGTGCTTGTGATTGGTCTGTTCATATTTTCTATTTCTTCCTGGTTCAGTCTCGGAAGGTTGTGCTTTTCTAAGAATTTGTCCATTTATTCCAAGTTGTCCATTTTATTAGCATATAGTTGCTTATAGTAATCTCTCATGATCCTTTGTATTTCTGCAGTGTCCTTTGTTACATCTCTTTTTTTTTTTTTTTCCGTACGCAGGCCTCTCACCACTGTGGCCCTTCCCGCTGCAGAGCACAGGCTCCGGATGCGCAGGCTCAGTGGCCATGGATCATGGGCCCAGCTGCTCCATGGCACGCGGAATCCTCCCAGACCGGGGCACGAACCCACGTCCCCTGCATCGGCAGATGGACTCTCAACCACTGCGCCACCACGGAAGCCCTCATTTTTCATTTCTGATTCTATTGATTTGAGTCTTCTTTTTTTTCTTGATGAATCTGGTTAATGGTTTATTAATTTTGTTTATCTTCTCAAAGAACCAGCTTTTAGTTTTATTGATCTTTGCTATTGTTTCCTTCATTTATTTCTGATCTGATCTTCATGATTTCTTTCCTTCTGCTAACTTTGGGGTTTTTTTCTTCTTTCTCTAATTGCATTAGGTGTAAGGTTAGGTTGTTTATTTGAGATGTTTCTTGTTTCTTAAGGTAGGATTGTATTGCTATAAACTTCCCTCTTAGAACTGCTTTTGCTGCATCCCATAGGTTTTGGGTCGTTGGCTTTCATTGTCATTTGTTTCTAGGTATTCTTTGATATTCTCTTTGATTTTTTCAGTGATCTCTTGGTTATTAAGTACTGTATTGTTTAGCCTTCATGTGTTTGTATTTTTTACAGCGTTTTTCCTCTAATTGATATCTAGTCTCATAGCGTGTAGTCAGAAAAGATACTTTATACGATTTCAGTTTTCTTAAGGCTTGATTTGTGACCCAAGATATGACCTATCCTGGAGAATGTTCCATGAGCACTTGAGAAGAAAGTGTATTCTGTTGTTTTTGGATGGAATGTCCAATAAATATCAATTAAGTCCATCTTGTTTAATGTATCATTTAAAGCTTGTGTTCTCTTATTTATTTTCTTTTTGGATGATCTGTCCATTGGTGAAAGTGGAGTGTTAAAGTCCCCTAATATGATTGTGTTACTGTCGATTTCCCCTTTTATGGCTGTTAGCCTTTGCCTTATGTAGTGAGGTGCTCCTATGTTGGGTGCATAAATATTTACAATTGTTATATCTTCTTCTTGGATTGATCCCTTGATCATTATGTAGTGTCCTTCACTGTCTCTTGTGATAGTCTTTATTTTAAAGTTTATTTTGTCTGATATGAGAATCGCTACTCCAGCTTCCTTTTGATTTACATTTGCATGGAATATCTTTTTCCATCCCCTAACTTTCAGTCTGTATGTGTCCTTAGGTCTGAAGTGGGTCTCTTGTTGACAGCATATATACGGGTCTTGTTTTTGTATCCATTTAGCCAGTCTGAGTCTTTTAGTTGGCACATTTAATCCATTTACATTTAAGGTAATTATCAATATGTATGTTCCTATTACCATTTTCTTAATTGTTTGGGGTTTGTTATTGTATATCTTTTCCTTCTCTTGTGTTTCCTGCCTTCAGTGCACCTGAAGTTTCTTTGAGGTGCACTATTAATGAGCAGTAATATTTTAAAGGAATCATTTTTTTCTGAGCAGTAGGTCTTAACAGTGGGCTTTAAATATTCAGTAAACCAGGTTGTGAATAGATTGCTATATCTAGGTTCTCTGTTCCATTTATAGAGCACTGGCAAAGTAGATTTAGCAGAATTCTCAAGGACCCTAGGATTTTCAGAATGGTAAATAAGCATTGGCTTCAACTTAAAGTCACCAGCTATGTTTTATCCTATAACAAGAGAGTCAGCCTGTCTTTTGAAGCTTTGAAGCCAAACATTGACTTCTCCTCTCTAGCTAAAAAAGTCCTAGATGGCATCTTCTTCCAATACAAGCCTGTTTGTCTACATTGAAAATCTATTGTTTAGTGTAGCCACCTTCATTTTGATTATCTTAGATCTTCTGAATAACTTCTGCAGCCTCTACAACAGCACTTGCTGTTTCATCTTGCACTTTTTTGTTACAGAGATGGCTTCTTTCCTTAAACTTCAAGAAGCAACCTCTGGTAGCTTCAGATTTTTCTTCTGCAACTTCCTCATCTCTCAGTCTTCATAGAATTGAAGAGAGTTAGGGCCTTGCTCTGGAGTAGGCTTTGGCTTAAGGGAATGTTGTGGCTTATGTGACCTTCTATCCAGACCACTAAAACTTTTTCCACATCGACAGTAAGGCTGTTCCACTTTCTTATCATTTGTGTGTTCACTGGAGTAGCACTTTTAATTTCCTTCAAGAACTTTTCCTTTGCATTCACATCTTGGCTAATGGTTTGGCCCAAGAGGCCTAGATTTTGGCCTATCTATCTCAGCTTTCGACGTTCCTTCCTCACTAAGCTTAATCTTGCTAGCTTTATTTAAAGTGAGACAAATCGCTTCTTGGCCAAGTGTAAAGTGAGAGATGTGCGACTCTTACCTTCACTTAAACACTCAGAGACCATTAATTGGCCTAATTTCAATACTATTGTGTAAGGGAACAGGTAGGCCCAAAGAGAGGGAAAGAGATGGGCAAACAGCCGGTCAGTGAAGCAGTCAGAACATACACACTTATCGATTAAGTTTACCATCTTATATGGGAGCAGTTTGTGGTGCCCCCAAACAGCTACAATAGTAACAATGAAGATCACTGATCACAGATCACCATAACAAATATAATAATAATGAAAAAGTTTGAAATATTGAGAGCATTACCAAAATGTGATACAGAGACACAAAGTGAGCAAATGCAGTTGGAAAAATGGTGGCAACAGACTTGCTCCATGCAGGGTTGCCACAGACCTTCAATTTGTAAAAAGTGCAGTACCTGCAAAGTGCAATAAAGTGAAGCACAATAAAATGCAGTATGCCTGTAAAATTATTCAAAGAGTTGCCAAACTGATGTTCCTATTAGCATCCATGGTACTCTTATAGTTTTTTCTTATTTTGATTACCAGTTTAATTCTGTTTCAAGGAAAATAAGTATAACTGGGTATATTAAGTATGCTAGAGTGACAGTTCTCAATCATGGTGTAATCTCACACAATTGTGAGGTATATAGGAAGAAATATTTACTTACATACTACAGTAATATCTCAGTCACTTGGAATCTTATATATTTTTCAAACTAGCAAGAAGGAGTAGAGTTATAGCAGGCTGGAAAGGTACACTCAACTATGCTGAAACTTGTACCAAGTGCCTCATAAGAGTGTCCTTTATGTAAAAATAATAATACTTAGAAAGTTATTGTAAGGTAATGCATGTGAAATACTGAGATTACTAAATATTTGTGGAATAAAAATGGACACTTCTTAAAGTCTTACCTCTCCCATTTCTTGTCTCAGTTGTTCAAATTCCTGTTTTTCCATCTCTAGCTTATGCTTCCGTTCCTCCTCTGTTCGTCGTCTTTCTTCTTCCATTTTTTGTTTTAATAATTCTTCAAAATTAATTTCTAGTTTTCCAGGTGTAAGAGATTCTTGAGAGGTTGTTTTATACATCTCTGGGGAGTCATCATCTACTACCTATTTAAAATAATTCTTTTATCACTCTTGCCAGAATTATACATACTACAAAGGGAATATTTCTTGAATAGAAAGGTTTCACATTGAACTAAAACCCAAAAATTCTCTTTAAAAGTATAAAACAATAAACAAGAAGGAATTATTAGAAACTGTAAGACTAAAGTATTTTGTAGTAACAGAGAAAATGGTGACCATAAAGTCTCCATTCCAGTGAACACAAATAAATACTTTGACTTTATACTATGAGTAATTTGAATTAGACATTAAGATATTCTAACAAATTTTTTTTAATTAAAAAAATTAAAAAGATGTTCTAATATTGGGAAAACGTTTTAATTGGATTAAAATTAACCTCCATTCTGGTAATTAAAATAGAGCATTTCAGTTAAATCATGGTTTTTACCTGAATGAATTAGATATCATGACCCCTTCATAATCAGGCAAAAATCAGTTAATGCTGTGATTTTACTGATTTATTTACTGTCAGGCTAATTAAAAATAAATAATAATAGTTAATACTTATAGCTGCCAGGTACAATTCTAAGCACTTTACGTGTATTGACTTATTTTTCTGTAACCCTGTGAAGTAGGTGTTATTAATATCCCCATTTTATAGATGAGGAAACTGAGGCACTAAAAAGTAACTTGTCCAAAGTCAACACAAATACTATGTGGAAAAGGTGAAATTCCAAACCTTAAAAGTCTTTCTAATAAAACTATAAATAACTATTTAGACTACCTTTTTGTAATTTCATGAATTACATGTCTGCCATTTAGTTATGACCTTGGGCAAGTTACATAGCCTCTCTAAATCTGAGTTTCCTTATCTGTGACAACTTTCATAGAGTTGTCATGAGAATTACATAAAGTTTGGAAACACTTTGCAGTGTGTCTGACACTATGGTAAGCTCCCAAATAGCAGTTTTATTATTACAATATCATTCCCTGTATATAGGCAATCTCTAAATTGCAAATAGAAACTCTGCTTTTAAATCATTGACTTGGAATACATTTTGCCATGAAAAGCAGTGACCTAATTCTAACCCCTGAAAGTATATACATAAACCTCTCACTTGAATTGTGTCCCTGTGGCTGAACTAGAAATAGGAATAAGAGAGGTAAAGGGTAATTATTATTTGTTCCAATTTTTATATATGACAGGCTTTTACCACAGAACCAGTTCAACTCAGAAATAATGTTTATATGGTCTCAAAATCCACAGATTGCCAAAAAAATTTTTATTAATATATGAGTTAACTGAGCAATAATATGAAATGACAATACTTGGCCCTAGATAAGAAAACAACATAAATGAAGGAAAAAGTTTCTCTTTCCTTTCCTGATATAGAAATGTCTTTAGGAAGCCAGAGTTTTGGTTTAATGCCATTTTCCTTCCCTGCACTTTTTCCACTAGTGAGTCATGATAAAATGGCAGATTTGGCCTAAAAATCTGCTCCCAGGACTAGATTTCCTGATCTTCACAGCTACTTCTTATCTACCACTTCTGAACCAGCTGATTCTCCAGAAATTAAGTGCTCTCAGAATGTTTGTAGGGTTTCTGTGTAGAAACCATTTGTGAATCAAGGATTACCTAATAAGATAGTATTAATATCACTTATTCCAACTTAGCCATAAAAAAGAACAAAATAATGCCATTTGCAGCAACATGGATGTAACTACAGATTATCATACTAAGTGAAGTCAGAAAGAGAAAGACAAATACCATATTTGTGGAATCTAAGATATGGCTCAAATGAACCTATCTACAAAACAGAAACAGACTCACAGACATAGAGAACAGACTTGTGGTTGCCAAGGGGGAGGTGGGTGGGGGAGGGAAGGACTGGGAGTGTGGAATTAGCAGATGTGAACTATTATATATAGGATGGATAAACAACAAGGTCCTACTGTATAGCACAGGGAACTATATTCAATATCCTGTGATAAGCCATAATGGAAAGGAATATTAAAAAGAAGAATGTATAAATGTGTATAACTGAGTCACTATGCTGTAGAGCAGAGATTGGCACAGCATTGTAAATCAACTCTACTTCAATAAAAAATAATAATAAAATAAATCACTTATTCCACAAGCATTTACAGGAAGTTTGTTACACTAGAATGCATTGTGCCATGTGCTTTTTTTTTCCTAAGTCCAAGCACCATCTTTTTCTTTTTTTTTGGCTGCATTGGGTCTTCGTTGCTGTGCGTGGGCATCCTCTAGTTGTGGTGAGCAGGGGCTACTCTTCGTTGCAGTGAGCGGGCTACTCATTGCAGTGGCTCCTCTTGTTGCGGAGCATGGGCTCTAGGCACGTGGGCTTCCTTAGTTGCAGCACATGGGCTCAGTAGTTGCTGCACGCGGGCCCTAGAGTGCGCGGGCTTCAGTGAAGTCCCGTGTCATGTGCTTGATGTGGTCTCAGCCTCACTGAGTGAGGAAGATGGCCATAAGCCACAATACAGCGCTAGTGCTATGCTAGGGGAGCACTAAATGCTCTAAGAACACATGAAAGGAACACCTTTCTGGAACTTGTATTAGCAGGAAAGGCTTCCAGAGGAAATGGAATATATGAATAGGAGATACCTCAGCACAGGGAAAAGAGAGAGAGACACGTTTCATATAGCATTTATGAAGTTCCAGAGATGAGAGCATAGCGTTTTGAAGAAATGGAAAGAAATTTAGTATGTCTGGAACAAACATGGCAGATTAAGGAAGACTCAAGAGGGACTTCCCTGGTGGCACAGTGGTTAAGAATCTGCCTGCCAATGCAGGGGACATGGGTTCAAGCCCTGGTCCGGGAAGACCCCACATGCCATGGAGCAACTAAGCCTGTGCGCCACAACTACTGAGCCTGCGCTCTAGAGCCTGCGAGCCACAACTACTGAAGCCCGTGTGCCTAGAGCCCGTGCTCTGCAACAAGAGAAGCCACCGCAATGAGAAGCCCGCTCACCGCAACAAAGAGTAGCCCCCACTAGCTGCAACTAGAAAAAGCCTGCATGCAGCAACAAAGACCCAATGCAGCCAAAAATAAATAAATATATTTATTTAAAAAAAAAAAGGAAGAATCAAGAAATGAAACTGGAGGAAATACTAGGGCAAGATTATAAAGAAATTTATTTAAAAATTTTAGTGTTTGGATTTTTGTTTTAAGGGACGTGGAAAATTTTTAAGCAAAATAGTAACATAATCAAATTTATTTATTTATTTATTTTTTTTTTAAGAAAGACCACTTCTGGCTTTATAGGAAAGAATGGATTATAGGCAAGAAAGCAAATTAATTAGGAGTTGGCCTCAGGCAAGGGATAACAGTGACCTGCATTATAGTAGTGGTAGTGGGAAATGGGGGAAAACTGATCAATTTTTAGAGTGATATAGGAAATGAGACAGTGAATGACTGGATGTGAGGCATGAATGAGAGGTGGAAGTGCTTAAGGCCCACAGGTTTCTGATTTGAGCATCTGGGTGGGTGATGAAGCCAAATAAACACTTGGCTATATCTGTCTGAAGCTCACCCAGACACAGGAAGAAAACCAGGTCATGATATCATTGAAGCCAATTAAAATGTTTCAGGAAGGGGATGCAGCGTTCACGTGTCAACTTACTTAAAAAAAAGTTTGTCAGGTAACTGTACATTTAACAAACATTAAAATGGTATAGGGGCTTCCCTGGATTCTGTGGTTAAGAATCCGCCTGCCAATGCAGGGGACACGGGTTTGACCCCTGGTCCGGGAAGATCCCACATGCCCCAGAGCAACTAAGCCCATGCGCCACAACTACTGAGCCTGTGCTCTAGAGCCCGTGAGCGAGAACTACTGAAGCCCATGCGCCTAGAGCCCGTGCTCCACAACAAGAAAAGCCACCGCAGTGAGAAGCCCGTGTAGAGTAGCCCCTGATCTCCGCAACTAGAGAAAACTTGTGCACAGCAACGAAGACCCAACGCAGCCAAAATAAATAAATAAATATTTAAAAAATGGTATAAGAAGTATAACTTTGTAACAGAGTTAAGTTTAGTAGCAATATCCAGAGTGATGGTAAGCATTTTGGAGAGTTAACTAATTGTGATTAAATGGCTTTGATCATTTAATATATCCCAGATGGGATGGATACTGGAAAGAAAGGAGGAAAGGAAGGAAGGAGTGAGGGAGGGAAGGAGAAGAGAATGGAGAGGAGGGAAGGAAAGGTGGGGGTAGGAACCCCGCTCCCTCCTCCCTTAGATACTTAGTTCTGGAAAACATGCCTTCCCAGAGAAGGAAGATAACATACACTTCTCTATGCTAGGCATAGCAATTTAATCAGAAACTTCTCAACACTATAATGAAGCAAACACCTTTAACTGACAGTGTTATGCCATAGGAGACTTTAATAACTTATATGCCATCCCTACTTCTGGCATATAAGTTCAGAAATAATAGGGTATTCCCCAAAGTTGAATGATTTCTCATAACATACTGAATCCCAGTGGCCTCCTCCAGTCACATTCTATCTTACCATGCTTCTCCTTGCTTCAGCAAATGCCTTCTTTTCTTCCTCTATTCTTCTTCTGGCTTCTTCTTCTGCTTTCCTTTTTTCATCTTCTCTCCTTTGTCTTTCTATTTCTTCAAAACTGAGTTTGAGTTTACCAGGGCGGTACCCTTTAAAAATGTTTTCAGTGTCTTGGTTTTCCTCCTCTTCATTTACCTAACGAAGAAACAACTCACTACTAAAAACTGGGATTAATCAAAGACAGGAATGAATTATAAATCAAAAGGCACAGACTCAGCCACCTTACACAGAAATGTTTCTTTGTTCTAGTATTCTTGACCAAAATCCCCTTCCTTTATAACGTCTCATATGATTTAAAAAATCAAATTTGGAAAAATTCCAAATAAAGATGTACTCAAGTTAAATAAAACTTCTCAAGCAAGTCAAATTTTTAAATGAATAAGATTGTTTAAAATTCTTAAGGAATCATTTAAAAGTTTTACTAAACATTAACTCTCCCAGAACAAACATAAAACACGTGTGTGGACCTACTAGAGAAAGGACTTGAGGACACAGGGAGGGGGAAGGGTAAGTTGGGACAAAGTGAGAGAGTAGCATGGACATATATACACTACCAAACGTAAAATAGATAGCTAGTGGGAAGCAGCCGCATAGCACAGGAAGATCAGCTCAGTGCTTTGTGACCACCTGGAGGGGTGGGATAGGGAGGGTGGGAGGGAGGGAGACGCAAGAGGGAAGAGATATGGGAACATATATGTATAACTGATTCACTTTGTTATAAAGCAGAAACTAACACACCATTGTAAAGCAATTATACTCCAATAAAGATGTTAAAATAAATAAATAAATAAAAGTAACACCAACACACAGACGTGGGTCCTACTCAGTTTAAGATATGGAATGTTTCCAGTACTCTTGAAGGTCTTCGTGTATCCTTCAAGAGCCCATCCACCTTTTGCTGGCTTTTCAGAGGAAACTAATATGCTTAATTTTGTGTTTGTTATTCTTTTGCTTTGTTTGAATATGTAAAAATTTGTTCAGTGTTGCAGCTTTTGAATTTTACATATAAGAAATTATACTGTATGTGGTCCTATTGACTTACAGTTTTGCTGAATCTTGTAGTTTTTTTTAAGATTTATCTGTGTTGATGGGGCTACCTGTGGTTAATTATTTTCTATTGCTGTATAGTATTTCATTGATTAAAAATTCTACAATTTATCTTCCAAAAAAAATAAAAGTGTGTGTGTGTACTTAAATTGAGGTTCAAGTATACACACACTGAGTCTCTTACATAATAAAGTTCTCATTCTGTAATTTTCATGGATTTTTTTTACTATGAACTATGGTTATTAAATGGATAAAACATTATCTGGAACTATTTTACATACAATTCAAATTTTATGATTTTATAATTAAAATTCTAATGTAATGCTAATTAAATTAATTAAATACTCATTGAAATTTATGATTTGATTAATTAATGATATTTCTATGTCTTTTCACTAAATTGACCACCAGTGATATCTAAAATGTGTAGGTATTATCCAACTGTAACTACCCAAAATATTGGGTTGGCCAAAAAGTTTGTTTGGGTTTTTCCATAACATTTTACAGAAAAACCCAAACGAAATTTGGCCAACCCAATAACAACATTTTCAAACAAACATCTAGAAAATTAAAATTTTGGAGATATAGACCTCAGAACATCATTAATGAAAACTGATCAAGAAAGTCTGAAAGTTTAAAAAATTACATATGTTCCATTCTTAAATTCTTGCAATGAGATTTGGAATCAGTGTTTTCTTATTTCAATTTTATTTTTTGTTGTTAAATCTGTTACTATAATAATAGCAGTTAACATTTTTAAAGCACATATTGGGAATTCCCTGGCGGTTTAGTGGTTGGGACTCCACGCTTCCATTGCAGGAGGCATGGGTTCAATCCCTGGTCAGGGAACTAAGATCCCAAAAGCTGTGCTGCGAGGTCAAAAAAAATAAATAATAAAAAGATAAAAATACATAATAAATAAATAAATGAAACACTTATTATATGCCAAACACTACTCTAACTGCTTTCTATATTAACTCATTTAATGATTTAAGAAGTAGGCACAATTATTTTCACCATTTTACAAATGAGGAAACTAAGATGTAGAGAGGTTCAATAACTTGTCCATGGGTACACAATAAAGGTTAGATATCTGAATCCAGGCAGTCTGGCTCCAAAATCCATGCTCTTAAGCACTTAGATTATATACATTACACATATATATATCTCTCTCTATATATTCAGTATATATATATATATATATATATATATATATATATATACTGACACTAAGTGTACACTTATGATTAGACTTGAAAGTGCGCTGCACCATGCTATTAAACACATTGCAGGCTGAGCTAACAGATGAAGAGAAATTAGATTTGTTGAATAATTATTTTGTATGTTTACAACAATTTATAAAAATAAAAATTTAAGGCATATTAGGTAAAATATCCCAAAATGAAAGCTAGAAAATAATATAAATGCATGTTATATATGGAATATGTATACAGTTTCAAAATCAGACCCTTGTATATAGAAAATCTCCTTAAATTTATAGCAATGAACCTTATCTAAAGCCAGCTACCTCCCTTAATATTAAATGTTTTATATATAACATTTGTATAACATATTATACATATAATATACAATTTGTATAATATAATATATAAATGTTATGTATCATAATATAATTATGTATTATAATATCATATATAAATGTTACATATATATCAGTTTGTTTTACCATTTGCCGCCTTGCTTCTTCAAAAGCACGCCTCTCTTCTTCTAAACGTTTTCTTGCTTCCTCCTCAGCTTGCTTCCTTCGGTTTTCTTGTCTTTGTCTTTCCAATTCTTCAAAAGTCAGTTTCAATTTTCCAGGAGAAAGTGACTCTTTCTTTGCCTCACTTTCCAGTTCATCATCCTAAGAAAACATAATGAAAACCTGTTAATCATAAAGGGATATGCTGCTAACCAACTTAACTGCTTTTATTTGTTCTCTATTAAAAAAAATTACCATGACCAATGAAAGACACTTTGCTTCCTTGAGAGACCGACGTTGTTCTTCATATCTTATATCTTCTTCATACTTGACCCTTTCCTTTTCTTCTTGTTCTTTTTCTAGATCTTCGAAATTCTTTTTCATTTTTCCAGATGTTTTGTGTGATTTGACAGGTACCACTGTTACAAGCAGTGAATCATCTCCTTCCTAATTTATAAAATAGATAATTAGCATATTTCTTCCTAATCAAAATTTAGGTTTCATGGGACTTCCATCATTGGTGAATTTCATTACATTGCCATCAATGTTATGAAGAACAAAAATTAATATTTTTAACAGATTTCTATTAAATAGCTCTTTCTCTGAATTCATTGTACATGATGAGTCAATCTTATTGAAATCCACTGCTGACAGGTTCAAGAAGCATCTTTTTTCCTAGAAGATGGTGTTAATACAGCTGTTTGGATAAAATTGCGTGAAATTATCTGAATTTCACTATCCGTGCACTCATCCCACAAAAGGTAATGTGCATGTGAGCATACTCTAAATCAATTTGATGGTGGATGGCTTCAGTTTAAACACACAAGAAAGGTTTCTGTGTTTGATTTTTCTCTCCATGCAAGTTTTTAAATACTTAATAAAACTAACATTTTAGCAAGGAAAAAAACCCCAGTATTTCCAAGTGATTTAGAAAACATTTATATTATGGACAAAACTCTTTGGCCTTTGGTCCTATTCAAATATTCTTAAACTTGTTTTTAAAATCCATTTTAATTAGTTCTATTACATCATCTGTTATTGCCTTTGAACTTTTTTCAAAAACAAAGAATTGTAATATGTAACACATGCCCCCTAAAATAAAACTGCTTCCAATTTATGTGGCTGTAGTTTTAGGCACACCATCAAATTGATTGATCTTTAACTTTTTCTGTTAGATAAAAAGAGATAACTAAAATTTTTGTGGTTTGAACATTCCTTCATGGTAATAGATTCTGTACTCTCTGCTAGTATGTGATAAGCAAAACAAACTATCAGGAACTCTGAGGAAAGAAGACAGATGATGAAAAGAAAACTGCCTTTTTCAAATGTTAGCTTTCAACAATCTCAACTATTAGTAACAGTTCAAGAAATATACAGCCTTGGCAGAGTATCTCAAATTGAGACTTGTGTCTCTAACCATGAAAGCAAAAACATACTTTTCTTTAAAAACACTAAGCTATAGCGTTTGAAAGTGCAAAAGTATGATCTTGCTTTGCAAAATATTTTTGTCCTTGTTGTTGTTGCTATATTTATAATAAAAGAACTCTTAATTTTTTTAATTGAAAGATTATTTGTGAATCAGATAATTTTAGGTGAATGTTTCATTAAAGGAAATGTCCATTTACCTCTGATGCTGATTCAGTTCCCGTATTGTTTATGTCCTCAATCTATTGAATAAGAATTTTATATCATTACATTACATCAGATTTCTGCTTTTTGTTTTAAACATACAACTGAAAAGTATTAGTTGTGATTTATGGTAAATTTCAAAATTTAGCATTCTGAAGTATTTTTATGTTGCTCCAAATTAACCAATTATGTCCTTTTAAATAGAGATTAAACTTTATATTAATTTTTGCATTTTGATATCACTATCTAGGGAACAACATATTAAGAAAAAATTAAAATAAAGCCTACCTTTGTAATTCTGGAATTTGAATAATGGACCAAACTCTTATAATCTGGCTGTGAGCTTACAACCAGCAGTTATTAATTAAGCAATTTAAATGGAGCTACAGAAACATTTCCCCATTCTCTCTCTGCCACAGCGAAAGGAAAACCTATCATTAGCAATCAAATAATCATCATGACTATATTTTATAATATAAATAGATGGCAAAAATATAACTGACACAATAATAAAGCACAGTAAAAGGTGTAGGCTTTCACATGGCTAGTTTAGAAGGGAAAATAATTCTGGAAATCATAATTGTTTACTCTATATTTTGACAGACCTAGGTAGGAAAGGCCCTCATTCAAAAAGAGGGAGCTCAATTTGGCCATTAAGATTAGCTTGAGGGGCAGGCTAATGTACGATACATAACAGAGTGAGAAATGACAGAAAAGTGATTTAAATAACACAATGTTTGAGATCTCAGGAAAAGGAAACATAAGCAACAGGAAAATGGAAAAAGTTAGAAAGTAAAAATTCAGATTGTTTATTGTTTTAATTTGATTTTTAACACCAGTGAAAGAGCTGGAAGTAGTTTGTTCCTCACTCAGTCTAAGGGAATTCTGCTGTACCTTGTCTCATACTAGGAACTGGGCTGGCTAACTCCCTGTTCTCTCATCACCTCACTTTTCTATATTCTCTGTCAAGAAGAAATAATACATATTATTAAGATACCAAATTTCTTGAAAAAGAAATTATTCTGAACAAATCATTTATTAAAAATAAGTCTATTTTGTATCTTAATAGTTTATTTTAAATAGCTTTGTTCAGAATAATTTGCGTTGTTACAGAATTATTTATTACACTGAGTTGTTGTATAAATGATGAAGGTTTTATTGAATGATAAATGATACTATGAAAAATTTTAATGAATCTGTAATAAAATAATTACAAAATTATTTCCCTTCAAAAGAGTGCTAACAATTCCTCTACAAATCATGTTAATCTCAATAAAAAGTTCTAGGAGATATGGTGAGAAGCGAGACATTGAGAGCATAGGGAAGAAAAATTCTAAATTTTTTAACCCCAAATTTCTTTTTCTTGCTGCTACAACCTTCTCAGATTTTTATTAGCTTACAGTAGATAATAAACTATATTTAGAATAGTTTTTCTTTGTTTGGTTGGGTGTTTTTTTGTTATTTTTGCTTTATTCTTTGCTCATTTTAAACCATTATCAAAACAACAAAAGATAGAATTTTTTTTCCGTTGGGTTTCAACAAACAAAGAAAAAGATGAATTTGCCTAAGTGGCCATGGTCTCAGTATATTCATAGAGAACTAAGATATTCAGTTCAATTATAGTGCTAGCTTTCAGAAACTACCATTGAAGATCTGCTTCCCAATTATTTCTTTTGATTTATGAAAAGAAAACTCCTTTTGCTACTTCCCAAATCAACTTCCTTTCTCCCCTTTCTTTTCAACATCTCAATCTCCCACCAATAACTTCTCTTTTTCCAAGTTGTTAGACATTAACCTTGTCCATCAAAATACCCTCAAAGATAACCAGATTATACCAAATTAAGATTCTCCCCCAAATTTTATTGGTCTTTGATTCCAACATCCAGTATACGAACTATGCCTATTTTTAATTTATCATAATATCCTAGAATCTCAGAACTGGTAATTATCTTAAATGTTACTCAGCTACCTGTCTGACTCAGGAATCCTTTCTATAGTGTTCTTGAATATGGACGTATACAAGAGGATTTTTCAAACAAACATTAAGACTCTTCTTGACTATGTCGTGCCTTCTTATATTCAAAGATAGATTAAATTTTATTAGATTTGAGTGGAAAATGTATTTAATTAGGTTTTAAAATTAGACTTCCCATATTTGCAAGATGAAATTACTATTAATAGTTTATATTGCTCTACCGACATATTCTCAAATAATTTAATAGGCTAAAAATTTTATTAACCAAGATTCTCTCGCACCCTGCCATGTAGTATCCAGGGTTACTAAAGAAAGTGGTTCTTTTTCATGATTAGTTTTCTTCCATCTCTCTCTGAGTATCCTATGTCTTCATCATATTCAAATTCACCTCAACACACATATTTCTTCTTTTTGAAACCACTGCCATATTCAGTTCTCGGGGTGGTAGTGTAATCAGTGCTTTTTGGAAAAGGGCACAGGCTTAAAAGAGATAGACTAACCCCATGTGCATACTCACCATTTCCTGCCAAACACCATATATTTTAATTATATATTTTATTACCTTAGTTTACGATTTGTATTATAAATATAATTACATATAGTGATATATTTTATATATAACCTAAAATATTCATTTATTATATATTGTATCCCCTTATTATAATAAGGGAACTCCCTCCTTATAACTGTATTCCCTTGTGAAATTTCATTTCTTTTTAAAAAAAATTAATTAATTTTTGGCTGCATTGGGTCTTCATTGCTGTGTGCAGGCTTTCTCTAGTTGTGGCGAGCGGGGGCTACTCTTCATCGTGGTGTGAGGGCACGCAGGTTTCAGTAGTTGTGGCTTGTGGGCTCTAGAGCGCAGGCTCAGTAGTTGTGGGCATGGGCTTAGTTGCTCTGTGGCATGTGGGATCTTCCTGGACCAGGACTCGAACCTGTGTCCCCTGCACTGTCAGGCAGATCCTTAACCACTGCACCACCAGGGAAGTCCGAAACTTCATTTCAAAATGAATACTAATCTTTGATGACTGGAGGTGGCAGAGGTAAAGTACACCAACCTTTCTTCAGACAAAGAGATGCAAAGTAATAAAATATAGGAAATTCCAATTCTTTTCTGTAATTCATCCGGCATATGACATTATTTGTCACCATAAAAATGGCTGTTTGTGCCATAAAAGTGATTATTTGCAAAGTCAGGGTAAATAAATTTCTTTGACATGCAAATACAGCATATGCTTTGCCTTCTTTGTCACTTTAAAAAAATTTTTTTGTTTGTTTGGTTTTTTTTTTTTTGGCTGCACTGTGTGGCTTGCAGGATCTTACTTCTCTGACCAAGGATCCAACCCTGGCCCCGGCAGTGAAAGCGCCAAGTCCTAACCACTGGACCGCCAGGGAATTCCCTTTCACGTTTTTTAAAGAAAAGTAGTAGAAACTGAAAGAAGCATAGCAAATAGATTTAAGGCACTTAAAGAGTAGGCAAAAAAGAGCCAAGTACAATCTCACAATAAAGACAATATACTGTGAAGACAATGTTAGGATAGTTGTTAAAATACTGATGACAGAAGGAGGAGAAACTAAAATGATTTCATGACATTTTATCTATATGTACCATTTAGGCGAGACATTTATTTATAGCCCACTTACTTTGTACCAGGCACTGTACTAAGTGCTTTGCATTTATTAACTCATATAATCTTATTAAAAACGCTAGGAGATATACCATTATTGTCTTGTTAAGCTCAATACATTGATCATCTCTTTTGATCCTACAGTGTAGACAAGGTTAAAGTACATAAGCAATATAACTGTCTTCTGTGTCTTTTTTCTATGTCTCTATGACAACAGATCTTTTGTAATATAAAACAGATATCAATATATTAAAGAAATTTTTGTGAATTGACCAGTTCTTTACTTAATAAAATGTAATTATGACTATTAGAATTTCAAGTTTCTATGTCATTACACACATGAATCATTTGGAGAGATTAGCTTTTTCTGGAAATTAGATCTGATTCTTGAGTATTTTAAAATACTTATCAGCTTCTTAGTTCTCGTGCTCTGAGAAGAAAATATATGGAAATTCTAAGTTCATTAAGAGACTATATAAAATCATAGTAATAATGTTTTTCTCCCTCTAATTTGTCCTCTGTGGCTATGGGCAACAGTAATGGCTATATGAAGGAAATGACTGTCACACATTTCTCCCTTCTACTACCGTCCCCAACTTAAAAAACAAAGCTAAGCTAGCTAATAATACCATTATTGAATAAAATGTGACTTGAATTTGTTTCAAATAATTGAGTAGGAAGATATCCTAATTAAGCCTGTGTTTGATAATAACCAGCAAGTATTTTTTGATTGCTATTAAAAGACCAGCATTTTGTTATATGCTTGTGGATAGTTTATGTGTGAACTTGCCTTATATCTTTGTAAAATTCTCTAATGTGTCAAGAAAAATAAGGAATGTGGACAGTGTAAGGAATGCAGAGAGAATGCTAAGATGGTATATAACAAAAGTCATCTCAGTATTCAACCTTGAAATAGGCACATTCTGCCCTTATCCTTCTAGGCATTTGATATTAAATATTTGTGCTTAAGATCTTATTTCCATGTTAGCTACTATTTAACAGGTTTATGTTATATTAAAATATTTTGATTAGGCAGCATACTGATTAGTTTTACTCTGTACAATTAGTTTCTGAAGCAAATACCAAATTAATATCTAGTGTATACCTGCTCAGCCCTTTTTGCTAATTCACGTTGTATCTTCCTCTTTTCTAACATATCCTGCTCAATTCTGCGTTTTCGTTCCTCTTCTGTTCTCTTCCTTTGTTCCTCTTGTCTTTGTTTCTCCATTTCAGCAAATTTACCTTTAACAGTTCCTAAGAATATATGAAACATGTTTGATATTTTGCTATGCTTCCTTTTTTGCAATTTTATTTACAATTTGCCCCTCAAGTGTCTTACCTGTTAGCTTTGGGACGTAAGCCTTTTCTACTTTAGAAGATACCTCTTCCTCATCATCAGAAGCAAGCATTTCTTTAATCTAGATGGTTAAATAAATTAATATGAACATATCCAAACTTTAGACTAGATCATATTATATGCAGAGTTTGCAATTAGTTTATAAACACAGAAAATATTAATTATAGTTAATATGAAATGTGGTTAATGTGAATAACAAATAAAATGTAAAAGATGAAAATGAATATTTGCATGAGAATAAAATAAAATAAAATAACCTCCTGCTTTCTCCTGTTCCATTCTCTCTCTCTAATATATTGTTCTTTTCTTCTTTGCTTTTCGGTTCTAGATCTCCTTTGATTTCTTTCTTCCCTGGCTCTCTGCATGGCTTCAAACTTATCCTTTACATCACCCTTGCCAAGTTTTGGCACATAGGTTTTTGGTACAGGTTTAGATGAAGAAAGCAGAAGCTTCATTAGAAGAAAATAAAGAGAAGAAAGTTAAAAAAATAAGAAAGGAAGAAATTAGGTAAAGATAGATCAGAATAAGCAATATAAGAAATACTTATTGAAACAGACTATAGATAGAAATGAGTTTGAAACCTTTATTTGTATAATCGGAATCTGATTACTTTCTAAAGTCTAAGTATGAAAAATGAAATTACAGAAAATATGAGAGTAAAAATGTTATTAATATAAAGCACAGAAGTCCCATTTTGTAGGTGTGTTCCATTGAAGCTGAAGGCTAGCAAAATATAAAAACTGAAGACTGGATTCCAATTTAAAACAACCTGTATTTTATTGTCCTATTTCATTACATTAAAGATTCAGATTTCATATCTCTTGCTTAAAAGATACCAAGACTAATTTTAATAAGTTAGATGAAGTTGAAAACAAAGCAAAAAGTTTAAGACTAATTCACATAAGCCTAATTCTTGCTTGTTTCCATATCAGCAAAATATCAGCAAATATCAGCACATATCAGCAAAACTGAAGGCCTTTACTTCTCATCTGTGGCTGAGGTGAGCCAAGGTCTTTGTGCACAAGCAGTGATTTTTGTTGTTACTACTGCTATACTGCCCATCTAGAACTTCTTTAAACCCAAGTTGAAAATATGTAAAAATGCTGCATCATTCCAAATAGGAGGTGCCCTAAGAGGAAAATTCCTAAATGACAAAAGAGCTTTCCAAAGAAGGAGGAATCTGTTAAAAGACTAGAGAAATGATTTTCCTCCATCTGAAACCAGGAAAGCAAATTATTTTCATCTTTTTGAAAATTAAACTGATCTCTAAAAGAAGTTTCAGAAAATAAAATTCATTGCCTCAGAACACCAAACCCTTTCTTCTAGTGATAATGGCAAATTGCATAATTAATCTGTGCCATACCCAGCCCCTATTTTATTTTCTACTTATGGTCATTGGCCATTTTAAGGTTTTTTAAAGTTTATAATTTTGGGGTGTCAGCAACTGATTTCTTCTTATTACAATTCTCAGTAACAACAGCCAAGAACCAGAAAAAGGCCTAAGATAAGTTTAATTGCAGATGCTAGAAGAAGTAGCTAAGAAGGATCCTCACCTGAGAGTGAATTATCTCTTTCTCCTTAAAGTATATACATCAATTCTGTTTTTTTAATACTGAAAAAATAACTTCTAAAATTTATCAAGATATTAAAATCTACTCAAGATGCTAGCCATCACATCTACTTCACTATCACTCACAAAACTTAATAATCATGCTTCCTAGATAAGAATCCAAACGAAAATACTGGGCCCAAGACCAGCCTGTGAATTTTACCTCTTCTTATGTTTTACATCTTGACACTATGTCACTATGAACTTCTGTGAATGACCTTTCCACCAGTTGCCCTTTTCAGCAATTCTACAGTCAACCCTATGATTCCCCCATTTTTTAACTTTTAAGACTTACCTCAGCCTTTTGAGAAATATCATTCATGTTTGCTCTATGCAGTCTTGGGGTGATTATGAAGCTTTGTAATTTTTTGCACCTGAAAAAAATATATTAGTATTGAATAAGAATTTTAATGCCTTAATTTTTTAATATGCTGTGTATTTTTTTAAGAGAAATAGCACGTTAATTGCCCCTCAAAGAATAATGACATCATCCAAGCAAGTAATAAATTATAATAACCCTCAGCTTTTCCCAAGATTCAGGGTATAGAAGGTACAAGGTGCAAGGTGTTAAAAGATTCTTGTAAGTTTACAGCCCAGAATAACTTAGTGAACGTATCAAGCACCCTTGCAAAAAATTTGTATTCTGCAGTTATTGGATGTATTATTCTATAATTATCAATGGGGCCAAGGTGGTTGATTGTGTTATTTAGGTCTTCTATGTCTTTACTAAAAAAAAAATTTTTTGGCCTAGTTCTATCAGTCATAAACTATATGGAATTTTCTACTCCTTTATTATTTTATTTAGTTTTGGCTGTGCCCGATCTTAGTTGAGGCACGTGGGATCTTCGTTGAGGCGTGAGGGATCTTTTTGTGGCAGCGCGGGCTCTTCATTGTGGTGTGTGGGTTTTCTCTTCTCTAGTTGTGGCACGCAGGCTCGAGGGCACATGGGCTCTGTAGTTGTGGCGCGTGGGTTGCAGAGCACGTGGGCTCTGTAGTTTGCAGCACGTGGGCTCTAGTTGAGGCACACGAGCTTAGCAGTTGTGGCGCACAGACTTAGTTGCCCCGCGGCATGTGGGATCTTAGTTCCCTGACCAGGGATCGAACCCATGTCCCCTGCATTGTAAGGCGGATTCTTTACCACTGGACCACCAGGGAAGTCCCTGTCTATTCCTTTAATTCTGTCATTTTTGTTTTATGCAATTTCAAACTTTTAAAAATGCATATGTTATGACTATAATATCTTCTTCTTGAATTGGCTCTTTCATCAGTATGAAATTTCCCTCTTCTTATCTCATTGTCTTGAATTTATCTGTTATTAAAATAGCCACACCAACTTTCTTTAGTTTGCATGGTGTATAATTTTCTAGCCATTTACCTTCAACCTAGTTATCCCTTTATATGTAAAGCACATCTCTTGGACACAGCATATAATTGGATCTTGCATTTTTAAAAATTAAATTCTGATAATATCTTTTAATTGCAGTGTTTAGCCCATTAACATTTAAGGTAACTATGTATATGAATGGACTCAAGCCTACCATTTTACTATTTGTTTATTGTTTGCCCCTCTTTTTTTTGCTCCTCTATTATTCTTTTTCTGCCTACTTCTGTATTAATTGAATAATTTTTAGAATTTTATCTATTGGCTTTAAACTTTTAATTAAAAAAATTTTAAGGTATAATAGACATACAATAAGTTATACTTTTTGAAAGTGCACAATTTGATAAGTTCTGACATATGTATATACCCATGACACCATCACCACAATCATGATATAAATATATATATAGAGAGAGGGACTTCCCTGGTGGTCCAGTGGTAAAGAATTTGCCTTCCAATGCAGGGGATGCGGGTTCGATCCCTGGTTGGGAACTAAGATCTCACATGCCGTGGGGCAACTAATCCTGCATGCCACAGTTACTGAGCTCGTGTGCCTCAACTAGAGCCCACGTGCTGCAAACTACAGAGCCCACGTGCTCTGGAGCCCAAGCGCCACAGCTAGAGAAGAGAAAACCCGCACGCCACAACTAGAGAGAAGCCCACTCACCGCAAGAAGATCCCATGCACCACAACTGAGACTAGATGCAGCCATAAAAATTAAATAAATAAATAAATAAATGAAATATTAAAAATATATATATATGTAGGGATTCCCTGGTGGTCCAGTGGTTAGAACTTGGTGCTTTCACTGCTGTAGCCTGGCTTCAATCCCTGGTTGGGGAACTAAGATCCCTCAAGCCATGCAGCGTGGCCAAAAAAAAAAAAGATATGAATATACACATTACACCCAAAAGTTTTCTCAGACCCCCTTTAACCTCCCTTTTCTTCTAGCCTTTCCCACCTCCATCCCTAGGCAGATATGCTTTCTGTCACTGCAGATTAGTTTAAATTTTCTATAAATGGAATCATCCAAGTATATACTCTATTGTTTGGCTTCTTTCACCATGCATAATTATTTTGAGATTCATCCATGTTGTTGCATATATCAATAGTTCATTTCTTTTTATTACTGAATTTTATTCCGTGGTATGAATATACCAGAGTTAACCACTGTTAATCATTCATCTGTGGATGGACATTTAGGTTGTTTCCACTTACTATTACAAATATAGCTGGTATTGGGCTTCCCTGGTGGCGCAGTGGTTGAGAATCTGCCTGCCAAATCAGGGGACATGGGTTCAAGCCCTGGTCTGGGAAGATCCCACATGCCATGGAGCAACTAAGCCCATGTGCCGCAACTACTGAGCCTGTGCTCTAGAACCTATGAGCCACAACAAGAGAAGCCTGCACACCGCAGTGAAGAATAGCCCCCACTCGCGGCAACTAAAGAAAGTCCACGCACAGCAACGAAGACCCAGTGCAGCCAAAAATAAATAAATAAATTTTAAAAATGAATTAAAAAATAGTCTCCTTCTTAAAAAAAAATAAAGCTGGTATGAATATTCACGTACAAGTCTTTGTGTGGACATATGCTTTTTTATTTCTCCTGGGTAAATAAATAAAGTATAATGGCTAGGCCTTATGGTAAATGTATGTTTAACTTTTTAAGAAACTGCCAAGCTGTTTTCCAAGTGGTTGTACCATTTTATCTTCCCACCAATAGTGTACAAGAGCTATACTTTCTCTACATCTTGATCAACACTTGGTATCGTCTTCTTAATTTTAGACATTCTAAATGTGTGTAGTGACATCATATTATGGTTTTAACATTTCCCTAATACCTAATGACATTGAACATCTTTTCATACGTTTCTTTTCTATCTATAAATATTCCTTGGTGAAGGTATCTGTTTAATCTTTTGCCCATTTTATTACTTGGTTGTTTATTTTCCCATTATTAAGTTTTGAGAGTACTTTGTATATTCTAGGTACAAGACATATATCAGATGTATGAATAGGAAAAATTTTTCTCCCACTCTTTGGCTTGTCAAAAGACAAGCCAATTTTTTTTTTTTTTTTTTTTTTTTTTGCGGTACGCGGGCCTCTCACTGCTGTGGCCTCTCCTGCTGCGGTGCACAGGCTCCGGACGTGCAGGCCCAGCGGCTGTGGCTCACGGGCCCAGCCGCTCCGCGGCATGTGGGATCCTCCCGGGGGCACGAACCCGTGTCCCCTGCATCGGCAGGCGGACTCCCAACCACTGCGCCACCAGGGAAGCCCTAACAGTGTCTTTTGAAGAGAAGTTCTTCATTTTTATAAAGTCCATTTTATCAATTTTTTTCTTTTATGGAATGTGCTTTTGGGGTTGTACTGGCACAAAGAACCCAAAGATAATTTATCCTACATTTTCTTCTACAAGTTTTATAGCTTTAGGTTTTGCATTTAGGTCTTTGATCCATTTTCAGTTAATTTTTGTATATGGTGCAAGTTCTCTCTCTTTTTTTTTTTTTTGTATATGGGAAAACAATTTTTCCAGGGCCATTTATTGAAAAAACTTATCCGGGCTTTGCTGGTGGCTTAGTGCTTAAGAATCCGCCTGCCAATGCAGGGGACATGGGTTCGAGCCCCGGACCAGGAAGATCCCACATGCCACGGAGCAACTAAGCCCGTGCGCCACAACTACTGAGCCCGCATTCTAGAGCCCATGAGCCACAACTACTGAGCCCGTGAGCCGCAACTACTGAAGCCCACATGCCTAGAGCCAGCGCTCCGCAAGAAGAGAAGACACTGCACTGACCAGCATGCGCACCGCAACGAAGAGCAGCCCCCGCTCGCCACAACTAGAGAAAGCCCTCTCGCAGCAAAAAAGACCCAACACAGCCAAAAATAAATAAAATAAATTTATAAAAGAAAAAAAAAGAAAAAACTTACCCTTTCTCCACTGAAATGTTTTTGTACCTTTGTCAAAAATCAATTGACCAGGGCTTCCCTGGTGGCGCAGTTGTTGAGAATCTGCCTGCCGATGCAGGGGACACG
>NW_020837957.1:14671597-14784646 GCF_003676395.1 Aethalodelphis obliquidens | reverse complement strand
CCTTGGTCATGCCATGGGGCATGTAGGATCTTAGTTCCCGACCAGGGATCGAACCTGTGGCCCCTGCATTGGGAGCGTGGAGTCCTAACCACTGGACCACCAGGGAAGTCCCGGGTTAGTGTACTATATAATGAGATATGAAAAAGGTGGTGTAGCGAATTCCCTGGTGGTCCAGTGGTTAGGGCTCCATGCTTCCACTGCTGGGGCTTGGGTTCGATCCCTGGTCAGGGAACTAAGATACTGCAAGCCGTGCGGCACGGCCAAAAAAAATAAAAAAATAAAAATAAAAGAAAAAGAAAAGGGTAGTGTAACCCTGACCCTTCTTTTTCAAACTCGTTTTGGCTATTCTAAGTCCTTTGTATTCACATACAAATTTTAGAATCAGATTGTCAATTTCTGTAAAAACGCCTGCTGTGATATTCATTGGGATTGTGTTGAAAACTGTAGATGGATTTGAGGAGAATTCACATCTTAATAATGTTGAGTCTTTTGATCTATGAACACAGTATATCTCTTGATTCAGTTAGTTACATCTTCTACAATTTTTTCTCAGACATGTTTTATAGTTTTCACTGTGCACGTCTTCCACATCTTCTATGAGATTTATCTCTAAATAATTTCATGTTTATTGATGCTACTGTAAATGCTGTTTTTTACATTTCAATTGATGATTGTATGTTGCTAGTATATAGAAATACAACTTTTTTTGGGGGGGGGGCTGTGTTGGGTTTTCATTGCTGCGCACGGAAGAATTTCTCTATTCGCAGCGAGCAGAGGCTACTCTTTGTTGTGGTGCGCAGGCTTCTCACTGCAGTGGCTTCTCTTGTTGCGGAGCATGGGCTCTAGGTGCGTGGGCTTCAGTAGTTGTGGTGCGCGGGCTTAGTTGCTCCGCGGTATGTGGGATCTTCCCAGACCAGGGATCGAACCTGTGTCCCCTGTATTGTCAGGTGGATTCTTAACAACTGCGCCACCAGGGAAGTCCAGAACTTATGTTTGTATTCTGATCCTATATCCTGTTACCCTGCTGATGTAATTTATTACTTTATTGTAGATTCCATCAGATTTTCCACATAGACGATTATATCATCTGTGAACACAGTTCTTTTACTTTCCAATCTGGATGTCTTTTATTTCTTTTTCTGGCCTGATTGTACTGGAGAGCTAGACTCTCCAGTACAATGTGAAATAGAAGCAGTGAAAGGAACCAACAAGGACCTACTGTATAGCACAGGGAACTCTGCTCAATATTCTGTAATAACCTAAATGGGAAAAGAATTTGAAAAAGATTAGAGGTATGTATATGTACAACTGAATCACTTTGCTGTACACCTGAAACTAACACAAAATTATAAATCAACTATAGTCCAACATTTTAAAAGAAGAAGAAGAAGAAAAAGAAGTAGTGAGGACAGACATTTTTGCCTTGTTCCTGATCTTAGGGGGAAAATGTTCTGTCTTTTACCATTAAGTATGATTTTTTTTTTGCGGTACACGGGCCTCTCACTGTTGTGGCCTCTCCCGTTGCAGAGCACAGGCTCCGGACGCGCAGGCTCAGCGGCCATGGCTCACGGGCCCAGCTGCTCCGCGGCATGTGGGATCTTCCCGGACCGGGGCACAAACCCACGTCCCCTGCATCGGCAGGCGGACTCTCAACCCCTGCGCCACCAGGGAAGCCCTGATTTTTAACTATAGATTTTTCTTACATGCCCTATTTCAGATGAAGTTCTTTTCTATTCCTATCGTGGTGGAGTAATTTCAGGAACGGATGTTGTATTTAATTTAATGCCTTTTCTATGTCTATGAAGTAATCATATGATTTTAATTTTCATTATGGTGAATTACGTTAATTTTCAAATGTTAAATAGACTTCATTTTTTAATGTAAGTTTATTTATTATTATTGTTGTTATTTTATTTATTAATTTATTAATTTGGTTGTGCCCGATTATATATATTAATTTAATTAATTAATTAAATATTAATTAATTTATCTTAGTTGCAGCAGGCGTGCTCCTTAGTTGAGGCTCTCAGGTTCCTTACTTGCGGCCAGTGGGCTACTTAGTTGCAGCTTGCAGGCTCCTCAGTTGCGGCTCGCCAGCTCCTTAACTGTGGCACGTGAACTCTTAGTTGCAGCAGGCATGTGGGATCTAGTTCCCCAACCAGGGATCGAACCTGGGTCCCTTGCATTGGGAGTGCAGAGTCTTAACCACTGCACCACCAGGGAAGTCCCTTAAATAGACTTTATATTCCCAGGATAAATTTCATTTAGTCATGATGCATTATTCTTTCAACATACTGATAATTCAATTTGATAAAATTTTGTTAAGCACTTGTGCATCCATGTTTATAAGGCATATTAGTCTGCAGTTTTATTTTCTTGTAATGTCTGCTTTTGTTAACAGAGTAATACTGTTCTCATAGAATGAGTTGGGAAGTATTTCCTCTTCTCTAGTTTTCTGTAAGAGTTCATGCAGGCTTGGTATTATTTTTTCCTTAAATGTTTGCAAGAACTTCCCAGTGAAGGCATCTAGGGCCAAAGTTTTCTTTGTAGGAGGAGACAATATGATAGGAGTGGGTTGGACAAGATTCCATGTAATTATTAACAAATCCTAACTTTGGTTGTTTAGTGGGTCTGTGGGTGCTTATTACATTATTAACAATAATTACCTAATAAAAGGAGGTCATGCATGAATGAGAGTATCATTAACCAAGGTTTGAGTAATCTATGTGCCTGAGATAAAAATAACAAGCAGCTCTAGTTCTGTTGTCTTACCTGAGCCACTGTATCATATCTAGAGTTACCTATAAGATATTTCTTCTTGTATAACTAATAAAACCTAGTCTTCATTCTCATAGCTTCTCAAGCTTTCATTCTTCTTCTATATCTCCTAAATTTTAATAGATTGTCATGATTTGTGAATGTTATTTTCAAATTTGCTGTTATATATTACTTGACTATTTTCACTGCCCCCATACTAATACAAGCCCTCATCACCACACACTTTGATTACTACAATTTGATAATCAGACCTAAATCTAAATTCCAACTCTGCTGCTTCCTAGTTAGGATTAGATATCTCAAGAATAATACCTACCATTAGTGGGTATCAATAAGTTTGATTAATTTCATTACTCAGTCTCCCTCACCACAATTTACCCTTTTCAGTAAAAACCAACATTTCCCCTGCTAGTGAGCACATTAACATATTATTTGTGCAATTTAAAAGAGTAATACCACAGGGTATGATGAAAATTTGATCATCTCACATGGGATTATAGGGACTGATAATTTTAGCTGAATTAATTGGCCAGAGGGAATTTCAGGAAGCCTTTTTTTCCTGGTGAAATAAAAGAAAATTGTGTGGCTTGGTGACAGTGAAGAATTAGCCTGTCAAGAGTAATCCTGGAGAATACGTGGATCAGCTAGCCCTCGTCATCTAATTTTTTAAAAATCTTCAAATTATATCTTGACTTATTTATAGATTCAGAATAAAATGAGATTGATTTTTTAAAATTTAGTATGAGCAAAACCACTTAAAATGGTTTTTTAAATGTTATTTCAGGGACTTCCCTGGTGGTCCAGAGGCTAAGACTCTGCACTCCCAATGCAGGGGGCCTGGGTTTGATCCCTGGTCAGGGAACTAGATCCCACATGCCGCAACTAAGAGTTTGCATGCCGCAATTAAAGATCCCGCAACCCACAACTAAAAAAGATCCCGCATACCGCAAGGAAGATCCTGCACGTGGCAACGAATATCCCATGTGCCGCAACTAAGACCTGGCACAGCCAAGTAAATAAATATTTTTGAAAAAAATTTTTAAAATGTCATTTCAGTATTCTGAGCTCTCTTTTTGAAAGTCTGTGAAAATTTGAATAGTACTAACTTTAACGTTTTTGGTTAAAGTACAAGCAAGTTATTCTTTGCCAAGAGTTCGCTCTGTTCTGCATTTTGAGGATAAAAAAATTGTAGCAAAATAAGTTTATTAGCTTTTTGCATCGTAAGACCGTCTTTTAAGGTGTAGATTGAAAACCCATAGGACCCATATCTCTTGCATAGTTTTATGTTGAAGAAGAAAATTCAAAATCAACAGATAAATATTTGTAGGATTTATAGATAATTTTTAAAAGGCATGACTCTGCCTGGTAGAACAACAGCGTGTTTCCATTGCTAACTCAGTTGTCCTTCTGTGCTAAACCAGGTTAAAGGTATAAATTTGACTACATTTGGTTTATTAGCTTCACAGGAAAGAACTCTGTGACACAGTCATTGATGTATTGCCTTATCTAAACCCACTATCTCACTAATAGTTCCTTTGATCACAATATGAATAATTTATGATGATAACAATCCTAGCTAGTATTTATTGAGCCTTTACTATGTGCTAGGTTAATGTGCCAGCTGGTTAATAAGCATTATTTCATTTATTTCCCACAATAACCCTTTAAGGTAAATACTATCATAAAACCCTCTCTCAAAAACCTTTCCAAGCTCAGTAATTTAAAATTTCTTAAAATATTAATATGAGAACAATGTCTCGGAGTTTATGTAATAGGATTTGAAGTCTTATGGAAATTGATACAAACTGAGTCTCTGAAAAGTCAAGTAACTTGTCAAAGACCACACAACTAATGAGTGGTGGACATAGGATAGAAACAGGCAGTGTGACTACTGAGTCTGCATTCTTCCCCACTGTATTATGCTGATGCCAAGAAAGCAGCACAATTGTTTTGTATGGGAATACCAGCCAGCTTATAAGCTTTTACCTTCTTATGTAATCAACATAGCCTTTAATCCAATTATCTGAGAACCACAATTCTGAGCAGTAGAAACATGTTGGAAGCTAAAAAGACATTACTAACAGTATTCGCTACATTTAGTGAATTTTTAATATTTAGATGGCAACTGGCAGCAGAACATGGTGCTGGGTAAGTGAGAAGCAGGTATTTTGCCTTATGTGAGCAGCACAGAGTTTTTATTTAAGTAGTTTATTTCCTTTTAAAGGGATACATGCTAGCAGTTATTCTCTTAGAATTACTTGGAGTTAAGCAAAACACACAGTGAGGTTATTAAAGGATTCCCAGGTATTGAATGAAATGCTGCTCTCTCAGCTGGCTGTGGTTTAGAATTCATTTAGTAAACTCATTCATGTATGATAAAGTTAGGGACTGTTTAGTCTCTGATTTTTAAAGTGCCTAAGTCAGCAACATGCAAGCAGCCCTCCTATTGCTGTAACTAATGACAGTGAAGAATCCAGTAACAATATTCACATGTATGTTATTCTCTTGATTAAGAAACACAATGATATATCTCATCATTCTGCTAAATTGCCGAGAGTACAAAAGGCTTCTGAATCGCTAATGTAACAGAACATTATTTAACAATGTACTCCTAGGGTAACCAAATTCACTTTTATTTGTTTAGTGACTGTGAGAATTTTGGTTTTATGAAGGCTTTTTAAAGTATTAATTGACTTCAACAAAGTCATGACAAAGACTCTGTGAAGCGTTTAAAAATTAGTTGAATGTCACACATTTTAGTGAATCTCAACACTAAACCATAAACCCATAGAAGAAATTCCTGTGAAAGGGAGTCATAGACGGTGAACTTTAGTCAAGGAATGGAGCCATAATGCACTCTAAACTGCAGCTGAAAATGTTTCAGTTTCCTTAAATCCTCTCCTTTCTGCCTCCTAGTACCCTCTCTCCATCCTAACTCCACAATGTCCTAAATACTTATGCCCTTCCTGCCAGAAGGGCACCGTCACCTTCAACTCTGCCCAAACTACCTCCTTCTCTTCTATCAGCCAACTAGGGACCATGCCGTGGACTAAGCTGCTCAATATGTATCAATAAATGATCATAATTACAGGTGGTGGAATGTGTATTATGAAAGTAAAATTTCAGAACAAATGACATATACAGGTTTGATCTTGTCATAACTTTTCGTAACTCCTCTTATACAAAAATGTACAAACCTGTGTATTTTTAAATTTGATAAAAGATTCATACAAATATAATTTGAAATCTTCCAAAATATTCTCCTAGAACTTTTGCTGCTTAAGGACCTTTGTAGAATTTAGAATTATAAATATATCCTGATACTTTCTCAGTTAATTGTTGACGTTTCTAACACAATAAGACAATGATGGTAGGAATTCCCTGGCTGTCCAGTGGTTAGAACTTGGCGCTTTCACTGACCTGAGCCCGGGTTCGATCCCTGGTCAGGGAACTAAGATCCCGTAAGCCGTGCAGCATGGCCAAAACAAAAACAAAAACAAAAGACAATGACTATGGAAGAAGTACTGGAGTTAGAGCCAGAAAACTTGGATGAGGTCATTTATTAGATGTATGGTCCTGGGCAAGCCAGTTAACTTCTGTGAACTTCAGTTTTACATGTAAATTAGGCATAATAATACTTTTCTCATATTGTCAAATAAAATGGACAGTTCCTGCCTTCTGAACCTCTTTGCTACATCTGACACTCTCAGTCACTCCTTCATTCTTTTTTTTAAACCAAATTTATTTATTTATTTATTTATTTATTTATTTATTTATTTATGTCTGTGTTGGGTCTTCATTGCTGCGCACAGGCTTTCCCTAGTTGTGGCGAGCGGGGGCTACTCTTCGTTGTGGTGCGCGGGCTTCTCACTGCGGTGGCTTCTCTTGTTGCGGAGCACGGGTTCCAGGTGAGCAGGCTTCAGTAGTTGTGGCTGGTGAGCTCAGCAGTTGTGGCTGGCGGGCTCAGCAGTTATGGCTCGCGGGCTCCACACCGCAGGCTCAGTAGTTGTGGCGCACATGAGTTGCTCTGTGGCATGTGGGATCTTCCCGGACCAGGGCTCAAACCCACGTCCCCTGCATTGGCAGGCGGATTCTTAAGCATTGCACCACCAGGGAAGCCCCATTCTATTTTTTAAATATTTATTTATCTTCTTTTGGCTGCGTCAGGTCTTAGTTGCGGTATGCGGGGTCTTCGTTGCAGCGTGCGGGATCTTTCGTTGCGATGCAGGCTCTTTGTTGTGGTGAACAGGTTTTTCTCTCTCTAGTTGTGGTGCGTGGGCTCCGGAGCGCATGGGCTCTGTAGTTTGTGGCACGTGGGCTCTCTCACTGAGGTGTGCAAGCTCAGTAGTTGTGGCATGTGGGCTTAGTTGCCCCGTGGCACGTGGGATCTTAGTTCCCCGACCAGGGGTCAGGGATCGAACCCACGTCCCCCTGCATTGGAAGGCAGATTCTTTACCACTGGACCACCAGGGAAGTCCCACTCCTTCATTCTTGAAATCCTTCTCATGAGCCTTCACTTGGCTCATGACACCATTTTTCTCCCTGTTCATGTCTCTGACCATTCCTTCTCTGCTCCTCTGAGGGCTTCTTTGCCTCTCTACACTTCGTCAGTGTTGTCTGCCCCCTCGTTTCAGTCTTTGCCCTTTTCTTCTGACTCTACACTTTTTCTTCAGTGAGTTAATACACTTTGGTCGTTTAAATTACCTCTCTGGTCTCATCTCTCTCCATACCTCCCTCCATCACCCATACTGAAATACTGGCACACCTGAGCCTTCACACAGCTAGCTCCCCCAGCTTGATGTTCTTCTCATTCTCTTATTCTCTTAGCTAACTCCTACTCATCCTTTAGTTCTTAGATAAACTGTCACTTTTCTCCAGGAAGCCTTCCTTGCCTCCACGAGACTGGGTTAGGTGCTTTTCCTGTGTGTGTTTCTGTAGCACCCCCATGCTTACCCTAACTGTGGCATTTACCACAATGTATGGTAATAAAGGACTTTCTTGACCACCTCCTCTATCAGAAAGTAAGCTTTCTGAGAGTAGAGACTGTATTTTATACACCATTGTATCCATAGTATTTAGCATGTGCCTGGTACATCGAAGACATATATAATAATTGTTTACTGAATAAGTAAATCCTGCCAACTTCAAGAGGAAGCACTTTATAAACAGTTAAGGATTGTTGGGATATAATGTATGACTCTATGATTATCATTATGCCGGACTATAATATAAATAGAACACACCGTTCATTACAAAAATATTTATTAAGCATCTATTATGTGCCAGGCATTCTGCCAGACATTGAGAAATGCAGCACTGAATAGACAGGTGCTCTCCCTATTCTCAGGTTATTAACAGTCTCTTGGCCAAAACTCTGAACAAAAGCCTTGGAACAGGATTTTTAATGGTTCAGTCTGCCTTGCTATCTGTAGACACCGGTATGGTTCTAACATCAACCGTACTTGACACAGAATTGAAAACCAGCACACACCATACCCCAAACTTCCCATTAGATGCCTAAGGTCAATGACTTCCATTCTCAGTCTACATTCTGCAATACTCTTAATTCCACCCAGACTTTCATCTGTACATCTGGTAGACTTTATGCTCCTTTCCCACAATACAGAGGATTGGTTCCTTTCTAGTGCCTAGCTCCATGCTTGTTAAATAATAAATTATAATTTAAAATAAATCCCAAAATCCATCATGGAAAGGTTTTCAATATCCATGTAGTAATCATCAAAACCAGGAACTCTAAAAGATTCCATTCCTCTGACTCAACTTTTATTCCCTTAATAAACTGTCAATACTACATTTTAAAATACGCTATCGAACACTTAACAAAAGATTTTCAAATTAATGTTTTGGAAACAGATTCTCAAATTCCAAATACCCATTCAATCTTTGATCATTTTATCAACTCCTCCCACTTTCATGCTTTTTACATATATTATTAGTCAACATTTCACCTACTAGTCTACAAACTCATGTGGAATTTGCTGCTTTATTTAGCACAGAGGTCCCAGGCCCTCCTTCAATTTCACATAATAATCCTTACTAGAAATACTCATATATATTTATTATTCATATGGATCATTATTTTGATTAATAAACTTACAAAATGAGAAGTATAAAATTCAAAGTATTCACTTTAATAGTTTTCTCTCTTTCAGAATGCTGATAAACATTTCTGAATTATTAAAACTTTTCAATAGGTACCAGAATCCAATGTGGTGAGTACATAAAGTTACCTCAGTTGCTATAGGAAAGCTTTTTTAATGCAGTCTCTTCAAAGTTCTTAACTGGTACATATTATCAGAATAATGATTTTTTTTATACTTCTTTATTGGAGCATAATTACTTTACAATGTTGTGTTAGCTTCTGCTGTACAAGAGTGAATCAGCTATACATATACATATATCCCCTCCCTCTTGGACTTCCCTCCCACCCTCCCTACCCCACCCCTCTAGGTCATCACAAAGCACCAGCTGATGTCCCTGTGCTATGTGGCTGCTTCCCACTAGCTATCTATTTTACATTTGGTAGTGTATATATGTCAGTGCTACTCTCTCACTTCGTCCCAGCCTCCCCTTTCCCCACTGTGTCCTCAAGTCCGTTCTCCATGTCTGTGTCTTTATTCCTGCCCTGACACTAGGTCCATCAGTACCATTTTTCCAGATACCATGTATGTGTTAGCATACAGTATTTGTTTTTTTGACTTACTTCACTCTGTATGACAGACTCTAGGTCCATCCAACTCACTACAAATAACTCAATTTCCTTCCTTTTTATGGCTAATATTCCATTGTATATATGTGCCACATCTTCTTTATCCATTCATCTGTCGATGGACATTTAGGTCGCTTCCACGTCCTGGCTATTGTAAATAGTGCTGCAATGAACACTGTGGTACTTGTATCTTTTTGAATTATGGTTTTCTCAGGGTATATGCCCAGTAGTAGAATTGCTGGGTCATATGGTAATTCTTTTTTTAGTTTTTTAAGGAACCTCCATACTGTTCTCCATAGTGACTGTATCAATTTACATTCCTACCAGCAATGCAGGAGGATTCCCTTTTCTCCACACCCTCTCCAGCATTTATTGTTTGTAGATTTTTTGATGATGGCCATTCTGACTGGTGTGAGGTGATACCTCATTGTAGTTTTGATTTGCATTTCTCTAATGATTAGTGATGTTGAGCATCCTTTCATGTGTTTGTTGGCGATCTGTATATCCTCTTTGGAGAAATGTCTATTAGGTCTTCTGCCCATTTTTGGATTGGGTTGATTGTTTTTTTGATATTGAGCTGCATGTATATTTTGGAGATTAATCCTTTGTTCGTTGCTTCATGTGCAAATCAGAATAATGATTTTAAGTACACATTACATATTAGTAAAATGAGGTTTTCTTTTTCTTTCTTTCTTTTTTTTCTTTTTTTTGCCTCACCACGTGGCATGGGGGATCTTAGCTCCCCAACACCAGGGATCGAAGCTGCAACTCTGCAGTGGAAGTGTGGAGTCTTAACCACTGGACTGCCAGGGAAGTCCCTAAAATGAGGTTTTAAAAGTTCCAGAGTAACTTCTAGCCATGATTCTTTTGATTTCTAATAAGGTAATAGCTTGCCATTCTTTCTACCTTCATCAACTCGGCTACTGCCTTCTCTACTGCTCTGTGCTCCTTAACTCTGGTCTATCACTCAGCTCTGAGGATATAAACTGCACAGTGCATCATGCACCAGAGCCGAAATTCTTACCTGGGCTTGTTAGGCCCTTTTGCAGGTTCCCTTAGCCTCTCTGATTTACCTTGTCTTCTTCCATTCCTTCAACCTCCCACCTCTACAAATACATTCAATGCCTGTTTCCATCTCCAAGACAATTCTTAAGCCACTTCTTTCCCAATGAAGTATTTTCCCAAACTAACAATAAATAGAAATGGTGATTTTCTGCACTTCAACCTAAGCTTGGATTTTTTTCCCTTCAGTCTCTGACATCTCAAAATGTGTTTAGATTTTCTAGATATATTAGATTTTCTAGTTGCTAGATGTATCTGGCATAAATTTAAATATTTTATACTAAACATCTTAGATGTATCAGTCTAATCTATCTTCTTTAATTTTTTATTATCTCACACATATATAAAATTAGAGCAACTCATATCATAGACCCCCATACACCCACCACAAAGCTTCAACAATTATCGGCTTTTTCCATTGTCTTCAACAATGCAAAGTCTCTTTCTTACAGCCTGCCCAATGCCTATTTCAGCACAGTGCACAGCACTTTACAGACGCTTTAAGCCCTACTGCAATGGCACCCACCACATTCTAGGCACTGCGCAGGACCTCCTCCTAGCCCTCAGAATTATGCCCAGGATCAAACCCCGTAACTCTCGCCTTTTATTCTCTCTTGGGAAGACTTTAAAGTAACCACTCAAAGAAAATTGGCAAGTTCTCATTTGGTGAAGTCATTAATGAAATGAAGTTACATATATCAATAAAATGTAAGAATTTTTTTCTAGGGGCAGGACAGGAATAAAGACGCAGATGTAGAGAATGGACTTGAGGACATGGGGAGGGGGAAGGGTAAGCTGGGACGAAGTGAGAGAGTGGCATGGACATATATACACTACCAAATGTAAAACAGATAGCTAGTGGGAAGCAGCCGCATAGCACAGGGAGATCAGCTTGGTGCTCTGTGACCACCTAGAGGGGTGGGATAGGGAGGGTTGGAGGGAGGGAGACGCAAGAGGGAGGGGATGTGGGGATATATGTATACGTACAGCTGATTCACTTTGTTATACAGCAGAAACTAACACACCATTGTAAAGCAATTATACTCCAATAAAGATGTTAAAAAAAAAGTAAGAATTTTTTTAAAGTTACAGTACATTAGAGGAAAGACCTGGTGTCTCTATACTAATTAAGGAGAAGGGTGGAAAATAACAACTGAATCCCTATTATGTACCATATACTAGGTGGTTTGAATGTTATTTCTCAAAGTCAGAGGTGATGAGTATGATAGAACTAAGAATAAATGGGAAATGAAGAAATTTGCTAAAATGAATAAATATGTATTTATTAATTAATTCAAGAAACATTTATTAAACATCTTTCTACAACGTGCTAGACAGTATAAGGCACTACATATACAAAGATGAATATAGAATAAAATGTCTTTTCATGGAGCTCATAGACCACATGGGATGAAAGATAATTACCAAGAAAGTATAAAAAGGCATAATATCTGAGCCTGTTATTTATTATTATTATTTTTTTTTTTTTTTTTGCGGTACGCGGGCCTCTCACTGCCGCGGCCTCTCCCGTCGTGGAGCACAGGCTCCGGACGCGCAGGCCCAGCGGCCACAGCTCACGGGTCCAGCCGCTCCGCGGCACGCAGGTCCTCCCGGACCGGGTCACGAACCTGCGCCCCCCGCATCGGCAGGCGGACCCTCAACCACCGCGCCACCAGGGAAGCCCCCTGAGCCTATTACTGAGGAGCCCAGAAAGCTTTTGTTTATATAGATTATATCTATAGATATATAATGTATTGAACATAAAACAGAATTTCCAAATATATACTTATTAAGTCATTTGAAATAACAAGCCCATTATACATAAACACATTTTATGAAAAAAACTACTTTCCAAAATAAAAGTAATTAGAAAAGTGACATTGTTTTACATTTTTGCATATCTCTTTAATATCTGGCTTAATAAAAGACAGGTATATTCTCATATCTGTTTCTGCATTCAAACTATCATGATACGTTGTTTTGACTGAAGTATATAAAGAAAACATGGCCTCATACAGATATGTTGTTAGAAAAGGAAGGACCTCATGGGTCCTTGAAGGGTCTTGGGGACTCCCAAGGATTCTAAAACCACATTTTGTGATTTCCTGAATTATAGGAAAGAACATTCTATCAAATCATGTCAGTTCTAATTCTAAAAATAAAGTAGTAGACTGAGCACTCCCTTACTGTATTTTAGAACACCAAATGAGGCTTAGTTTAACAACTTAATTCCTATACTCAGTAACATAAATGCCAAAGGATTTATATCTGGAATCTCACACACTTTTCTTAATCTAGTATTAAGTAACTTTTCCTGTTTGGGCAGGCAGATGTAATGTCTTTAGCCACCTTAAAGGGGCAGCAGCAACACAACAATTAGGCCTCACTGTACTTTTCTAAGTGTCTAAGATGTCAAGCAAGCCAGTTGAATTGTTATCAAGAATAAGACAAAACACTGACCAAAGGATAAGGTTGAACATGTGGTTCATCAACAAAAGCTTGGTCATAATAAAAGTATGATGAAGGGATTTAATAATGCCATTCCAGCATATTAAGCATTCAATGTCTTCTTAAATGAAGACAAGTACCCATCATAGGTTTCAGAGGGAATACTGCAATATTACTATAGCCTGTCCATGATTTATCAAGAATGCATTTTTTTTCAAACTGGACAGATTAGGTCTGTATTTACAAACACAGTATTTCTGTGAGGAGAATCTACTGTGTACCAGACATTATGCCTGGTGATGGTATACAAAATGTAGGTGACAGCCTTTGAAATCAATTAGCTTTGTTAGGAAAAAGAGATGGGACCACAACTAATTATAAAACAAAGTAATAAGTGCTATAACAGCAGGATATACTGGGCTACAGAAATATGGAAAAGTCATGGAAAGACTATGGTGGGTTAAGGAGGGGGCTGGGGTGAGGGCAGATGACACAGAGAGAGATGGTGACATTTGATTTAGACCCTGAAGGACAAGTAGGATTTCGCAATGTAGAAAAGTAAGGGCATCCAGGCAAAAGAAGCAACACGAACAAAAACACCAAGGCCTGATAGCCCAGTACAAATTGGGGGAGCTATAAGTTGTCCAGAGAATCTATGGTAAAACTGGAGAGACAGACTGGGCACAGAATAGGAAGATTCCTAAATGCCATATTTAGAAACAGTTTAGACTTGATCCTATAGTCAATGGGGAGCCAGCAAAGGATTTTTTTAAAGTAGAAATGTGACTTAATAAGATACGTATTCTAGAAAGAAAAAAGAAAGACGCAGTGTAGAAAACTGGAATAAAATGGGGAAAGACTACAGGGAGGACAAGTAGAATGATCTTGGCAACAGAAGATAAGGGCCTGAATTAAGATAGCAGCATTAGGAATGAAACGTTGGAAAAGACATTTTAGAAGTATAATTGACATGACATGGTGACCCTTTCATTCATTTATTTAACAAGTGTTTATTAAGCTCCTACTACATACCAGGGACTATCCTAGGCTGTGGAGAGATGAAGGTGAACAAAAAGACAAAGTCCCTTCCTCCAGGGAAGGGGGTTGTACTGGGGGCATTACTGCAAAAATTTTAACCAATTAGATTTGGAGGGTAGAGGTGAGGAGAGGAATACTGTCAAGAATTAGTTCAGGCACTTCCCTTGTGGTCTGGTGTTAAGGAGTCCGCCTTACAGTGCAGGGGACACGGATCCGATCCCTGGTCAGGGAATCGAGATCCCACATGCTGTGGAGCAACTAAGCCTGCGCGCCACAACTCCTGAGCTCGTGTGCCTCAACTAGAGCCTGAGTGCCACAAACTACAGAGCCCATGTGCTCTGGAGCCCACACTGCAACCAGAGAGAGAAAACCCACACACCACAACTAGAGAGAAGCCCGTGAGCCGCAAGGAAGATCTGCGTGCCACAGCTGGGACCCGATGCAGCAAAATATATCAATAAATAATAAATCTTAAAAAAAAAAAAAGAATTAGTTCAAGTTTCTTAGTTTGAGTGAACGGGTGGACAGGGTTACCATTAAAAGCACGTTTAAGGGATAAAAAATTGAGTTCAGTTTTGAACAGGTTTTACTACCCGTCAGAATTACATTTGGGGTCTGGTTATACATGTACTAAGAACTATGGACTTTTAGAGCTCATTCGCTAAAGACCTTAAAGATCACTTAGTCCAACCCGTTCATTTACCATATGAAAAAATGGGAGGCTCAAAAAGATTCAGTGACCAATCCAAGGCTGCAAACTATTCAGCAGCAGAAGAAGGAACTAGACTCCAAGTTTCTTGACTTCTAGTCAACTACTCTTTCACTCCGTCATTCTCCATTTTTACCTAAAAGTACACGAAATATATATATATGAATTGTATATATGTATACATACACAATATACTAATATTGGTATCAGCTGGCATAGCAATAAATGAGATAACCTTCAGAAAGTCTTTGAAAATGACTTAATGACCTGATAAAATATGTTTCAAAAATAGTGTATACTTTTGAGCTGTTACAGTTTCCAGGTTGAATAGTAAGGTATAAAGCTCAAGCTGTGAAACAATACGTAAGTCTCACAGAGGAATATAATAGTAAGTGTAACAGACGGTCTTAAAATACGCATGCTAATGTTCCTGTTCTAGAATTTCATCGGACCTATGTTTGACCTCTAAATTTTCTAAATTTAATTACTTTACTTGACTTTTTTTGATATGCAATTAAAGTATTTCAAGATAGCAAATAAGGCAGGAATCAAGAAAAGAATTTTAAATCATAGCTGGCTATCATTTACAATAACTATTTCATTGTGTTAATGTATTATCTCTTTTCTCAAGGAGAACAGAATTGTCAAGAAAGTGACAGCTTTAAATCTGCATTTCATTAAACTCAAGTAAATTCTTTGTCTCAGCTTTTAAGAAGGTTTTAGACAGAACGCTTACCTATACACTAGAAGTAAATGTTAAAACCTACCTCTTTACAGTCTTTGGAACAAACAAAATTATTTTGAGCTTCATAAAATGTGAGCCTAAATATTTTTTGATTTATTTTAATTTATTTATTATTTTTGCCTGTGCTGGGTCTTCATTGCTGCACGTATGCGCTTTCTCTAGTTGCGGCGAGTGGGGGCTACTCTTGGTTGCAGTGCGCAGGCTTCTCATTGCAGTGGCTTCTCTTGCTGCGGAGCACGGGCTCTAGAGCGCGTGGGTGGGCTTCAGTAGATGCGGCGCTTGGGCTCAGTAGTTGTGGCTCATGTGCTCTAGAGTGCAGGCTCAGTAGTTGTGGCACATAGGCTTAGTTGCTCCACGGCATGTGGGATCTTCCCGGACCAGGGCTCGAACCCGTGTCCCCTGCATTGGCAGGCGAATTCTTAACCACTGCACAAGCAGGGAAGCCCCTAAATTTTTATCATTTTGCACTTGTACAAGAAATAGAAACTTAAATATTATGTAACCTTATTACATTTAATGAAGGTTGTAACCTTATACTCTAAAAATTATATTACAAAACATCATGAACCTCATCACAGCTCAAAAATATGAAACTAGATCCTATTTTACCTATTTAAAATAGTGAGTTTTTTCTCCTACCAATATATAATTCCTCACTTATAACCAAGAATCTTATTTTCAACCTGTCTTGACATGCTTCTGTATTAATATATAATACTTTGCACTCATATGACTGTGTGTAACGTTTTCAAAAGAGCATTCACCATACTATGAGTCCCTGAAAGGTAAGAACTGTGCTCTAGTTGGTTCTTTATCTTTTGCGTCTCATATAACAACTAGGACACAGTACAAACTCGATTCATATTTGAGCTAGTGAACAAATAACGAAGAGGAGGAAAACTGTCTGATCC
Organism: Aethalodelphis obliquidens; assembly: GCF_003676395.1. Lineage (NCBI taxonomy): Eukaryota > Metazoa > Chordata > Mammalia > Artiodactyla > Delphinidae > Aethalodelphis > Aethalodelphis obliquidens. The sequence goes on along the minus strand of NW_020837957.1, from coordinate 14,768,225 downwards.
AAAATCAGCCCAAATGAAACTTACGAATGATATCTCTAAAAGGAGGGCTGATGATGAGGATTCAGGAATGAATGAACAAATGAACAAACAAATAAATAAAATTATAGAAAGTAAAATAAAATGGAGTGAGTTTACTTATTAACCTAGATATCATGAAAAACCAGAAATTGGGCTTTCAGGATGTTGGCTTCCCAAGCAATTTCTGGAGGAGACTGGGCCTCCTCATCCCCTCTTCAAGTGGAAGATGGCCTTTCAATGAAGGACACAGCTGGGAATGGGAAGACCCAGGCCGCTGGCCCCAAACAAGTGGGTGGGACAGTGAGGTGGAAGAATAGTAGTTAACTCCACTTGATGACCAATGTCTAAGGGTCGCAAAAACTCTCCTAAACACTTAAGATGGAGAAGGAGTAGGATTATTTAAGAGTTCCTAGGAAAGATTTCTTTCCCAGAGATATCTCCCCTATGCTTTCTAAAGTCCCACCAGTTAAAATATTTTTAGTTCTCAATACGTGGTTCCTTTCAGCTCAATGGACACTAGCAATTAGTGTCAATGAAAGTTAACCTCTCCTCCCCATTCCCATGATCAGATTATTTAAGAGAAGGATTGCTAACCAAAATATATCTTCAACATTTAACGTCCAGGTTCCTAATGCCAAGTCCAGCAGACTGCCCATCATATCATGGCTTCAGACTTGCCCTAATATTGATACTTAGATCAGGGGCCTGCATATTCAAGTGACTATAGTCAGGTAATGTAAGTTCATGTTATGTAGTATAATTGACAGGTAATATAAATGAGAGATGACTAACTGTCAAACAGTAAGGGATGGTGGAAACTATGTCAAAAGAAGAGTGTGTACCCTATCTGAGGAGGGAGCCACTACTTAGTTCCAGCATATTCTTGCTATGCAGAAATGTGGACCCAGTTTTGCCAAGATCTTCCAATTTTTCAAGAGAGGCTGAAAATCCATATTGTAATATAAAATATACTATTTTTAAGCATGTCTATGGCTGAAAGTGGCTTTTTGGCTCCCAGTTTGTGGCCCTTGATCTAAATGAACAAGCATCATTGAGAAAATGCAAAGAGACAAAGGGGAGGCCTATTTTGGCCAGAAAGAGGGAGGCAGAATCAAAGGGGAGAAAAGGGCAGTAAAGAGGCACAGAAAGGAAGGTGGAAGTCAAATTTCACCAACCTCAAAACCTGGCCTACGGACCCCAAACTATCTGTCTTCTAATCTGAGAACAAAAAGGAGATGAAGAAAGAAAAAAAAAGAGGGGAAGGGAGAAAAAGAACCAACTCTTGAACACTTACTAGATGGCAGATGCTGTATCAGATGCTTTCACATATGCACTTTCCCTGAGATATGGCAATGAGAGAAAAAACATCCTATGCATGGGGAAAAGAGGGAACTATATCAAAATACTAACCATTTATGTGTCAGATGATGAGAGCCCCCTTTCCAGTTCCCCACAATTTTTAACCATAAATATAATATGGTTATATTAACTTTATAATAAAAAACAAATTTGATTGAAAGTTAAATAAATAAGTTGGATTTCTAGGTAAAAATCCACCCATCCTAGAGTGTGGAAAGTATACTACCATTAAGTCAAGCCAAACTATGCACTGAGCATGTAAATAGAAAAAGAAAATATAACAACTCTAAGTGTATATAGATATGTAATCTTGCAATTATAAAACCAGAAGAAAGAGAACATGAAAGAAACTATACAGGTGATCTCGACCACAGACAGATTAAATAAGAACAGAGATATGTGAAATTGTTAAGAATGCTGTAGGTCATTCTCCTTCTTAATTATAAAGTTGACTACTAAGATGTTTTGTGTGTGTGGCCTACAAACATACAATGTACTAAGTCCTCTCTTCTATAAAATCTTTCAGACATCTGCCCATCTGTTACATACTTTTTTACATTTACTACATTGTTTTCTTTCTTTTAGGCATGTATTTTTATTTAAACAATACTTTTATTTGCCTTTAGGGTGTTTCAAAGGTAACAGTAGGTTTTCTTTTTTTTTTCCTAAATGAAGTAGTATCTCATTTCAGGCCACTTGGGTTCTAAGCAATCTAAATTCCCAATTAATCTCTTCCAAATATACATATCCAGTTTTCATTCTGTTCACAAATGAAACCCTAACCCAAATACCTCAAATGTAATTTCAGGGGAGAAATACTGTTCAAAAACCTAGATAATGCATTCCTTCGCTGATGCTAAATATAGTCATCTCAAGATGACATACATTTTGACAATGATCAGTCTTACATATCAAATTTTCAAAAATAGCACAGATTCCATTTTCAATGAGTAGGAAAAATTGCTATTCACTACATTTCAGCTTCAAATGGATTTAAAAGTGTGACTCTTTCATGAAAATGGAAATTACATCAATACTGTATCAACGTAAATTGGATTTAAAAGAATTTTGTTGTGGTTTTTGCTTAGGGCTCTTTAAAGGAGTCGTGGCAGACAAAATACAGAATTGCCCACATTTTTCTTTCAAGTATTCCCATCCAGAATATAAAATATCTTCAAAAATAGGGGGCTAATAGCTGTGAGAAAGAATCTGACTTAACTACATTAAGTAATCAAAGTTCATTTATACTAAATATACCTCCTCAAAAAAAACCCTGTCCCTCAATTTGGTTGATAATGCACTTTTCCACCCTACCGGGCTTCAAAACTCAAAAGAATTTCAGAGACTTATGTGTATTCTGAGTTTTCTTATGGCAACAATTTAACCTGTAAAAGGATTGGCGGAGAATAATGTGGTTCACTCAATGACGGGTGACTAAGATGGTATAAATACCTAAGTTTATATAATCATGCTACCCAACACATAGTTATGTTGTGACTCGAAGGCCAATGGGCCCATACATGAATTCATTAACAAAATTAAGCTGGTGAATGATGCTCCTGTTGCTTTGCTCATGGAACTAATTTCTTTCTTATTATGGCTTAACTTCTTTTCTTTACCTGCCTCCAGCCCAAGGACAGACATTTTGTTAGGGCATATCCTTATGCTATTTTTATCTTGTTCTCATTCTATCCTCCCTCTCTGTCTCTCTCTCCCACTCTCTCTTCACCCCACCCCCACTTCCAACCTCTTCGTTCGCATTATGGACCTTAAATTAAATAAATATGAAATGAAGATCTTGAAGTCATTGCGATAATCAACTAACCTCTCAACTAGGTTATTTTCTTTATAAACGCCATTAACAATAATTTTTTAGCATTTGTAGAGCTTTGCAGAGTTTACAAACAGTTGGAATGGCTCGGCGTTTTCAAAAAGCATACAGAGAAGGGAGGTCTCGAGAGGTGACTACATCATTCACTCCAACTTCCAGCTCTAGTTGCACAACTCCCAACATCCGACATAGGTTAGAATCACTAAAAACTAGTCTGGAGGGAGGGGGCAGATGATGGGCTGTTAAATCACATTTCAGTCCCCAGCCTCCACAGGGACCGATCAGGAATGACTGCTCTTAAAAACAACAGGCACTGCCGGCGGAGACGGAGACCGCGCCGGGGGCACGTGGTGGGGGACGACACGGCACTTTACCTGCCGGGACCCCTGGGACAGAGCAAGGGGACCGGCACCCGCTCCACCGCCGTAGGGCTCACTACCTGCAGGACCGAGAAAGCTCCCGAAACTGCACAGACAGGGCGCAAGCCGAGCTGAAGCTGCGGAGCCGGGCAAGGAAATCGTGGCCGGGAGCCCGAGGCCGGTGACCATGGAGGGACAGCCAGGCCGATCCCGGTCCGCCCTCCGCCAAGCCCGCGGAAGCGGCTCCGAGGGCCGTTTCGCTCGCGCCGGCAGACCAGCGCGTCGCCACAGCTGGATGGAGCCGGGCCAGGAGCCGGGGCGCGCGTCCCCGCCGCCCCAGGGGAGCCAACGGCTCCGTCTCGGCCGCCCCCTCCCCTCGTCCCCCCGACTCCTCTCACCCGCCTCGAGCCGGCGACACGCGAAGGTCCGGGGTGCGCGCTGGCAGGCTCTGGGCGCCGGGGTGTGGTCAGGGGTCCTGGCGCTCCGGCCGCCGCCGCTCCAGCCGCTACGAGCCCTCTGGCCGCCGCCGGCTCCAGCAGCAAGTTTCCATAAAAGTCCTGGTGTGCAGCCTGTTCCCGCATTCCAGGCGGGCCCAACGCCGGCTGCAGCTGTTCCAAAACACGAGGCCAGTTCCCCCAACCCCCCGCCTCCGCCGTGTGGCCCGGAGAGGGGTGGAGAGTCCAGGAGGAAGGCGGGCGAGGGGGGCGGTGGCTGCCAACTTTCCGCCGGGACCTGCGGGTCGCCCGGCTCTGGGTCCCTGCGCTGACCCCCTCCCCGCGGGTCCCCCTCCACCTCGCGGCGGGGTCCGGGGAAGGCAGGCTGCCTCCCTTGTGGGAAACGGGTGCTACCGGAATGGGGTTCAGAAACAGGCGGCGGCTGCCTCGCCGCGACCCGCAGCCGCTTTGCGCTGGGCCCGCTTCTCAGCTGCCCTACCGGTCCTGGTGTCTAAGAAGCCGAAGCACTGCCTTATCTTCTTCATCCAGAGCGTCGACTCTTGGCCAACCTTCCTTTTACTGTTGAGAGCACAGGGCAGCAGACCGGGGACCACTTCATTTGTCTGTTGCTCTCCTTTTCTTGGTTCTGGTCTTCAAACTCCAAAGAGAATGGCTGATAGAGAAAAGTGGAAGAAAGAGGGGGGAGGGGGCGGGGAGGAGGAGGCATAAAAATAAATAATATTTATATAATCTTCCAATTTTCCTTAATTGAAGGCAAATCATCTCTGGTCTTTCTAAACCTACATTAATGCATCTTGCGAATATTAGCACCACAGAACTTTTCAATCTGGACCACCAGACTGCCAATTAAATCCATCAGACAACCTACATTAAAACCTGAAATACTAATCCAGCGGTGACATTTTCCTGGTGGGGAGACCTTCAGTTCTGCACTGCGTGCATAAAATGAATATAAATTTAATGAATGAGTGAATGAATTAACAAAATCGAACTAGCATCCACACAGATAAGCCAGGGAAACTATCCACACAGATAAGCCAGGGACAACTACCTCCAATTTCCAGCCCTGGGCACAGTGGTGCTCAGGTTATATTTTCAGGGATTCTGAAAAGGCCTTCTCGTCTTAACTAAAACTTTCCTTCTCCATCCCATCCCCGTACACTATTTACTCGGGATGGAAATTCTTTTAAGAGGTATAAACCATTCATTCTTCAATTAGAGAAAAGTTCTAGATTGGTAATTAAGACAGCTATTTAAACTTACTCTAATACAGGTTAGCGTGGCCTGGATGATCTAGCTTGTTCCCTTGCACCCGTCAATACCATCACCCTAACCTTCTTCAGTTCATGGAATTTTCCGTGGTCATTCTGGCTGCAGGGCCTTTGCATAAGCTGTTCCCTCTGCATGAAATTCTTTCCCTGGACTCTTCACCTACCTAACTTCAACATATGCTTTTGCTGTCTGCTTATATGTTGCTCTCTCAGAGAAGCCTTCCTTTTACCCCAATCTTTATCAGTCCCCCCATTATAAATTCTCACTCCACCCTTTTCTTTCTTACACTTAACAATTTATAATTAACACATTTATATTTATGACTTAAAGGAGTAGAAACTGTCTTAACTGATCCACTCAGATTCACCAGATACAATAAAGCTCTTCATTCTTCCTATAAACTCTGCTAGCTACCCACAGCATGCAAGGCCTACCTCTTCTCCCCTCAATTCATCATTCATTCATTCAACAAATATTCAGTTCTAGATACTTAGGATACAGCAGTTACAAAACAAATAAAAAGCCCTGCCATCATGGGACATACATTTTAGTGGAAGAGGGCAGCCGGTAAGCAAATAAACAACTAAGTGATATGCATTAGAGATAAACCAGAGCAGAAAAGTAGGGAATGATGGGAACGGAGTGGGAGAAAAATGGTCCAGAAGGTGCAAAAGCCCTAGGAAGGATCCTATCTGACATGTTCTAGGAAGAGCAAGAAGGCTTCTGTGGGTGAAGCTGAGTAGGCAAAGGGTGAAATAATACTGAGTGGAGTGGGGCAGGAGACAGACTGTGAGAAACCTTTTTTACATTGTAAGGACTTTGGCTTTTACTCGAGTAAGATGGGTGGCCACTGGTGGATTGTGAACAAAGCAGTGACATAATCTGACATATTTTTAACATGTTCACTCTGGCCAATGTGCTGCAAACACACTAAATGAAGCAGGGAGACCAATTAGGAGGCTTCCAAAATAATCAGGATGAAAGGTAATGGGAGTTCGGACCAAGATGATAGTTCTGTAGGTAGTGAGAAATGCTTGGCGTATTTTTTTTCTTGGTACTTTTTAAAAAGTAGAACTGGTGTATAAGAATGCCAGAGATTTCTGTGCATTAATTTTGTATCCTGCTACTTTACCAAATTCATTGATTAGCTCTAGTAGTTTTCTGGTAGCATCTTTAGGATTCTCTATGTATAGCATCATGTCATCTGCAAACACTGAAAGCTTTACTTCTTCTTTTCCGATTTGGATTCCTTTTATTTCTTTTTCTTCTCTGATTGCTGTGGCTAAAACTTCCAAAACTATGTTCAATAAGAGTGGTGAGAGTGGGCAACCTTGTCTTCTTCCTGATCTTAGTGGAAATGGTTTCAGTTTTTCACCATTGAGGACGATGTTGGCTGTGGGTTTGTCATATATGGCCTTTATTATGTTGAGGAAAGTTCCCTCTATGCCTACTTTCTGCAGGTTTAATTTATTTATTTATTTTTCGGTACACGGGCCTCTCACTGCCATAACCTCTCCCACTGTGGAGCACAGGTTCCGGACGGCAGGCTCAGCGGCCATGGCTCACGGGCCCAGCCGCTCTGCAGCATGCAGGATCCTCCCGGACCGGGGCATGAACCTGTGTCCCCCCTGCATCGGCAGGTGGACCCTCAACCACCAGGGAAGCCCTCTGTAGGGTTTTTATCATAAATGGGTGTTGAATTTTGTCAAAAGATTTCTCTGCATCTATTGAGATGATCATATCGTTTTTCTCCTTCAATTTGTTAATATGGTGTATCACATTGATTGATTTGCGTATATTGAAGAATCCTTGCATTCCTGGAATAAACTCCATTTGATCATGGTGTATGATCCTTTCAATGTGCTGTTGGATTCTGTTTGCTAGTATTTTGTTGAGGAGTTTTGCATCTATGTTCATCAGTGACATTGGCCTGTAGTTTTCTTTCTTTGTGACATCTTTGTCTGGTTTTGGTATCAGGGTGATGGTGGCCTTGTAGAATGAGTTTGGGAGTGTTCCTCCCTCTGCTATATTTTGGAAGAGTTTGAGAAGGATAGGTGTTAGCTCTTCTCTAAATGTTTGATAGAATTCGCCTGTGAAGCCATCTGGTTTTGTTTGCTGGAAGAGTTTTAATCACAGTTTCAATTTCAGTGCTTGTGATTGGTCTGTTCATATTTTCTATTTCTTCCTGGTTCAGTCTCGGCAAGTTGTGCATTTCTAAGAATTTGTTCATTTCTTCCAGGTTGTCCATTTTATTGCCATAGAGCTGCTTGTAGTAATCTCTCATGGCATTCTTATACACTAGTGATGAAAAATCTGAAAGTGAAATTAAAAAAACACTCCCATTTACCATTGCAACAAAAAGAATAAAATATCTGGGAATAAACCTATCTAAGGAGACAAAAGACCGGTATGCAGAAAATTGTATGACACTGATGAAAGAAATTATAAAGATGACACAAATAGATGGAGAGATATACCATGTTCTTGGATTGGAAGAATCAACATTGTGAAAATGACTCTACTACCCAAAGCAATCTACAGATTCAATGCAATCCCTATCAAACTACCACTGGCATTTTTCACAGAACTAGAACAAAAAATTTCACAATTTGTATGGAAACACAAAGGACCCCGAATAGCCAAAGCAATGTTGAGAACGAAAAATGGAGCTGGAGGAATCAGGCTCCCTGACTTCAGACTATACTACAAAGCTACAGTAATCAAGACAGTATGGTACTGGCACAAAAACAGAAATATAGATCAATGGAACAAGATAGAAAGTCCAGAGATAAACCCACGCACATATGGTCACCTTATCTTTGATAAAGGAGGCAAGAATATACAGTGGAGAAAAGACAGCCTCTTCAGTAAGTGGTGCGGGGAAAACTGGACAGGTACATGTAAAAGTATGAAATTAGAACACTCCCTAACACCATACACAAAAATAAACTCAAAATGGATTAAAGACCCAAATGTAAGAGCAGACACTATAAAACTCTTAGAGGAAAACATAGGCAGAACACTCTATGACACAAATCACAGCAAAATCATAGTAAGATCCTTTTTGACCCACCTCCTAGAGCAATGGAAATAAAAACAAAAATAAACAAATGGGACCTAATGAAACTTCAAAGCTTTTGCACAGCAAAGGAAACCATAAAGAAGACCAAAAGACAACCCTCAGAATGGGAGAAAATATTTGCAAATGAAGCAACTGACAAAGGATTAATCTCCAAAATTTACAAGCAGCTCATGCAGCTCAATACCAAAAAGCAAACAACCCAATCCAAAAATGGGCAGAAGACCTAAATAGACATTTCTCCAAAGAAGATATACAGATTGCCAACAAACACATGAAAGAATGCTCAACATCATTAATCATTAGAGAAATGCAAATCAAAACTACAATGAGATATCATCTCACACCAGTCTGAATGGCCGTCATCAAAAAATCTACAAACAATAAATGCTGGAGAGGGTGTGGAGAAAAGGGAACCCTCTTGCACTGCTGGTGGGAATGTAAATTGATACAGCCACTATGGAAACAGTATGGAGGTTCCTTAAAAAACTAAAAATAGAACTACCATACAACCCAGCAATCCCACTACTGGGCATATACCCTGAGAAAACCATAATTCTAAAAGAGTCATGTACCAAAATGTTCATTGCAGCTCTATTTACAACAGCCAGGACATGGAAGCAACCTAAGTGTCCACCAACAGATGAATGGATAAAGAAGATGTGGCACATATATACAATGGATTATTACTCAGCCATAAAAAGAAATGAAATTGAGTTATTTGTAGTGAGGTGGATGGACCTAGAGTCTGTCATAGAGTGAAGTAAGAAAGAGCAAAACAAATACCGTATGCTAACACATATACACGGAATCTAAGAAAAAAAAAAAGTCATGAAGAACCTAGGGGTAGGACAGGAATAAAGACACAGACCTACTAGAGAATGGACTTGAGGATATGGGGAGGGGGAAGGGTAAGCTGTGACAAAGTGAGAGAGTGGCATGGACATATATACACTACCAAACGTAAGGTAGATAGCTAGTGGGAAGCAGCCGCATAGCACAGGGAGATCAGCTTGGTGCTTTGTGACCACCTAGAGGGGTGGGATAGGGAGGGTGAGAGGGAGGGAGATGCAAGAGGGAAGAGATATGGGAACATATGTATATGTATAACTGATCCACTTAGTTATAAAGCAGAAACTAACACACCATTGTAAAGCAATTATACTCCAATAAAGATGTTAAAAAAAAAAAGTGGAACTGGTAGGATTTTGGTAACAGATTCAGTGTGAGATGTGAGGAAAAGAAGTTTTGGGCCTGAGGAACTGGAAAAATGTTTTCATTTACTGGGATGAGAAAGATGGGGAGGAGGTGTAGGCTGGTGTGGTCAGGAGATCCGTTTTGGACATGCTAAGTTTGAGAAACTATTAGAAATCCAAGATCTGTCCATCTGTGTAAACATTCCTTGTATATTTATCATGAATCGATTAGATTTGTTCTCACTCTTGATTACAGCGGTTGCATGTTACTGCAATTACACCAACATTATAAAAAGGAAGAAATACCAAAGCAAAAATAAACAGTTAATAGTTTTTATAAAAGCTAAGTCGAATGCTTTGAAGACGTAATAAAAGCAAATAGCTTATAAACATTACCATCAAGCTAGGTGTGGGGAAGACAAATGTAAGATTGGGTAGAAAATTATGAAAACCTAGGGGGATTTGGGACTCATTGCTTTTCATGTAACTTTTTCTCCTTTAAATAAGGGAAACTGGAAAACCCAGAGGATGATTTTGAGGTATAGTTTCTACAACAAAGACATCTCAGAATACCCAGTAGATCCATACTCCCAGTAAAGGCCTTCACCCTCCCTCAAAAGATTGGTCCAAGAATGTGCACATATTCATTTAAAATTAAAATGTCTACATTATCTATATACAATTTATTATGATTCCCTGGTGTGATATTCAGTCACCAAAATAACCCCAAATGATCCCACCTCCTAGTCTTTCCACCCTTGTGTAATCTCCTCCCACACTGTGTCAGGGTTGGTCTGTGTGACTAATAGAATATGGCACAAGTGATGGTATGTCCTGTTCAAGTCTAGGTTATAAAAGATACTGTGTCTTTTGCCTTGATATCTCTTGGATTACTCACTCTGGGGAAAGCCAGCTGCTGTATTTTAAAGATACTCAGGCAGCTCTGTTAAGAGGCCCACGTGGCAAGGACCTAAAGCCCCCTGACAACAGCCATGCGAGTGAGCAAATCTTGGAAGCAAATCTTCCAGCCCTAGTCAAACCTTCAGATGACTGCAGTCTCAGGACAGACCCTAAAACCCTGGACCACTAGAACCAGCCGTTCCTAAATTCCCAACCCTCAGAAACTATGGGAGATAATGTTCGTTGTTTAAAGCTGCTAAATTTGGGGATATTTTTTTACGCAATAGATAACAAATGTACCCGCTTTAACCTACTTTTAAAAAAATTATCCATCTGCTACCACATTAAGCACTCAGTCCTTTTTAAAGTCCCTGGGCCTAATTCTTTCACAGTGTTATTAAATAAAAGAATTAGCAAAATTCTAGAAGTCACATATTTCAGGTGCTTTCAAATGTCGAAGTTCTTCTCTATATTTAAGTATTATGGTATTATTTCAGATAGCAAATTACAAAAGTTCTGTAATTTCCTATATATAAGTATACTTTGTGAAAGCCTTTTGTGACACACATAAGAGACAGTTAAAAGCAAAACGCTGAGGTGGTATCTGATATACCAGTTGCCTTGCTGAGGCTTTTAAGTACAGAATAAAAAGCACCATAGAAGGAAGGTTTCCTTTTTTTTTTTTTTTTCCTGTACTGGAATTCAGTCCTTTCCTGCCCAAACGATAAAGGTTACTTAGGGGTTTTTCACTGTTCAAAGGTAGAAAAAAAACAAAAAAAGAACCTCATCAGACAAAAGAGCTGAGCAGCCTGATCAAAGATGTCAGTAGCATGAGGAGAGAAAGAGATTAAAGGAGAAGTGGCAGGTTAAAGTATTACAGAATACAGAGTGTAGGAAGAAACACTACATAAAAAATAGAAGTCAAAAGAAAGAACAGTAGGAAAGACAGCTGGATAAACCAAGTGAGTTTATAACGATTTCCAGCAAAGCCCTAAAAAGAGTGTAACAATAGGACACTGAGACTCTTGTAGAGGAGTATTTTAGACAAACATAAAAATTCGGAGCGACATGTTTAAAGGGCAAAATATTAAGTTCATGTAGCAGGGTCAACGAGGACGGCATGAGACAACAGGAGGATGGCAGATGACAAAGAAAACAGAAGATGAGACTGAGACATGGATCAGGTTTCCCATTCCATCTCCAACCCTATATCCTTGCTAGGAAAAAATTTCACCCATATTTGTATGGTTCGTTTATTAAGTAATATACTTAAGTTTATGTTTAGTTTAACAGTCTAAAAGTATAACTATACACATTTATCTATACTGTACAGGTTTATTCTAAAATAAACCTCTTCATTAAAAAGTCCCAAATCGAGAATACTGTTTTTATAACGAGGTAAACCCTTCTCACCATCCGGTGTCTTCAGTGGTGTCCAGGCAGCATCCCTCTCCTTGACTAAATGTATCTGAACCAAGAAGTGGTGGGCAAGGGGCATGTCTGAATAGGGAAGGATGCACGTACATCAATAAGATAAATTTATATTGTGTTTGATGGCAATTTTAACCAAAACACTTTAAATTCTTAATAAAAAAACACAAGTACTTTGCCTTTATTGATCACAAAACTGTTTTCTCTCCCAGTTAGTACATAAAGAAAACATACTTTTACACTTGATTTCAGTATTTCTGCAGCGTTCTGTATTCTCCATGCCTGTATATGTGGTCTTATGGAGACTGAAAGCTCCCATAAGGTAGGTAGGGTTTGCTGAGACAAGTGTGACCTTGCAAATATATATAAGCATTGTATAAAATATTCAATACATCAGCAAGATGTACCATCACTTTTTTATTTGGCAGAAGTAGAAATACAGCCATGTTACAGTGCTTATTTTGGCTAAAGAGCCAGTGCTATTTTTTTCTGCTACTGTAGTGTTTCACTTTTACATAAATTAATAAGTGCAGTCCTTACATATAGGAAATAGACACATTTACTGATATCAGCCAAGTAAAGCTAATACACGGTTGTTCTCAAACTAAGCAAAACAATAACATAATCATTAGGAACAAAGAAAGGATGCCCTTATTTCCATTAATCACAGACTATACAAATTCTTAAGTCTCACATACAGAGGTATTTCTAAATTTGATTAATCCAAGCAAAAAAAATATATTTTTTAATTCAGCCTATTTCTTACAACCACTTTGAAATATATATTCCAAATAATTTCCTAATATGTGTTCATATTAAAATAAAAGCAAATTATGTTATGAACATAATTTAAAATTTCTAATTATGAAATGTCACAGAGAAGTATGTTAAATGTTACTTTGGCATTCCTATCTCACAGGTTTAAAGGAATAATAAACTAAAGAATTCTTTTGTAACGCAAATAATCACTCCCTAGATAATCATTTACGTGGAAAATATTATATCTTAAGGCAAGAAAAAGTTTGTAAATATTTTTTATGAAGTCAGTTAATTCAACAACTTAATAGAATCACAATAAATATATACAAATAAAAAATTTTTTTATGAGAAGGAAAAAGTTCTTTGGAGTTGACTATAACACTATGAAAAACTTGCCTTCTTTTTAAAAAGAATCTCATTTTGACATTTAATAAACATATCACAATCCTGCAAGGATAAATAACTAGCCTTTTAGTTGAACAAAGATGTAGAGAAACCAAAATAGAAAAAAAAAATCATCAAATATAAATCACCTGAACACTTATCTTTTTTCTTCCAGAAAACAGGAGGAAAAAAAATGCATTTTCTCATGATTAATTCAAGGTCCTCTTATAATTCACATAGGGAAGTAGATGGTAGAACTCACGGTGGCAAAGGCAATATTCTGATAATACTACCATGAAGAAGTGTTAAATAGGGTTTTATCCTAAAAGGCTCTGGACTAATTTACTTACTTTTTATTTTTTAAAACTGCTTTTAACCCAATTTCAAGGCAAACTGAAATTGGAACATACGCCTCAAGTACTCTTCAGTGGTCAGAAACATTTTTAAGAGCTGTTTCTTTAGAAAGGTCAAGTTTCTTCCCTTATAATAGAGAGGGTTTTTTCTATACCTATTACCTTGAAATTCTATTTGGTCATTCTTGTCTCTTAAGTCAAAGGCCACATAGAAAGCCTCTTACTAAGGTAGTAGCTTCTGAAATGATCAGAAACTAACCAACCTCAAGCACTGAATTTGAGGTTGATATGCTCTTAAATATGGGCAATTTCTTTTTTTTTTTTAAGGTGAAGTGTAAAAGAAAAAACACCTTCTGGAAAGCCATTCATCTTACCTGATGAAATAAATTTCCCAGAGTTGTTTCATGTACTAGCAGCATTATTAAATAGTGCAATTCTTCAAAACAGATTTCAAACAATATCCTCCTCAAATAATAAAGTAATTAAGTTTACTTTTAGCGTTGTTTATAAAACCACAGCTTAAAACATTCAGCCCCCAAACAGGAAAATTAACATAAGCAACAACTATCTTGCTTATACAATGATGGGAATAGGTGTGTGCACACGTGTGTACGTGTGTGAATCATTCAAGGCCGGTGGTACCTCAACAAGAAACCAAAATACAGGATACAGATTAAAAAAGTAAAATATTACATAATGCAATTTTTAGCTTTGATACCTCTAAAGATATTCCTCCATCAACAATAAGAATTATGAACAGCCAAGTGTTAAATTAAGAATATATGTAATATGTGTAAGAAAAGTCAAGGAATTATATACTCAAAAAATATGAGAGCAATATTTCACATTGTTTAATGTTGTAACCTATACATTATGGAACACAGTACATGCAAACAGCATAAAGGTTCTGAATGTCCTATTTTGTAACTAATATTACATAAATTTGGCACATATATAAACTTAAAACCTTAAAAGACTATGCTTCTTTCCCCACTTTTCATTTTCTATTCATTCATCAGAAACTAGGCACTTTAAAAATGCATTTAAAAAAAATATATTTTAGATCCTTCTGGATAACTCACTCCTAAAATCAATAAAGCCCACTTTAGGAGCAAAATCAACAAATCCAATCTATTGTTTTACTCAGACAGCCACTTTAAATAAGTGGCATATGATTTACACACAAAATTAATACAACTCTGAAAGTATCTAATATACTCTGAAGAACCTTATTCATATGAACAACCCACTTGTTCATACATCTATCATAAAGGACAGGAAACATACTTCCATACCATTAAAAAATATTTTGTTCTATATTCGGGGGAAAAACCTTCAAGATCTCCCTAAGATTCAAAGTATCAATGAATAACTTAAAAATATGGTTATAATATGAGAAATTCTCAGTGTGCTAAGTTCTCTATAGAAACAACTAAAAGCCAGTTTTGCACAAGGAGAAAGAAGAAATGATTTTACTGTATCAAGATTAATACCCTAGGATGTGGGGAGATGGTCTCAAAACTACATGGAAAAATTTTAATTGCCTGTCATAGTTAATAAGTGTTATATTTTTAATCAATATTCATTCAAGGGAAATGTTCTAATCTATACCAAGATAAAAGAAATTTCTTCAGTCTCTCTATTGTAACATAGGACCAACTGTAATGTATTTGGGAAACTTCAGTAAATCTAATATAAACTTGTAAACTTCTCAGTGGCAATTCGTTAAAATGTTCTGTAACGATACCCGGCTATTACAATTTCTTTGATTCAAATACTTAAGCAAATGCACAAGCAATAACATAAGCAGTAAGTATTAAACACCACTACTGCCTAAATTTGATTAAACAACAAATAACTTTACAATTAAAAATACATTTTCAGGCAAAGTTAACTTTGTTGACACTAGGAGTAATATATTCTTGCATGTGTGGGCCATAAAAGTCTTGGCTAAAGTATATATATTCCAGGTGCAAAGCATAAAAACAAAGCTTTTGAGAATGAAACTGGACATTTCAGACAGCTTCAAGACAACAAATCAATTAACTCCCAAGTACTGGTTTCAATTCAAGCAGTATTTCTGTAAAATATACATTTCACAAAGATTATTACCTAAAGATTAAAAAAAAAGCACTTTGGATACACTACATGGGGATTCAATGACAGAACTTCTGTGTAAGTACAGTACAATCACTCATTCTTTACTAGGTTTTTTTTCCCTCCCTGAGTCCATATCCACCAATTCTGTGTAATATATGTTACAAAATCAATAGTTACCTTAAAATATTTCATAGCACACTGAAATTGTCTGATGTTTATGATACTTATTGTACTTTGGCTTCTAATAGGCCACTGGGCATAACATGACTATGACTACTTATACAGCTACTTGTATGCCTCAGTGCATCGGCTCCAAGATAGGCCATTAAAAGTTCAGTGCGGCGAATAAGCAACTGCATGAGGTCTTCAGCCAAAGTCTCTATACTGGAGTAGCGCACCTTCTCAAAATCAAAAATGTCTTTGAGAAAGAAAAGAACTTGATTCTGGAAAATGAACACAAAACAAATTGGCACTTATTAGACCAAAATTATATTAAAACTAAATAGTTACTAATATTGTAACAAACAATGAATTAGGGGTCAGTTCCACTACTAATTTCAAATCTCAATAGAAAAGGAACCTTGAACAAGTGATTAAACCTTTTTGGGGAGTCTCATTTTCTTTTTCTGTAAAATAAGGGATAATTACTACCTGTCATTTTTACTACTCAGGGCTGATGTAATGATTAAAAAAAAAAAATCTCAGGAGGGTGGGAGGGAGATGCAAGAGGGAGGAGATATGGGGACACATGTTTATGTATAGCTGATGCACTTTGTTATACAGCAGAAACTAACATACCATTGTAAAGCAATTATACTCCAATAAAGATGTTAAAAAAAAATCTCTGGGAAATGCTGGTAAATACTAAAGCATGTATAAACCTAAGGGGCTACTATTAGTCCTTTCCCAATAATTGAAGTTTTCATTGTTACCTATGGGCACTGGTACTACTTTAAGACAGGAAAGTAAACTATTTCCAATAATTATAACTTATAAATTTCAAATGTACCAAAAATGACTTGACATGTGAAAAATAAAAATAATTTCAGGTCTCAAATCAGTGGAAGATCGTGAAGAATATTTCACTTCAGTAACTTAATACTTATGCTGAAACCCATTTTAAGCAACTTGTATACTACTAAGTAAGTCTCAGATTGTTATGCCATGATGGAAAACAAAGTAATTCCAAAGAACAAAAAAACAGGAATATTTAATTTCTATCCTACAGAAATCAACTGTTAAGAGGTACTAAGAAGGCACAGTTCATAGATTTCATTGGATTTTATATCTGGAAGGGTCGCTGGCGATCAACCTGTATGGTCCCCTCATTTTATGAAGAGGAGGAGGACAAAGCATGATTTGCCCACAATCAGAGTGCTCGTTAATGGCATACTTAATTCCCAGTCCAAACTTTTCCCTCTAAACACATACCTTACATTTGAGAGGTCAAGTAAATTAATCAAAAATTGAGTTTTCAATGACAGGAAAAAAAAAATGTCCTAAACCATTTACATAAATGTTACATTAACGGCACATAAAATAATTTAATTTTTTAAGTGAAGGGTATAGAGTAACATCCAAAGTTTCAAACATCAAAAACTTCCAAATTCATACTTATGTTTACTTTTATTTGCTCCTTGAAACTCAGCCTAAATTCAGGACTATTAAATAGTGCGACTTTTCTTGGCACTGTGCCAGGCAGAAATTTCTGCAACAAGCTGCAATTTGTGTTTTGGTAAATTTAAACTGCTGACTTTGGAATACAATTTTAAACTCCCACCTTATTTCTCACAGCTGGGATTTTATCATTCATATTACCTTTAACTAGAACTTATTTCTAAATTGCCACATGTGCAATAAAGACATATTATTTGTTTTACAAATTTCAGAAGTGTCCAGGCATGCAGAACTGTCTATAGCAATTTGTTTAACATTGTAACACACATAAGAACATGTACACATTACAGAAGGAACTGATAAGGTGAATGGACTTGTTGAATCTTCTCCAGGATAAAACACCAAATCTATATAATACTGTTTCACTGGCATGGGTGACCTTTATAATCTTACATTTAAATAACATTCTTCTACAAAACCAAACAGAATAAAACTTTATCCGTTTTTCAGTTTAGAAAAAAGAAATGATTCAATGACTGAACATACCTTAAAGAAGCAACATAAGTCATAGAGAGAATTTCTAGGACCCAAAAAACCCCAGGCTAGGACAGGGCTGATGTGCTCACAAATGGCATAAAAATGGGCAAAAAATCCATCTGGGATCTGTTACGAAGTAAAGGAGAATCAAGTTATTTTTACCTTCTTGCATTTGCTTGCTATCCATCATATGACCAGCTCTTTTTAAGGATAGACCAAGGGTCAATGATAAGCTAGCCTAATAAGACAGTTAATACACTTAACAAGTAACTGTTAGAGTCACAGAATGCTTTAAGTAGATTTCATATCCTAGCCAACAGTCTCAATTTGCTGAAAACATTATTTCTTAAAGGCACTTTTACCTCATAAAAAAGCAATCACAGTGCTGTAACCAAGCAATAACAAGAATGCTACAATGTTCCTTAGCAGTATAATTTTTAGGATGAATGAGACCAACATGGTTTTAGCTAGTTCAGTAGAATTTAAGAAATTCTACTCAATCACTTAATTAGATTATCTGAAAAAGACTAAAATGAATTTTTAATTGATTAAGCACAAAAACATGCTTACTAGAATTCTAACTTTTAGTTAAGGAACCAGATATTATTGAAGCATTTAATTAGGCAATGTACCTTCTTGTGAAATAGTAATACATACAGTTGTGATTTAGGAAACTCTCTAAGTTTATTAATAACTTTTTAAATCTCCTTTGTTAAATAACATCCTGTGAGATTTTGTCATAGCATCTACTGGGGATAAGTATGCCTTAAGATCCTGTCTCTTGGAGGAGTTATCTTCTATTTTACAGGCTCCAAGACATCTTTTAACCTCAAATTAAAAATATATTATAACAGCAGTTACCATTTAATGAGTACCCACTATATACCAGATAATATGCTAGGTTCTATTTAATTTAATAAGACGTTCCTGAAAAATTAGGTCATGTTAGTATCATTTTAACATGTAAAAAGTGAGACTTCAGAGGGGTTAAAAAACCTATCCTGGGCTTCCGTGGTGGCGCAGTGGTTGAGAGTCCGCCTGCCAATGCAGGGGACATGGGTTTGTGCCCCTGTCTGGGAGCATCCCACATGCCGCGGAGCAGCTGGGCCCGTCAGCCATGGCCACTGGGCCTGCGTGTCCGGAGCCTGTGCTCCATAACGGGAGAGGCCACAACAGTGAGAGGCCCACATACCGCAAAACAAAACAAAACAAAACAAAACAAAAAACCTATCCTAACTCACATACAGCTAGTTAGTAAAGGCCAAAAAGTTATCACAGATACATGGACTGTAGTCTAAGAGATGATCTGCATATATTAAAATTCTAAATCCCATACTTATATTAACTATATATATTAACTATAATAGGAATTCAGACAGGTATGAAGTTAGCATAGGCTGAAGTAGAAGAGTCATGCTTCATCAAGGAATAACGTGAACTGAAACAGTAGGTAAAATTTATTTAAGTAGACAGGATAGAGTATGACATTCCAGGATAGGAAATAGTTCCCCAAGACGTAAGATATATAGCTATCTGTGGATACAGGAAGAATATTAGTCCAAGGCATGAGATTTATACTAAGAAGTAAGAAATAAGGTTAGGTATAATGATAATAATATTACTATCATTATTATTATGGAAACTACTACTTATTAAACTTTTTTATATTTACTCTTAATTTTATGTTTTATCTCATTTCATCTTTACAGCAGCTCTATGAGGTAGGTATTAACTTCATTTTGCAAACAGGAAAACTGAAGGTCAGCTGACAGTAACTTGCCTATGATCATAATGGCTAGTGCGAAAATCAAACCTAAGTCTACAAGTCTGTTCCCCAGCCCTAAACCAGTGGTTCTCAGACGTTAGAGTTTCTAATAATTTGGGGAGCTTGCTAAAAACACAGGGTCTTTAGAATCATTTTTTATACAATTTTTAAAGGTTACATTCCATTTACAGTTATTACAAAATATTGGCTATATTCCCCATGTTGTACAATACAACCCTGTACAACATCTTTGAAACAAGAATTATGCAAATATATGGTTTCCAGAATTATTTTTAACAAGCACCTTCTGCAGATGCTGTGAGAACTATGCTCCAGAAACACTGCACTTGGCAATACTATCTCAAAGGTATAAGACTCAGACTTAGAAATATGGACATGACAAAATACTGTAGGTCAGTGGGCAAATGATAATAAAATAATAATAACCTATAGGTGCATAATGCACTGTGTCAAGCACTGTTCTAAGACACTACATTTAACCCTCAAAAAACCCCATGAGGTGGAAACTATGCTCTTCTTTAGAGATGAGAAAACTAAGGCATAGAGAGGTCAAGACTTGCCTGGGGTCATAGCTGGTAGGTGGCATCTGAACTCAGGCAGCCTCACCCCCGAGTCCATCCTCCTTTACCACAGGAGTGTATGTGAGAGCAGTGTGTGGTGGGTGAGATAGCCTGGAGGGTGCGGAGCGTGCGAGCAGGATATGACTTTGAGATGTTTTTTGGTAGGCGCTCTCAGTTGAATAAACCAGCTAATCAATCATCATTTCTCAACTGGATTACATGAAGTGGAATCCACTATGCTAAACAATTTTTTTTTTTTTTTTTTGCTGTACGTGGGCCTCTCACTGTTGTGGCCTCTCCCATTGTGGAGCACAGGCTCCGGACGCGCAGCCTCAGCGGCCACGGCTCACGGGCCCAGCCGCTCCGCGGCATGTGGGATCCTCCCAGACCGGGGCACAAACCCGTGTCCCCTGCATCGGCAGGCGGACTCTCAACCACTGCGCCACCAGGGAAGCCCTAAACAATTTTTTTAATCTTAAAATATCATTAAGTGAAAAAAAAAGTCTATTAGCACTGTTTGCAACTTTAAAAACAGAGAAGCCAACGCAGTGCCAAAAGATCACTCATCTAGCTCGAGGGACAGTGCTTACGAGCTGCCATCCCCCGCTGAGAACTGACTCACAATTTTCTTTGACAGGAGCTTCAAATTACTTTACAGAGAACTCCAAGACATAATGAATTTTACCTTCATCTGTTGCCTTTTCTGTTTCAACACTGACCAACAACTTGAAGCCACAGCCTAAACACATACAGAGGAGAAAAAGCAAGATTTAAATTTATAACTATATAAACTTTCCATTTAGAAAAGAGTGACTTTAATTAGAAATTCAAAGTTTAAAGATCTAAAATGTTTAAAACATTAACTAAAAAGAAATAGTCCATGCTCCTTCTATTGTTTGTAAATATCAATGAAAAGATGTTTATAAATTTTAAAATTAAATACAAAGCCACTAAAAGAAAAAGGGTGGACTCCGGTGACAAGGAACTTGGTAATTATAGTTCAAGTAATATTTTTTTCTTCAAGAATAGTAGTGCTGGAAATAGCTGTGCGTTGAACCAACAGTCTTATTCAAATAAAGAACTAAGAAACATAACCATAATGACAGGGACAAAAACACCCAAGTGGATCCTGAAGGAATCTGACCCTACTCTGGCATGACCCCACTTCGATCAACGTCACTGTCCCAAATCAGTTACAGAAATGGAGACATGTATCTTTTATGGTTAAAACATACTTTGAAGGAAAAGTATTATAATATATATATATTTTTTTCCTCCAAAAATATATATATCGTCTTTTCACTGAAATTGCTATATTTGTTTAGTCATAGAGCCATTTTAGTTACAGATAATTTTTTGTTAGGCCTGAACTAGTTTGAAACCCAAGTGTTTTTTGAGATCTGAAGAAATACTGGGTCCTCCAGGTCAAGGCAGGGACTGACAGAAGAGCCAAAAGGAAATTTCATCTTCAGATGTTATATATCATACACATCTGATCCCAATATCAAAGGATGAGCTCAGTTTCCATAACAGTCGTTCTACAGGCAGACACATATATATAAATCTTATTCATCTTCCTATTTTTTAAAAAAATATATTTATTTATTTATTATTTGGCTGCACTGGGTCTTAGTTGCAGCACGCAGGATCTTTTAGTTGTGGCCTGCGAACTCTTAGTTGCAGCATGCAGGATCTAGTTCCCTGACCAGGGGTTGAACCCGGGCCCCCTGCATTGGGAGTGCATTGTCTTAACTGCTGAACCACCAGGGAAGTCCCCATCTTCCCAATTCTGACTAATTTTCATCAAATTTAAATGGTTGAGAAAGGTAAACCACCACTTACGGTTTCTTTGAAGGAGGAGTTTAGCCAGCGATTATTTACTACATTCTGTATGGATGTGGGTGGGTTTTCTAAATCTTCAAAGGAATCCATTAATATAAAATCCAAAACAACATCATAAAAATTTAGATTTTTCACCTGCATTAAATTATAAGTTAAAACAGAAATTATTACTACATAGAGCTGAAATGAAGTCTGAGCCAGGGCTTCATACTGATACATTACAACAGCAGTACATTTTTAGTTGAATCAGATTATATCTCTGACAAAAACAGAGGAAGAAGAGAGACAACTATGAGAACTCACCACCAGAAATTATAATTCACATGACAGCTGTTCCCTCCTAGATCCTATCAGGTGAAATTAATCTCTCCCTCCACTCTATTCTAGGAGTTCTTTGTTCATGCTTTTATTGGGTTGGCCAGAAAGTTTGTTTGGGTTTTTCCATAAGATGTTAAGGAAAAACCCGAACGAACTTTGTGGCCCACCAAATCTTATGGTATCCACAATGCTCATTCTGTTCCGTCATTTAGTTACTGGTATATCTGCCTGTCTTCCCCACCACATCATGAACCTCTCGCTCTTTCATTCATTCATGCAAATTGTATTGTACTACATGCTGTACCAGGTGCTGAGACTTCTACAGTAAGCAAACTATATGCTTAGAGGTTAGTGGGGAAAAGACAGCAATAAATAATTCCACAAATACACAATTAAAACTGTGATAAGCACAGTAAAGGAAAAAGTACACGGTACTATGAAAGCTTATGATGGAGCTTCTAATCTAGACTGGATGTCAGTGAGGGCTTTTTTCAAGGAGTGAGGCAAGCCAAGTACATGAAATACCTTGTCAATACTTGAAGGTAAGAAAGAACACAGTGATGTGGAGCCAAAGAGTATCACTGAAAGTGTGCCGCAGCTCTCTACAGCACGGGGGCGAGTGCCTAGAGACAGGAGGAAGGGCCAGCTCCTGCACAGTTTATGGCCCAGGTTAATGACTTTGGATTTTACCCTCACAGTATTTTGGGGGGTAGTGGTGGAGGGGAGATGGATGATCAGATCTTCTTTTTTAATCTTCGGTAACTCATGAATCTATTTCTTTTTTTTTCCAGTTTCAGTGAGACATAATTGACATACAGCACTGTAAAAGTTTAAGGTGTACAGTATAATGATTTGACTCACATACATCATGAAATGATTACCACAGTAAGTTTAGTGAACACCATCATCTCATACAGATACAACACAAAAGAACTAGAAAAAAAAATTTTCCTTGAGAACTCAGGATTTACTCTCTTAATGACTTTCATATTTATACAGCAGTGTTCATTATCTTTAATGTGTTGTACATTACATCTGTAGTACTTATTTATCTTATAAGTGGAAGTTTGTACTTTTTGACCACCTTCATCCAATTCCCCTTCCCCTGACCCCCTGCCTCTGGTAGCCACAAATCTGATCTCCTTTTCTATGATTATGTTTGTTTGTTTTTAAAGTATAATTGACCTACACTATGTTAGTTCCTGGTATACAACACAGTGATTCAATGTTTCCATACATTTTAAAATCATCAACATGATAAGTCTAGTCTAGATATTACATAGTTATTGACTATATTCCCCACACAGTACATTTCATACCTGTGACTCACTTATTTTATACCTGAAAGTTTGTACCTCTTCAATCTCCCTCACCTATTTCTTCTCCTCCCTCCATCCCCCTCCCATCTGGCAATTACCTGTCTGTATCTATGACTCTATTTCTGTTTAGTTAAGTTTGTTCATTTGTTTTGTTTTTTAGATTCCACATGTGAGTGAAATCATACAGTATTTGTCTTTCTCTGCCTGACTTATTTCACTCAGCATAATACCCTCTAGGTCCAACCATGTTGTCACAAATGAGAAGATTTCATTTTTTTTTTATGGCTGAGTAATATTCAGATTTGTATTGCTCAAGACCGTTTTGGCAGAAATGTGGAGAGCAGAACAGAGAGGAGGAGGAGTGAATGCAAGGAGGGGAGAAGCAGGCAAGAAATTGGGGAATGCAAAACGCTGGGGTAGCCCAAGGGAAAACAACAGTTACTCAGACTACCACGGGGTGGGCAGCAACAGAGAAAAGTTGCAGAAACTGAAAGGTATATAGGAGTTAAATTGACAAAACTTAGAGATGAATATGATAAAGTAGGTGAGGACCAGTGACGTGTAAAAGCATGAGTCCCAGGTTTCGGGCCTGCGCAACTGAACGGATGCCAATTCCTTCACTGAGTGAGGGAACACCAGAGAAGGAAAGATCGTGCCTCCGTGTTTCTGCACCTACTGTCTTCTCTGCCTAGAAAGC
Organism: Aethalodelphis obliquidens; assembly: GCF_003676395.1. Taxonomy (NCBI): domain Eukaryota; kingdom Metazoa; phylum Chordata; class Mammalia; order Artiodactyla; family Delphinidae; genus Aethalodelphis; species Aethalodelphis obliquidens. The sequence continues at coordinate 14,744,053 of NW_020837957.1, read as the reverse complement.
CTTTCAGTCCCTCGCAAACTCATTCTTTTAGCTTCCATAACAACAAAATATTCCAGGCTCATCATGTGCTTTCTCTAACCCAGCACAGAAATCAGCCATTTTTCCAAGAAGTCCTAGTTCCTTTTAGTGGAGAGTGGTACTTAGAAGTTAAAATCTGTGTGCTAGAAATAATTTCTTTTGAGGTGTTTCTGCTCCCAGACCCTCTCAGTGAATAGAGCTAGGAAGTTTATGTGTGTTTATGTATATGCAAACCTTTCTATTTATTTCCCTATCTATCTATCTATATTGTAAACTATGAATTCACACTGATAGCTCCAATTCCAATCCTAGCTTTTTTATACCTCCCTTCTCTGACAGTGAGTTATCTGGCTCTGATCATTCTTAATGTCTTTAATTGTTTGTTTGATCCTGTGTATGCAGCCAATTCCCTGGCCCCACTGAGCTGCCACTGTCCTAGCTGAAACCATCCTTGCACAGGCTACCATTACCACCCTGCTGGGGCCTGCTCATTGACTTCTGGATGGAAGAGAGGGAGAGAAGGAATGAAGGGCTTCCTAAAAAAATAGTAGTTCCACCTGCTGCCTCAATGTATAAAGACTGTGGTTGCTCTTGTTTCTGACTCGGTCATAGCCACCGTCACACAATTGGTTTTACTGTCATTTAACAAGGACAAGGAAACAGTGGCCTCAAATTATGTAAATATTCTGAGTAAATAACTAAGGGGGACAACTATTATAAAAAATTTGAACTTACTCCTCTAGCAGCAAGTTCCATTTCAGTACTATCCCAGTGATCAGTCTGCTCTAAAAAATAGATCATTTCATCAAAAACATCTTCAAACTTCTTCGGATTCTGTAGAAGAAAACACACTTTAATCCTAAGCCCGACTTTATAACAAGGCTCAAGCCTACAAAGTAAATAAGTTACTCTTCAAGTAAGTTTGTTAGATCTTCATTCTGTTAGGTAACTGAATTAAAACGCACTTTCAAGGGATGCCATATTCATTTGATTTAATATTTTGTTAGTCCAACATTTTGCAGAAGCCAAGACTAAGAATGTAAGTAAAATGTCATATGCAAACTGCTTACTACTCAAATATGTGTGCTTATTTAGGTCAGTCCTTAAGATGAAAACTCAGTTACAGCAGATACTACGCGATGCTTTCGATGCAGTTCTATTCCTTTTGGAGGAACTCTAGTTCAAATCAGTGGGTTTATCTGCCTTGGGAAGGCCAAGAAAGCAACGTAAGATTTACACTGGGTTTATTGTCTTTCTAGTGGTAGCAATTTGATAGGCAGAACAAGCTACTGTGTTGTTTTAATTTTAATTTCTTTGACTATAATGCTATGGAACTTTTTCATATAATCATTAAACATTCTGTTTCTTGTTTAAAAAAAAAAAGATTTACATTGGGAATTGCAAGTAGTTAATATCACCCTAAATTTATGTTGTATTTTTAAAAAATTTGCTTTCCCATTTATCCTGTATTTAATCATCGTAAGAACTCTCTGAAATAGGGTACCATAAATAAAATTCTATTCTACAAATGAGGGAACTGAGGTTCAAAGGGACTGGGTCTGAAAACCAGGTGTTCAAAGGGCTCAGAGAAAGTCTGGTTTTTGTTTTTTCCCTCATCATCTGGACACAACCTGCATAAAGGAAAGTGGTTCCTCACAGTCTTCATAAAGTTCTTGCCATTGCTTCTGCCTCTCTCAGTCCCATGAAGATGAGTAAGAGGCAGCTCAATTTGTATTTCTAGATTTCTGAGATCTATACTACTTCCTGGAACCTTCTTACTGAACAGGATTGAGGGACGTAAGAGAAGAGGTATTAGAAATAACAATAGTGGTGGCTGTAGTAGCAGATCTAATGATAATTCTTACCGTGACATTCACAAGTTTTATGGCAAATTGAGAATAATTTACCAACTTGATCAAAACAGTGTGAACTTTATACAAAGAAAACAAATTAACCCAAGTAGAAATCAATGCTTTTTGGGCTACTTATTTATTTATTTTTTTGGCCATGCCACGCGGCATGAGGGATCTTAGTTCCCCAACCAGGGATCAAACCCATGCCCCCTGCAGTGGAAGTGTGGATTCTTCACCACTGGACTGCCAGGGAAGTCCCTGGGTTATTTATTTTCAATATGTGAACCTTTGTAACTATCTACAAAAACATTTTCTTCTATTAAAAATTTAATGCATCTTAATCTTCAGCTCAACTGAAATAACAACAATAAAAAAACCTGCCAACAAAACAAGTTTACCTTTCGTGCTTTTACAATTAACGCTGATAAAATTTTCCTCCCACTTTCAGCAAGGAATATCCTGTTGGCTGTTTCTGAAAGAATTACCTGAAAAATATCCATCCCCAAACAAAGAAAAAAGAGACCTATAATTAATTTGAATGGACATTTGACTTTATAGCATATCTATGCATAAATAACCCAAATACAGTCAATACATGGCATGTGACTCTATTTCAGCAGGCAGACCACAGAAAAGGTCCTAAGTTACTAAAATATAAATAGCTCTTGAGGGCTTCCGTGGTGGCGCAGTGGTTAAGAATCTGCCTGCCAATGCAAGGAACACGGGTTTGAGCCCTGGTCCGGGAAGATCCCACGTGCCACAGAGCAACTAGGCCCAAGCACCACAGCTTACTGAGCCTGCGCTCTAGAGCCCGCGAGCCACAACTACAGAAGCAGCCCATACTCCGCAACAAGAGAAGCCACTGCAGTGAGAAGCCTGTGCACCGCAAAGAAGAGTAGCCCTTACTCGCCGCAACTAGAGAAAGCCCGCGCGCAGCAACGAAGACCCAATGCAGCCATAAATAAATAAATAAATAAAACAAATAAAATTTTTTTAAAAAAGAAAAATACTTAAAAAATAGCTCTTGAACATATAATAAAAAAGATTAAAGGGAGATAAATTTAAATTCTGTTCAATTTCATATTAGAAAATCCAAAATAAATATTATACAACTCCAAAACACAGAAAAATAAAGATAATTTTGTTGTTAAATGACCTTATTTCATTTTAGGAAATCGATGATTTCACATCTGATTCAAATAAAAATATTCTAGAACACATGCTAATTGACAGTAAGAAAAAGGATCTATATTTTAAGCAGCAATTTATACACATACATCTTTAGCAACAAAATATTCTATTTTGACAAAATGTGGTAGACCCAGGAAGTTATAGCAGAGGATGACAAATGAAGACAAATGAAGGGAAACAGCAGGCAGGAAAAATAAACTTAGCAGACTTTTTATTTGCCAATAGGAATAAGGATAATAAAGAGCACAGGGCTGTCCTGTTTATATGCAGCTGGACTCTATGGCATGAGGGTGGGGATGAGTGGCTGGGTGAAGTCACTTACTGTTAAAAAAAATACCTGAAAAGCCTGTCGAATACAGTGAAGTTTGGCAAGAAAATCACTGTCTCCTAGGCACTCCAACATTTCAGTTCTAAGTAATAAACAGGGGAGACAACTGTTAAAGTGCATTTAAGATCAAGCCTACTACAAATGTGGACTCGAACAAGGCTTAACCTCGGGACCTTAATAAAAAAACACATGTCTTTTCAGTACTGACAAAACATGTAAAAATAATTTTTTTTGAGCCTTAGAACATATTTTCCCCTATTCTAATAAATATTTTTAACAAATATCAGACAAACATAGCAATAGCATCTTAATATTTTTTATAAACATAAGCATGATACCTAAGCACTCTTGAGTAAATTTTTCCTTCTTCAACTAAATGCATGGCCTCTTCATAAAAAGGGCAGTGGCAAAGAGACTCCAGACTGTAGATATGCTGTACTTCTTTGTGTTCTGCAAGCTAAGAATACAGTGGGTTAAAACAGACTACACTGATACAAGAAAAACTATAAAAAATAGAAAATAGGATCTTGCTAATATTAAAATATACTCAATTTTATTAGAATGTGAAAATAATTCAGTAAGGTTTTATAGCTAGTAAGATCTGAATTCATTTTATTTCAAACTTCAGTTGTAAAAAAAGAGTAAAACTTTATAACAAGCTTATAGTTAATTCTGAATACAACTACAGTTCACCAACAAGAAAAACTGATGATGAAGCATTGAAAAAAAAGAAGAGAATTTTATCATCCAAAGAATGCTTAAAAGCATTATAACTCATGATTGTAAATGAAGTAAAGTTGTCTACAAAAACACTGTAATAATCTCAATTTGGCTAATTCTAGGGAATTTTTTTTTTATATGTAGCTTCGACTAACCTTTGTATAACTGAAGAAGAGTCATGTACCTATGGCTAGCATAAAAACTCTACAAATGAAATTCCAGCCTTCTGATAGTTCATTAAAAAACAACAAATTTGTTGTACAGCAGAAACTAACACAACACTGTAAAGCAATTATACTCCAATAAAGATGCGAAAAAAAAGAAAATGATGACAAAAAAGAAAAAACACTGCAAACACTATAGAGTTGCCAGCTAACAGGAAAACTCTGGAGTGATTTTATTTTTCAATACCAGGTGATCCATTTAAATGGGACGCTGTAGAGGTTTTTTGTTTGCTTTTAATAACAGCTTTACTGAGAGATAATTCACATACCATAAAATTCACCCATTTAAGTGTACAATTCAGTGGCTTTTTAGTATATTCACTGGGTGGTACAATCAGCACCACTTTCCAATTTCAGAATATTTTTACTATGCCAACAAGAAACCCTCTGCCCATCAGCAGTCGCTCCCTATGTCCCTTTCTCTCTAGGCCTGGGAAACCAATAATCTTTCAGTGTCTATGGAATTTCCCACTCTGGAAACTTCACATTAATTGAATCAAGTAATACGCAGCATTTTGTGTTTGGCTTTTTTCACATAGCATAATGTTTCCAAGGTTCATCTGTAACGCAGCATATATCAGTACTTTATTCTTTTTTATGGCTGAATTGTAGGGATATACCACATTTTGTTTATCCTTTTCTCAACTGATAGACTTGTGGGTTGTTCCCACTTTTTGATAATCATGAATAAGAAACACTGCTTTGAACATTTATGTACAAGTCTTTTATATTTTCAATTCCCTTGAGTATATATCTAAAAATGGAAGTGTCAGATGGTAACTCTATGTTTAACTTTTTGAGGAAACTGTTTTGCAAAGTGGCTGCACCATTTTCCATTCCCACTAGCAATGTATGATGATTTAAATCTTTTCACACCTCTGCCAACAATTGTTATTGGCCATCTTTTTTTATTATAGCCACCCTAGTGGGCGTGAAGTGGTTTAAATTTCTCTAATGACTAATGATGTGGAACATCTTTTATCTCCTTATTGGCCCTTGTATATCTTCTTTGGAAAAATGTCTGTTCAAATCCTTGGCCCATTTTTAAATTGGGTTATTTGTCTATTTATTGTTGTGTTGTAACGGTTCTTTATATATTCTGGATATAAGACCTTTATCAGATACACGATTTTCAAATATTTTCTCCCATTCTACTGTCTTCTCACTTTCTTGGTGTCCTTTAAAGCACAAAAGTTTCTACTTTTGATAAATGCCAATTAATTGTTTGTTTTCTTTTGTCTGCCTTAACTTTTTCTTTTGTGCAGAGCATCAAGGTTGGCCAGAGGTGAGAGGTTAGGGACTTCTAAGGTCTTTCCTGGACACATGCATAGCCCTGCACATGCTTATGGCCTTCTAGATTCTCAGAAGTACACTGGAGCTTTTCAAAGCTCCCTATAAACATCTCATTGCCCAGTTTTTCCTTTTAAAAACTGGGGAATGAGGCAGCTCCAGTGTTAAACAATTACCACTGATATTTTTCAACAAAGGCTCTAGGGATAGAAATTTTGCACAGAGCAAGCTCTAAGTCAGGTCAAATAAAGACAAGTCCTGAGAATGGAGCTTTGCAAGGAGCTGCCATACAAGCCAAATAGTGACGATTCTCTAGTGATGGGACTTTGGGGAAGCTCCAAAGCCATTAAGTTTCTTCCAGTGGCTGCTGAGCCCCTGATTTTCACAGTTACCATAGATAGTTATGAAGCTGTTCGTTTTCAAGACTACTGTGGAGAAAGGGCTAGAAATAGAACAAGTTAAAAATTTACAAAGTTTACTGTTCTCATGGAGGTTCAGCTCTTTTCCTTGAATTTTTACAAATGTTTAATTTTCAGAGTTCTGAACATTTTGATTTTTGACAATGTTTGCCAGTGCTTTCATTGCTTTTGTGGAGGAGATCTTTGGAAGTTTTTACTCTGCTATTCCAGAAGTGTTTCTCCATGCTGTAGTTCTGGCACTTCATATGCACCCACGCTGGGCTAAATGCTTTAACTTGATTATCTCATTTCTTTACAACCACTCATAAAGTAGGTACTATTACTATCCACCTTTTATAGGTAAAGAAACAGAGATTTAGATTAGCAGGAACTTGCCCCAAGGCCCACTACTAAATGGTAGAACTTAAAACCAGGCATTCATTCCAGAGCTTATATGTACTTTTAAATATCAAACTCTACATACTCTCCTATCAGCCTTATCCAAAAATCCAAAGGAGAATAAGTTTACACATCAGCATTATTTAGGACAGTATATATACGTCTGTTGGTCCAGAGGCAAAAAAAACAAAAAGTAAACAAAATGACAATACCTGCCATTATATATACTGTCTGCTTTAAGTAATATTTCCTGCATGTTTTAAGGAAGATATATTACGCTAAAGGCAAAGTGTATTTGAGGTTAAAAAAAAGCTAACAGTTTAAAAAATTAGAGTGGAAATTCTTTAGATATTAAATAATTTAAAGTTTTGTACCACTGTCAAAACAAATAGGGTCTATGTACACCTACCAGCAGAGAAAAATTCTGAGGAGGAAACTGGGGCTCCAATTAAACTCTCTACATAAAATAATTTATACTAATAAGAAGTGAACAAATCCAACAATGAGAGATTCCAGGATCAAGTCTTGATTTTTTAGTCTATCTTGTTTATTTGTTGGTTTGGCTGAGGTGATCGTTTAAGTCTCTTAAAATAAGCCTGCAGCTGTGAAAATACATCATATTTAAGATTTGACACTGGCTAACATTATCATCAATTCTTCATAAGAGACAATGACAACTCAGAAACATTAACTTAAATAATGTCTTAAGGACTTCCCTGGTGACGCAGCGGGTAAGAATCCGCCTGCCAATGCAGGAGGCACGGGTTCGATTCCCTGTTCCAGGAAGATCCCACATGCTGCGGAGCAACTAAGTCCATGCGCCACAACTACTGAGCCTGCGCTCTGGAGCCCGCAAGCCACAACCACTGAGCCCACGTGCTGCAACTACTGAAGCCCACGCGCCTAGAGCCCGTGCTCCACAACAAGAGAAGCCACCGCAATGAGAAGCCTGCACGCCACAACGAACAGTAGCCCCGCTCGCCACAACTAAAGAAAGACCACGCACAGCAGCAAGACCCAACGCAGCCAAAAAAGTAAAAATAAAATTAAATCTTTAAAAAAAAAAAGTCTTAAATTTTTTAAAGCAAAAAGCAAATCACTAAGATGATGGCTTAAATTCTCATTTTAGCATGTATCTTACAGGAAGAATTTTTTTGACAAAATTCCCAAAAACTTTTTAGAAGGTTTCAGAAAAAGATTAACATTTTACTAGAGCCGTTGCTTCAGAAGCAGTCAGAAACACAGTTTAATCTCTGCATAACATGCAATTTACCATGAAAAAGGGTTCTTTTTCTTTGCTGGCTGAAACTTGAAATGTGTTTTATTTCTAAATTATTTAACATCCCAAATTACTTCCCCCTTGCCCTCCATGAGATGTCTTATCTTCTTTGACAAGCAATGACTTTGCTGAATGTGAAGTAGTATTTTTAAAAGCCTTAATATTTTTAAAAGCCTCTGAACAACCATGAAAGAAATGTCCAAAGTTCCAAAACTATTATAAGCTGGGGCATAAAATAGGCTAAGTTCAATTTTAATACAGACTATTTTTTACATTTACACTTTCCTTTCAAAATAATCACGTAAAATTACAAATAGGACTTACAGTTAAAGAAAGCGGGCTGATTGTATCGCCTATGTCACTAATAGAAAAGAAATAAAAAAGGAAATAAACCCACAATAACCACCTTCTAAAACAGCCCTCATGATGATTCTCTCTTCCTGGTACTTCATACCTCGTCCCATGTTGAAGAGGGCTGACCTGTGTAACCAATAACATATAGCAATAATGGAGTGTGATTTCTGAGGCTAGATTATAACAGTCACTGCTTCTGTCTCACTCTCTCTTGGGGAAGCCAGGTGCCACGTTGTGAACAGGCTCCAGCAGTCTTATTGAAGTCCATAAAACCGTAAAAACTTAGGTTTTCTACCAACAGGGAGCACCAACATGCCATTCATGTAAGTGATCTTGGGGCAGATTCTCCAGCTCCAGTTAACCTTCAGATGACTGTAGCCCCAGCCAACATACTTGACTACAACTTCACAAAAGACCTCAAGCCAGAACCATTTCCTAATTCTTGACCCTCAGAACAATGAGATAATAAATATTTGCTATTGTTATTACTGTATGGGAAATAACTGGGGGAGTGGGCAGGCGTCCAGTCTCAGAATTTCTGGAATCACTTCTTCGTGCTGGCAACCTCGGTGACCTTGAGCATGCTGAACTCGCAGTCTTGATCAGGGGCCAGCCTCCCCCACTGTGACAATGTCACCAATCTGGATGGCCCTGAAGCAGGGGGACAGGTCCATGGACATATTCTTATGTATTTTTGGATGTAGTGGAGGTAGTCTCAGCGGACAACAATAGTCCTCTGCATCTTCATCTTGGTCACCACACCAGATAGGATGCGCCCTCAGATGGAGACATTACCAGTAAAGGGACATTTCTTGTCAATGTAGGTGCCCTCAATGGCCTTCCAGGTGCCTTGAAGCCCAGGCCAATGTTCTTGTATTGTGGGAGCTTCTCCTCGACAGTTTCTCCAAGCAGGACCCTCTTTTTATTTTGAAAGATGGTATCTGCTGCCTTTGGTAGGGACGCTCAGTCCAGGAGTCACTCCTTATCTAATATATGTGGCTTCACAATTAAATACCAAAACGACGGGCTCCTTGGATTAGCCCTAGGATTTAGTTCTCACAGGACTAACCCTAAGGCCCAAGAGCTCCAGAAAACCACCCCATAAGACTTGGATTTTAAGAAGGACTCCTAAAATGCTTGTGCCTCTATTAAACTCCAAGTGTGAAACCCCCAGGACTTAGAAGGCTCTAATCTAGATTAACACAAAGACACATGCCCTCTACTTGATTTAATCCCTAGGAAATTGAGGACTCTGGCAATTAACTCCCAAACTGGGGCATGTGGTCCCACTCTTTAGCACACACTTCTGAGACCCAGGACAGGACCTACAGCGTTGGCACCAGCCCCCAGCCCACACCTGAATTCTACTGGTTTTAGGACAATAAGTTGTGGGTAATTTATTACATAGCAATGGATAACTAATATAACAGTGGAAATAATACTAAGAGCAAAAGGAAGACACACAGATTTCCAAACACTGGAAAGCAAATGGAAGTGTGTGGACAGATGAAAGAGATGAGGAAGCCATAGTCCAGAAAAAGTTCAAGAGGGGATACAGTCAAAGAGGAGACATTTGCTAAGCAGAGCCTCAAAGAGAACCAGGCTCACAGTGAGCAGGTATGAGGGCAGGACTGAAGAAGAGGGATTGAAAATAGTAGTTTAAATGAAAGTCTGTCCAAACAACTGTAGTTGTCCTATATCTTATTCTACTCTCTGCCCCAGAAAAAAAGAATTTGCAACCAGAGAACATTTCTCTTTAAAAATTACTTGAACGGGGGCCTCCCTGGTGGCGCAGTGGTTAAGAACCTGCCTGCCAACGCAGGGGACACGGGTTCGAGCTCAGGTCCGGGAAGATCCCACGTGCTGCGGAGCAACTAAGCCCGTGCGCCACAACTTCTGAGCCTGTGCTCTAGTGCCCGCGAGCTACAACTACTGAGCCCAAGTGCCACAACTACTGAAGCCCACATGTCTAGAGCCCGTGCTCCGCAACAAGAGAAGCCACCACAGTGAGAAGCCTGTGCACTGCAACGAAGAGTAGCCCCCGCTCGCCCCAACTAGAGAAAGCCCTCGCGTAGCAACGAAGACCCAATGCAGCCAAAAATAAATAAATAATATAAACTTAATAAAAAAAAAAATTACTTGAACGGAAATTCCCTGGCAGTCCAGCGGTTAGGACTCCATGCTTTCACTGCCAAGGGCCTGGGTTCAATACCTGGTCAGGGAACTAAGATCTCACAAGCTGCATGGTGTAGCCAAAAAACAAACAAACAAAAATTACTTGAACTACCTGGGGAAAGTAAGTCTGCTAGGGTGAGTGATGGGTCCCCCAGAGTAAGGCCCTCTTCATTCTGCATCCAGGTGTGCCCTGACTATTATTAGGCTCTTTACAGACCATTCATCCTAAAGAAAAGCCTGCCAATCAGCAACCTCAAAGAAGCCAACTGAGCCCAGTTATCCTTCCTGTTCACCTATTCAAGGAAGAAACAAACAGAAAACAATGCTCTCAACCTCCACAATCTACCTAAGGAAATCAGTCCAGTCACCAGCTAAACTTTCACATTTAAAAGGAAAACCACTGGCACAAGAATGAGAGCCCAAAATAAAAGAGACAAATTGACCCCAGAGGAAGTAAGATAATTCTGGATCGCTATAAACAAGTGCTATCAAATCAGAGAGGTACATCAAAAGCTTTCCAAGCTTCCCTTTAGACTATAAGTATAGGTATCTGAATTATAAGAAATAAAATTTTTTCTCTTTAAAGAGCACCCTAAAATTTATATATTAAACATGCACACAGTGCAGAGTGGTAGTTCTAAGAAAAACTAAATTTACAGCTAAAAACTCTCTCTCTGAAATATTAGTTTCTACCTATCAAATGACAATCTCTTTAACAGATGGGAGAGTTAGGAGAGTACTCAATGCAGTGGTACCCTAACATTAAAAAGACTTTTCAGAACTTGAAAATAAGCTAAGTGAAAGAACATCAAACACAAAAGATCATATATTGAGTGATTCTATTTGTATGAAATGCCCAGGATAGGCAAATTCATAGAAACAGAAGGTATAGGAGTAAGTGCCAAGGGCGATTAGGCAGAGAAAAGGGAGAGAAAAGGGAGCGATGACCAATAGGGAGGAGTTTCTTTTGGGGGTGATAAAAATTTTCTAGAATTAGAAAGTTTGCACACCTCTGAATATACTAAAAAACACTGAATTGTATACTTTAAAACAGTGAATTTTATAGTATGTGAATTATATCTCAATAAAGCTATTATTTAAAAAAAAGACTTTTCAGAGAAAAAAGGCTCTGGTTCCAAACCAACGTTTGGCAAAGCTTATACAGGAAAATTTTGTTAATCACTTTCACAAATGACTGACCAACCTTAGAGAAAAGCCTATGCCAGGACTTGTTTTAATCTAAATAGGTGAAAACTCTTTCTGATAATTCTGAATAAAGCTTTCAAATGATCACAAACTGTTTAACTTCATAAGCAGTTCTGGTCTTATTTTCTTAGTAACTTTCTTCATTAAGCACTTTTTCTTAAGTGCTTGGCATATAGTAAATGCTATTAAAAATAATTTAACAAACATTTCTTAGTACGCAATTTATCTTGGAACATTCACATTCTGAGATCATACATTTATACCCTAGAAGCATTCCTAGGAGGTTTCTCAGATAGTGAGCCCTTCTTGTGGTATTCATGCATTTTGTTTTCCATAAGATTTTTTTTAGTTTATCAAAGCTTTGTAACTTAAACCACAAATTTAAAGTGAGTACAATGAATACTTGGCAAATTTTTTTTTTTTTGGCGGTACGCGGGCCTCTCACTGTTGTGGCCTCTCCCGTTGTGGAGCACAGGCTCAGCGGCCATGGCTCACGGGCCCAGCCGCTCTGTGGCACGTGGGATCTTCCCGGACCGGGGCACGAACCCGTGTCCCCTGCATCGGCAGGCAGACTCTCAACCACTGCGCCACCAGGGAAGCCCGGCAAAATATTTTTTAAGGTTGCATATTATAAAGAAACTTCAGAGCAATTTGCTCTAAAGGTATGTTGTTCTTCACAGTGGAAAAAATGCAAAGTGACTTGCAATTCTCTTTACAAACCATTTAGGACATAAGTGTCTACAGCAAGAAAGATAAAAAGCATTTGACAAAATAAAACATCCTTTTATGATAAAAATTCTCAACAACTTGGCATAGAAGGAATGCACCTCAACATAATAAAGGCCACATATGACAAGCCCACAGCTAACATCATATTCAACACTGAAAGGTCGAAAACTCTTTCTCTAAGATCAGGAACAAGACAAGGGTGCCCACTCTCACCAATCCTATTTAACATAGCACTGTTAAGTTCTAGCCAGAGCAATTAGGCAAGAGACACAAAGAAAAGACATTCAAATCAGAAAGAAGTAAAACTGCCTCTGTTTGTACATGATATGATCTTATACACAGAAAAATCCTAAAGACTCCACCAAAAAACGATTAGAACTAATAAACAAATTCAGTAAAGTTTGCAGGATACAAAAATCAGTTCCATTTCTATGCCCTAAAACAAACTATCAAAAAGAGAAATTAAGAAAAGTCCCATTTACAATAGCATGAAAAAGAGTAAAACACTTAGGAATAAATTTAACCAAGGAAATGAAAAATCTGTAGAGTGAAAACTATAATATTTTGATGAAGAAACTAAAGAAGACACGAATAAATGAAAAGACACTCATGTTCATGGATCAGAAGAATTAATACTGTTAAAATGTCCATACTATCTAGAGCCATTAGAGATTCATTGCAATCCCTATCAAAATTCCAATGGAATTTTCCACAGAAACAGAAAAAAAAAATCCTAAAATTTGTGTGGAAACACAAAAGACCCCAACTAGCCAGAGCAATCCTAAGAAAGAACAAAACTGGAGGTATTCTACTTCCTGATTTCATACAATAATACAAAGCTGAAGTAATCACACAGTATCATACTAGTATAAAAACAGACACAGACCAATGGAACAGAACCAAGAGCCCAGAAATAACCCTTGCATATAAAGTCAACCAATATTTGACAAAAGGGCCAAGAATATTCAGTGGGGAAAGGATTCTTCAATAAATGGTAGTGGGAAAACTGGATAACCACATGCAGAAAGACATTGGAACCCTATTTTACACCACTCACAAAAATTAACTCAAAATGAATTAAAGACATAAACATAAGACCTGAAACCATAAAACTCCTAAAAAAAAAAATAGGGAGAAAAAGCTCCTTGACATTTGTCTTGACAACAATATTTTGGATATGACACCCAAAGCACAAGCAACAAGGCAAAAATAAACAAGTGGGACTGGATTAAACTAAAAAGCTTCTGTACAGAAAAAGAAACAATCGACATAATGAAAAGGCAACCTACAGAATGGGAAAAAATATTTGCAAACCATCTATCTGAATAGACCTGAATAGACATTTTTCCGAAGAAGACACAAATGGCCAACAGGTACATTAAAAGGTGTTAAACATCACTAATCATTAGGGAAATGCAAGTCAAAACTATAATGAAACATCACCTCAAACAGAATAGCTATCAGCAAAAAGACAAAAGATAACAAATGCTGGCGAGGATGTGGAGAAAAGGAAACCCTGGTGCATGGTTGGTAGAAATGTAAACTGGTACAGCTACTATGGAAAACAATATGGATGTTCCTGAAAAAATTAAAAATATAATTCAGCAATCCTACTTCTTTTCTAGGTATATACCAAAAAATATAATTCAGGGTTTCCCTGGTGGCGTAGTGGTCAAGAATCTGCCTGCCAATGCAGGTGACATTGGGTTTGAGCCCTGGTCCGGGAAGATCCCACATGCCACAGAGCAACTAAGCCTGCGCGCCACAACTACTGAGCCTGCGCTCTAGAGCCCACGAGCCACAACTACTGAGCCTGCATGCCACAACCACTAAAGCTCGTGCGCCTAGAGCCTGTGCTCCGCAAAAAGAGAAGCCACTGCAATGAGAAGCCCAAGCACCGCAACAAAGAGGAGCCCCCACTTGCCGCAACCACAGAAAAGCCCGCATGCAGCAATGAGGACCCAACGCAGCCAAAAATAGAAACAAAATAAAATAAAAAAATTTTAAAAATATATATGTATATAATTCAGCAATCCTACTGTTTTTCGGGTATATATCAAAAAAAAATGAAATCACTATCTTGAGATATCTGCATTCCCATGTTCGTTGCAGCACTATTCACAATAGCCAAGAAATGGAAACAAGTCAAATGTCCATCAATGGATGAATGGATAGAGAAGATGTGGTATACATATATTTATACATATTCAATGGAATATTATTCATCCATGAGAAAGAAAGAAATCCTGCCATTAACAATATGTATGGGGCAGGGCCTTGAAGGCATTATGTTACGTGAAGTCAGACAGAGAAAGACAAATACAGTTCACCCTTCAACAGTGTGCTGGTTAGGGGTGCTGACCCCCCATGTGGTTGAAAATAGTCATCCCATGGTTTCCTCAAAGGACTGGTTCCAGGACCTGCCTCGGACACCAAAATCCTCAGATGCTCAAGTCCTATTGTTGGCCCTTAGTATTCGCAGTTTCACATCCTCGGATTCAACCAACTGCAGATAATGTAGTATGTATTTATTGAAAAAAAATCCACGTATAAATGCACCTACACAGTTCAAACCTATGCAGTTCCAGGGTCAACTGTATCACATACATGTGGGATCTAAAAAAGCCAAACCCATAAAAACAGAGATTTAGAATGGTGAGTGCCAGGAACTGGGGGTGGGAAAAATGGGGAGATGCTGGTCGAAGGGTACAAATGTCCAGTCAGAAGATGAGTAAGTTCTGAGGATCTAATGTACAGCATAGTGACCCCAGTTAACAATACTACATTATATGCTTGAAAGTTGCTAAGAGAGTAGATCTTAAACGTTCCCACCACAAAGAAAAAAAGGTAATCATGTGAGGTGCTGGATGTGTTAACTAACCTTACTGTGTTCATTATTCCACAATATATGTGTATCAAATCATCACTTAGTACAGCTTAAACTTACACCAAGTTATATGTCAACTATATCTCAATAAAGCTAGAAAAAACAGAAAGATAACCCTGTCTATATAGAATAGTAAAAAGAAGAGGAAATAGGTTCTTCATAAAACAAGTAGATATGTTCTGTGTGTTGCAAACTTACAAGTATAAAAATATAAGGAAAAAGATGAACAATTCAGGAGATGATACTGTGAGCAATAGCTAAAATATACATATACAGAAAAATCTTGAGACAATGAAAGATTATGGTCAGTACAGCTTTAAAAAAGGCAGAATCAAGGTTTAGGGTACAGGGTGTTGGAACACCTAAAGTTTTCCACACTAGAGCTTGAATTCACACATCAATTACAGATGTGTGATACTATCGATATGAAAAAGGACAGCATTAGTATCCAAAATCTACCATAAAAATGAAATAATTCTAAGACAAAATTGGCCATATGTGATTTTTTAAAGCTGTTTCAAGTAGAAAAAGATGACCACTTTGCAATCTTCTCTTTGGATAAAAAATTTAAATCTCAGTGGAAAACAAATTACCCATACATCTGTAATTCAGTGATCACCACTCCTTACACATTAGTGTATTTATATCTAGTCTTCTTTTCCTCAGCCTAAATACTTACATAATATACCACATACATGTTTTTCTTTATTACAAAATTACAAGCATATTCTCTGTATAAAACCTACATACCACTCTTTTCGCTTAACATGTGTTCCCATGTCATTAAAAATTATTGGAAACATGTTTATGGCAATATAATACTTCAAATTATGGATGTTCCATAATTTGGTATTAGACTGTTTTCAGTTTTTCATTATTATTAAAAATGCTACAGTGAATATTTTTATATATAAATCTTTGAATCCGATCATTTCCTTGGAAAAAATATCTAGAGGTATGATCTCTCAGCTAAAGAATCTGAATATGTTTAAGACACTTGATATAAGGTTAATTGCTTTCCGTTGAGACACTTATATGCCTCACCCATAATCCACAGTGTATGAAAGTGCTTATCTAAAGTTTGTGTTTACATGTCCACCTCTCTAAAGAGACTCTAAGCTCCTGTGGGAACTTATATTCATGGTATATTCATCTTTGTATCCTGGTATCTTATCATCTTTGTATCTCTGTATCTATCTACAGAGTTGATACTCAATAAATGGCTACTGAACTGAATTACAGCACAATGGCAAAACTGTATTCTCCACCTAAAAAGAATAAGAAATCCTCATTAGGAACATACATGTCCTACCTCTGCTGCTGAAGCAAAAGAATCGGTTGATGTGACACTCAAGGTGTCTCTCAGGCCAAAGTCATCCATATTCCCCTTCATGGTGATATCTGTATCTTTATCTTAAAAGAAAAGGTGAAAAGTTCAGAAATTGACATTCCTTGTCATTGCCATATTTCATATTCTATGGTTGGTTTTTCTTTTTCTTTTTTCGTTTGAACATCAGTCTTTATTTAGAATTCTGGAATCTAAAAGGAAAACAATACAAATCAATGGGAAATAATCTGACAAGACTCTCAAAGTGCTTCAAACTGATTCTGAACACTGCCAAGAAGAGGAGAAAGTACTATAAAGGAGACATGTTTATTTTTAAAAAATATTAAACTATTTCAGATTTTAAAAGCATCTGAGTAAATAATAACTTAAACTGGTATATAATAACTGGAGTTGGATTATCTACCAGCTATCAGCATATACCACAGATAGCCTGAAACAGAGCAATTTAAGTTGCAAGTGGCCTTGCCCAAATCGGGATAACTGGTAGGTTCATTCAAATTAAATGAATTATTAGCGTAAAATGTTGTCTGGCCAATCACTTGTGATAAACTGACCAATTAAAATAATTCAGGAAGATACCTTCAGTCTCTAAGGTCTACTTTAAAACACTGAAAGGCCCAAAATGATCTGGTTTAGGTCCCTCATGTTTATTCTGCTTACTTGAGGATCAAATATAACTGCCCCAATGATTTTATTTTTATTTATTTTTTGGCCACACTGTGGCGGCTTGTGGGTCTTAGTTCCCCAACCAGGGACTGCAACTGGGCCCCTGGCAGTGAGGGCACAGAGTCCTAACCACTGGACTGCCAGGGAATTCCTCCCCAATGATTTGCAGTGTTGAAAAATTTTAAAGGCATTTGTAAATGGCTAATATGACCATACCAAGACAGGCTACCTATTACCAATACAAAGCATTCTGAACATCGATGTCAATATCTTCACATACTATCATCTAACTGTTAACATTACATTTTCATTGGTACAGCTACTATGGAGAACAGTATGGAGGTTCCTTAAAAAACTAAAAATAGAGCTACCATATGATCTTGCAATCCATTCCTGGGCATATATATGGAGAAAAACATGGTCCGAAAGGATACATGCACCCCAATGTTCATTGTAACACTGTTTACAATAGCCAAGACATGGAAGCAACCTAAATATCCATCAACAGAGGAATGGATAAAGAAGATGTGGTACATATATACAACGGAATCTTATTCAGCCATAAAAAAGAACGAAATAATGCCATTTGCAGCAACATGGATGGACCTAGAGACTGTCATACTAAGTGAAGTAACTCAGGGAAAGAGAAATATCTTAATGATATGGCTTATATGTGGAATCTAAAATGAAATGATACAAATGAACTTATTTACAAAACAGAAACAGACTCACAGACTTAGAGAAGGAACTTATGGTTACCAGGGAGGAAGGGTGGGGGGAAGGGATAGTTAGGGAGTTTGGGATTGACATGTACACACTGCTGTAGTTAAAATGGATAACCAACAAGGACCTACTGATTGGCACAGGGAACTCTGCTCAATATTATGTAACAACCTAAATGGGAAAAGAATTTGAAAAAGAATAGATACATATATATATACATATATAACCAAATCACTTTTCTGTTTATAGTTTTTTAACTATCACAATATTGTTAATCAACTATACTCCAATATAAAATAAAAAGTTTAAAAAAATTACATTTTCAAACAAATTCAGTACTCACTTATAGATGTGACTACATTGTAGCAAGCAACTGATACTCTTCAAATTCTATCACAAGTATGAAAAAAGCAAAGAACAAAATATATACAGATTTTTATTTTGATTTTCAATCTGCTAAATTTGTCAGATACTTAATCTTGTTTGAAAAGAAATCGGAAATCTCTTTGGCTTTCATTAATCCAAGTTTCTATTCCATCATTTTTTCCCAAAATAAAGTTCATTACCTTTACCATAAATGTTCCAAATCCTGTTTACAACCCCCAAGTACCAGAAAACAGACCTTTTGTGATGATCTACAGGAAGTGTAAAGTTTTAAAAAATCCAAACCATCAATTTAGTTGAAACTCAAGTTTTGCCATTTGTATTCCAATCTCTAAGCCAAGCAGAAGGGTGAATTGGGACAAGGTTTATTCCTATTAAGTATCAAAAATAACCATACGCATAGCATATTTTTTTCTACTTTATATCTGATAGGACCATAGTTGACATTTTAACCATTTATCTTCCAAATTTAAGTTATAATTGTTTTCAAATGAAGCTTACATCAATCCTTTTAAAATACCTAACTTGTCAGTTCAAAATCCTACTACTAAATGACTATTAACTGAACAAAATCTGAGGTTAAATTATTCTATTTTCAAAAATAAAAGTTCTTTTACGAATTTAAAATTTTTTCATCAAACTTGAGAACAAAACAACATAATCGTTTTACATTTATAAACAGCTATAAAACTGGTATTTTGGGGCACTCAGGTATCCAGAAAAATTCCCAGTATTCTCTTTTCAGTGCATATATGACCTTTGAAAATACATACACAAACTCTGAGGAATCAATTATTTACAAAATTAAATCAGCATTCATAACTTTCAAACCTTTATCTTCTTAATTATTTTCCATCGTTGGTATTAATTCTGCAAAAAAAAAAATCACACTACAACCTTCATTATGCCAAAGCACGTTTAAAGTGGGATTAAGTTACAAGCCAACTAAGTTAAATCTTGGTTCCATATGCCTTTTGCTATTTTCAGAGTAGAACACAGACATTTATCTTATGTCACTTTACCTTTCAGACATTACCCAGGAGCTGTTAAAAGTCTGTTTTACTTCACTCAACAGTAACCAGCCATTCAATGTCATCCAGATCAGTTACCATGGTTGTATTTTATTTTTTTTAAATCTAACAAAGAAAAGTGGCTCCGAGGAACTGGAAAGTCTTACTCATTAAACCCAACTTCATAAACCACAGACCATATCTCTCATTTCAGTAATTGTTATGATTCCTGGAATGACAGCTTAATAATTTTGAAGAGAAATAATACATCTGTTTTTTAGATAAGCCAATAAGAAGTATAAAGAAAGAATATTGGGCAATATTTAACTGCTTTTGTGCAGTTTTAAAATTTACAATATTAAATTTTTAATTTTTTTTTTTTTTTAAGTTTTAGCTGCATTGGGTCTTTGTTGCTGTGTGAGGGTTTCCCCTAGTTGCAGTGAACGGGGG
Organism: Aethalodelphis obliquidens; assembly: GCF_003676395.1. NCBI lineage: Eukaryota > Metazoa > Chordata > Mammalia > Artiodactyla > Delphinidae > Aethalodelphis > Aethalodelphis obliquidens. Next base: position 14,724,421 of record NW_020837957.1, on the reverse strand, counting down.
GCTACTCTTTGTTGCGGTGTGTGAACTTCTCATTGTGGTGGCTTCTCCTGTTGCGGAGCACAGGTTCTAGGAACACGGGCTTTAGTAGCTGTGGCACGCGGGCTCAGTAGTTGTGCCTTGCGGACTCTAGAGTGCAGGTTCAGTAGTTGTGGCAAATGGGCTTAGTTGCTCCGAGGCATGTGGGATCTTCCCGGACCAGGGCTTGAACCTGTGTCCCCTGCATTGGCAGGCGGATCCTTAACTACTGTGCCACCAGGGAAGCCCTGCCAAATATATTCTTTACTCAAGTTTTCGGTTTCTCTTGAAACTTCTCCAACATATAAATTTCTCTCCTTCTGTTCCCTTGCCCCATGCTACCCAGGAACACATACTGTTTTATAATATGCAGCTCAAGTACTATCTAACCCCTGCATGCATTCTCCTCCAAGAACTACCTAATTTGTTGCTTTTATGTAACGCAGTACAGAGAAGATGTTAAAACCATGGGTTCTGGAGCCAGACAGCTTAGATTCAAAGTCTGACTCTGCTACTTTTTAGCTGTGTAACCTTGGGTAAGTTTCTTATCTTCTCCATTCCTCAGTGTTCTCAACTGTAAAATCGGAATAAAATCTACCACACAGGGCTGTGTGAGGATTATACAAGTTAATATAGTCGGCCCTCCATCACTACAGGTTCCACATCAGAGGAGCCAACCAACCACAGATGGGGGGAAAAAAATCCAGAATATTCCAAAAAGCAAAGCTTGAATGTGCTGTGTGCCAAGAACTATTACATAGCACTTACACTGTATTTGCAACTATTTACATAATATTTACATTGTACTAGGTATTATACGTAATCTAGAGATGATTTAAAGTATATGGGAGGATGTGCATAGGTTATATGCAAATACTACGACATTTTATATAAGGGACTTGAGCATCCACGGATTTTGGTATCCATGGGGAGCAGGGATGACTGTATATGTAAAGTAAGCACTGGATAAATGTTAGCTATTCATATTATTATGCAAAAAATAAGGACATACCATTTAATACACCCTCTGAATCTTTATTTAATTACTGCCTGAATATGTAACCTGTCTGTCCAGCTGGACTGAAACAACTTGAGTGGATGAACTTTCTCTTTTTTTCTCTTTCCTTTTTCTTTCATTTTTTCTTTTTTCTGACGGTTCCTACAGTTCTCAGTACAGCATTGAACACATTGCAAACAATTATTTGTTCACATAAACTAAATAAAACTTGTTATTATAGACTGACCATTCTCAACACATGAAAAATCCCTATTTTAAAACCTCTCATGTATTTCCCCTGGGTTATTTTGCTTGTTCTATGACTTTAACTTGTTTTAAGAGCACTCTTAAAATTCTTATGTTTCTAAAATCCAACCCTAAATTAACTAAACTTATGATACTATAAACATGAAATATGCAGCTTAAGCCCCTTAAGGACTCATCATTAACCTTAGAAGTGCCTAAAAGAAAGCTTTCCACATAATTGGATGATTAAATATAAAAAAAATGCTCCATGTGTTGCCTCATTGGCTCTCAGTGGGGCAGCTTTTTTTTTTTTTCCTAACCTTCTTAAATAGTAAATCTAACATTTTTAAGAACATTTTTTTACATGTCTCAATCATCCAGAACTTTTAAAACATTCATGCATAGACATAAACTATGTTCTTTGGAAGAACACTGAAAGTATACTGCTTACTTTTAACTAAATAGTCATATATTTTAGGCTGAAAATCTGACTGGATTCAAGTCTTCCTCCTTCTTTAACAATCTCATAATTCACATATTACTTAAGTTTTTTCCAAAGCAGAATTTGCCTGAAAGTTATACAAAGAAAAAGAAAAAACGAGAGGACACTTCAGCTCTGGTACTTGGAACCTCAAGCCTGGATCTATTTCTTTAAACCAAACCAAGTGGGTTTTATGCATGTCTCACTTTTGCCATGCCCAGGCATATTCTATTTTCTGTCACTTAGAAGGCATCAGGTCTATTTTAACTTCAGCAGGTTCTAGTGGAGATTCCAAAGATGCCACTCTTCTTTTCAAATCCAGGCTGTCCACTGTGGATTTTATAACACCAACAAGAAGAGGGAGCCTGCCAAATGTCTCAATGTCATCTGACTTCTATGTCAGCAGCTATTCTCCAGATGATTTTTAGCAGTTTAAATATGACGTGGAACCTTATCTTTTTTATGGTTTTAATAAAAATGGAAAAGGTCCTGCTGCTGACAAGTTATTTTCCAGAATCTGCTATAACCTCTTAAAATAATTAAGAAATCTAGAAAATTACTGCTGTTCTTTGTTTATCCTGTATGACTATGTGCTCCTTCCACACTGTGGATAATTTTTTACTCTCATTTATTTTAATACTACAGAAAAGTTTGAGAGAAAAAAACAAACTGGAATACAAAAACCAAAAACAACATAGGGGAGGGGGAACTGGATGAAGGTAGTCAAAGGTACAAACTTCCAGGTATGTAATGTAAAACATAATAAATATAATTTACACTATTTGATGTTATATATGAAAGTTGTTAGGAGAGTGAATCCTGGGACTTCCCTGGTGGTCCAGCGGTAAAGAATCCGCCTTAAAATGCAGGGCACACGGGTTCGATCCCTGGTCAGGGAACTAAGATCCCACATACCGCGGGGCAACTAAGCCCATGCCACAACTACTGAGCTTGCGTGCCTCAACTAGAGAGCCTGCGTGCTGCACACCACAGAGCTAAGGCATTCTCAACTCCACATGCCACAACTACAGACCCCTCATGCTCTGGACCCCACGCACCACAACTAGACACAGAAAAACCCACACACCACGACAAGAGAGAAGCCCGTGCACTGCAATGAAAGATCCCGCATGCCTCAACGAAGATCCTGCGTGCTGCAACTGAGACATGACGCAGCCAAATAATAAATAAATAAATCTAAAAAAGAGAGAGTAAATCCTAAGAGTTCACATCACAATAAAATTTTTTTCCCTATTTCTTTTTTTTGTATTGCCTATTTCACCATTTTATTTTTTTATGTAATTTTTTACATCAGGTTCTTATTAGTTATCTATTTTATACATATTAGTGTATATATGTCAATCCCAATCTCCCAAGTCATCCCACCACCACCACCTCCATCCCCGCTCCCCCACTTGGTGTCCATATGTTTGTTCTCTACATCTGTGTCTCTATTTCTGCCTTGCAAACTGGTTCATCTGTACCATTTTTTTTAGATTCCACATATATATTTTAACATATGATATTTGTTTTTCTCTGACTTACTACACTCTGTATGACAGACTGTAGGTCCATCCATGTCTCTACAAACAACCCAATTTTGTTCCTTTTTATGGCTGAGTAATATTCTATTGTATATATGTACCACATCTTCTTTATCCATTTGTCTGTCGATGGGAATTTAGGTTGCTCCCATGATCTGGCTATTGTAAACAGTGCTGCAATGAACATTGGGGTGCGTGTGTCTTTTTGAATTATGGTTTTCTCTTGGTATATGCCCAGTAGTGAGACTGCTGGGGCACACAGTAGTTCTAATTTTAGTTTTTTAATGAAACTCCATACTGTTCTCCAGAATACCAATTTACATTCCCACCAACACTGCAAGAGGGTTCCCTTTTCTCCACACCCTCTCCAGCATTTGTTTGTAGACTTTCTGATGATGCCTCATTGTAGTTTTGATTTGCATAATAATTAGTGATGTTCAGGAGCTTTTCACATGCCTCTTGGCCATCTGTATGTCTTCTTTGAAGAAATGTCTATTTAGGTCTTCTGTCCATTTTCTGATTGGCTTGTTTGTTTTTTTTTCATATTGAGCTGCATGAGCTGTTTACATATTTTGAAGATTAATCCTTTGTCTGTTGATTCATTTGCAAATATTTTCTCCCATTCTGAGGGTTGTCTTCTCGTCTTGTTTATGGTTTCCTTTGCTGTGCAAAAGCTTTTAAGTTTCATTAGGTCCCATTTGTTTATTTTTGTTTTTATTTCCATTGCTCGAGGAGGCGGGTCAAAAAAGATCTTGCTGTGATTTATGTCAAAGAGTGTTCTTCCTATGTTTTCCTCTAAGAGTTTTATAGTGTCTGCTCTTACATTTGGGTCTTTAATCCATTTTGAGTTTATTTTTGTGTATGGTGTTAGGAAGTGTTCTAGTTTCATTCTTCTACATGTAACTGTCCAGTTTTCCCAGCACCACTTATTGAAGAGGTTGTCTTTTCTCCATTGTATACCCTTGCCTCCTTTGTCATAGATTAGTTGACCATAGGTGCATGGGTTTATCTCTAGGCTTTCTATCCTGTTTCACTGATCTATATTTCTGTTTTTGTGCCAGTACCATATTGTCTTAATTACTGTAGTTTTGTAGTACAGTCTTAACTCAGGGAGTCTGATTCCTCCAGCTCCATTTTTTTCCTCAAGATTGCTTTGGCTATTCAGGGTCTTTTTTGTCTCCAAACAAATTTTAAGATTTCTTTGTTCTAGTTCTGTAAAAAATGCCACTGGTAATTTGATAGGGATTGCACTGAATCTGTAGATTGCTTTGGGTAGAATAGTCATTTTCACAATACTGATTCTTCCAATCCAAGAACATGGTATATCTCTCCATCTGTTTGTGTCACCTTTGATTTCTTTCATCAGTGTCTTATACTTTTCTGAGTACAGGTCTTTTACCTCCTTAGGTAGGTTTATTCCTAGGTATTTTATTCTTTTCTTTGCAACGGTGAATGGGATTGTTTCCTTAATTTCTCTTTCTGATCTTTTGTTGTTACCGTATAGGAACTCAAAAGATTTCTGTGCATTAATTTTGTATCCTGCAACTTTACCAAATTCATTGATTAGCTGTAGTAGTTTTCTCGTGGCATCTTTAGGATTATCCATATATAGTATCATGTCATCTCCAAACAGTGATAGTTTTACTTCTTCGTTTTCCAATTTGTATTCCTTTTATTTCTTTTTCTTCTCTGATTGCCATGTCTAGGACTTCCAAAACTATGTTGAATAACAGTGGAGAGAGTGGACATTCTTCTCTTGTTCCTGATCTTAGAGGAAATGCTTCCACTTTTTCACCATTGAGAATCATGTTTGTTGTGGGTTTGTAATATATGGCCTTTATTATGTTGAGGTAGGTTCCCTTTATGCCCACTTTCTGGAGAGTTTTTATCATAAATGGGTGTTGAATTTTGTCAAAAGCTTTTTCTGCATCTGTTGAGATGATCATATGGTTTTTATTCTTTAATTTGTTAGTATGGTGTATCACACTGATTGATTTGTGTATACTGAAGAATCCTTGCATCCCTGGGATAAATCCCACTTGATCATGGTATATGATCCTTTTAATGTGTTGTTGCATTCCGTTTGCTAGTATTTTGTTGAGGATTTTTGCATCTATATTCATCAGTGGCATTGGTCTGTAATTTTCTTTTTTTGTAGTATTTTTGTCTGGTTTTGGTATCAGGGTGATGGTAGCCTCGTAGAATGAGTTTGGGAGTGTTTCTTCCTCTGCAGTTTTTTGGAAGAGTTTGAGAAGGATGGGTGTTAGCTCATCTCTATGATAGAGCTCACTGTGAAGCCATGTGGTTCTGGACTTTTGTTTGTTAGAAGATTTTTAATCACAGTTTCAATCTCATTACTTGTGACTGGTCTGTTCATATTTTCTATTTCTTCCTAGTTCAGTCTTGGAAGGTTATACCTTTCTAAAAATTTGTCCATTTCTTCCAGGTTGTCCATTTTATTGGCATAGAGTTGCTTGTAGTAGTCTCTTATGATGCTTTGTATTTCTGTGGTGTCCGTTTTAACTTCTCCTTTTTCATTTCTAATTTTATTGATTTGAGCCCTCTCCCTCTTTTTCTTCATGAGGATGGCTAAAGGATTATCAATTTTGTTCACCTTCTCAGAGAACCAGCCTTTAGTTTCACTGATCTTTCCTACTGTTTTCTTTGTTTCTATTTCATTTATTTCTGCTCTAATTTTTATCATTTCTTTCCTTCTACTAACTTTAGGTTTTGTTTGTTCTTCTTTCTTTAGATCCTTTAGGTGTAAGTTTAGATTGTTTATTTTTCTTGTTTCTTGAGGTAGGACTGTATTGCTATAAACTTCCCTGTTAAAACTGCTTTTGCTGCATCCCATAGGTTTTGGATGGTCGTGTTTTCGTTGTCATTTGTCTCTAGGTGTCTTTTGATTTCCTCTTTGATTTCTTCAGTGATCTCTTGGTTATCTAGTAATGTACTGTTTAGCCTCCATGTGTTTGTTTTTTTTATGTTTATTTTCCTGTAATTATTTCTAATCTCATAGCGTTGTGGTTGGAAAAGATGCTTGATATGATTTCAATTTTCTTAACTTTACCGAGTCTTGATTTGTGACCCAAGATGTGATCTATCCTGGAGAATGTTCCATGTGCACTTGAGAAGAAAGTGTATTCTGTTGTTTTTGGATGGAATGTCCTATAAATATCAATTAAGTCCATCTTGTTTAATGTATCATTTACAGCTTGTGTTTTCTTATTTATTTTCATTTTGGATGATCTGTCCATTGGTGAAAGTGGGGTGTTGAAGTCCACTACTATGAATGTGTTACTGTCGATTCCCCCTTTTATGGCTGTTAGAATTTGCCTTATGTATTGAGGTGCTCTTATGTTGGGTGCATAAATATTTACCATTGTTATATCTTCTTCTTGGATTGATCCCTTGATCATTATGTAGTGTCCTTCACTGTCTCTTGTAATAATCTTTATTTTAATGTCTATTTTGTCTGATATGAGAATTGCTACTCCAGCTTTCTTTTGATTTCCATTTGCATGGAATATCTTTTTCCATCCCCACACTTTCAGTCTGTATGTGCCTCTAGGTCTGAAGTGGGTCTCTTGTAGACAGCATATATATGGGTCTTGTTTTTGTATCCATTCAGCAAGCCTGTGTCTTTTGGTTGGAGCATTTAATCCATTCACGTTTAAGGTAATTATTGATATGTATGTTCCTATTACCATTTTCTTAATTGTTTTGGGTTTCTTTTTGTAGGCCCTTTTCTGTTCTTGTGTTTCCCACTTAAGAGAAGTTCCTTTAGCATTTATGGTAGAGCTGGTTTGGTGGTGCTGAATTATCTTAGCTTTTGCTTGTCTGTAAAGCTTTTGATTTCGCCATCAAAACTCAATGAGATCTTTGCCATGTAATCTTGGTTGTAGGTTCTTCCCTTTCATCACTTTAAATATATCATGCCACTCCCTTCTGGCTTGTAGCGTTTCACCTGATATCAGCTGTTAACCTTATGGGAGTTCCCTTGTATGTTATTTGGCATTTTTCCCTTGTTGCTTTTAATACTTTTTCTTTGTCTTTAATTTCTTTTTTAAAAATAAATTTATTTATTTATTTTTGGCTGCATTGGGTCTTCATTGCTGCATGCCGGCTTCCTCTAGTTGCAGCGAGTGGGGGCTTCTCTTCCTTGCAGTGGGCAGGCTTCTCACTGCGGTGGCTTCTCTTGTTGCAGAACACAGGCTGTAGGTGCGCAGGCTTCAGTAGTTGCGGTGCACAGGCTTAGTTGCTCCGCGGCATGTGGGATCTTCCTGGACCAGGGCTCGAACCCATGTCCCCTGCATTGACAGACGGATTCTTAACCACTGCGCCACCAGGGAACTTCCTTGTCTTTAATTTTTGTCAATTTGATTACTATGTGTCCCGTGTGTTTTTCCTTGAGTTTATCCTGCCTGGGACTCTCTGTGCTTCCTGGACTTGGGTGGCTATTTCCTTTCCCATGTTAGGGAAGTTTTCAATATAATCTCTTCAAATATTTTCTCAGGTCCTTTCTCTCTCTTTTCTCCTTCTGGGACCCCTATAATGCAAATGTTGGTGTGTTGAATGTCGTCCCAGAGGTCTCTTAGGCTGTGCTTCTTTTCATTCTTTTTCCTTTATTCTGTTCCACGGCAGTGAATTCCACCATTCTGTCTTCCAAGTCATTTATCCATTCTTCTGCCTCAGTTATTCTGCTATTGATTCCTTCTAGTGTATTTTTCATTTCAGTTATTGTACTGTTGATCTCTGTTTGTTCTTTAATTCTTCTAGGTCTTTGTTAAACATTTACTGCATCTTCTCGATCTTTGCCTCCATTCTTTTTCCGAGGTCCTGGATCATCTTCACTATCATTATCCTGAATTCTTTTTCTGGAAGGTTGCCTATCTCCACTTCATTTAGTTGTTTTTCTGGGGTTTTATATTGTTCCTTCATCTGGTACATAGTCCTCTGCTTTTTCATTTTGTCTGTCTTTCTGTGAATGGGGTTTTAATTCCACAGGCTGCAGAATTGTAGTTCTTCTTGTTTTTGCTGTCTGCCCTCTGGTTGATGAAGCTAAGAGGCTTGTGCAAGCTTCCTGATGGGAGGGACTGGTGGTGGGTAGAGCTGGATGTTGCTCTCATGGACAGAGCTCAGTAAAACTTTAATCTGCTTGTCTGCTGATGGGTGGGGCTGAGTTCCTTCCCTGTTGGTTGTTTAGCCTGAGGCGACCCAGCGCTGGAGCCTACAGACCCTTTGGTGGGGCTTATGGCACACTCTGGGAGGGCTCACACCAAGAAGTACTTCCCAGAACTTCTGCTGTCAGTGTCCTTGTCCCCACGGTGAGCCACCACCACCCTGTCTCTGCAGGAGACCCTCCAACACTAGCAGGTAGGTCTGGGTCAGTCTCCTATGGGGTCACTCCTCCTTTCCCTGGGTCCTGATCGCACACTACTTTGTGTGTGCCCTCCAAGAGTGGAGTCTCTGTTTCCCCCAGACCTGTCGAAGCCCTGCAATCTAATCCCGCTAGCCTTCAAAGTCTGATTCTCTGGGAACCCCTCCTTCTGTTGCTGGATCCCCAGGTTCAGAAGCCCGACATGGGGCTCAGAACCTTCATTCCAGTGGGTGGACTTCTGTGGTATAAGTGTTCTCCAGTTTGTGAGTCACCCAACCAGCAGTTATGGGATTTGATTTTATTGTGATTGTGTCCCTCCTTCCATCTCATTGTGGTTTCTCCTTTGTCTGTGGATGTGGGGTGTCTTTTTTGCTGAGTTCCAGTGTGCTTCTGTTGATGACTGTTCAGCAGTTAGCTGTGATTCCAGTGCTCTTGCAAGAGGGAGTGAGTGCACGTCCTTCTACTTGCCATCTTGACCCTGCACATCCTTCTACTTGCCATCTTGAACCAATCTCCTTTCCCTATTTCTTCTATATGAGACGATGGATGTTCACTAAACTTATTGTGGTAATCATTTCATGACGCATGTAAGTCAAATCATTATGCTATACACTGTAAACTTACACAGTGCTACATGTCAATTAAAATAAAACTGGAATCAAGAAACCCATAATTTCAGAAAGTGAAAGAATTAAGTGAGCTAACAGATGATATTTTCTTGATTTTTCCCTCTATGTACCTTAATATTGAAAACAGCAGCAATGAAATCCACTGGAGCAAAAAAAAGGCTATCTGACCAATTCTTGATGTGGTATAACTTACACAATTTTGCCTATGTGAAACAGTACATGCACAAAACAGCCTGATACTATGTCCCTACTCAAAACAATAGTTCCACAACAGTTGTTGGTGGCTTTCCCTGTGTATCAAAACTTCTTATATGCCATGATTGGCCAAAATAACAACTGTGATTCCTAACTGGGAAATAGAGCTGCCAATGCAAAACAAGTAATAGAAGGAAAGAGAAAGGAGTAACAGCACTTTATACCTTTTTTAGGAGAAGAAAGAAGTAACTGGATTACCCAAAGGGCAAAAAGTAATTAAGGGTAGGTCTGCAGTTATTGAGACTTTAATGGGGACACTAGAACCACCGGTCACTCTGTACATTACACAAAGGTCCCTGGCTGATGGGACAAGTAGGGGCAGAACTCCAGCCCACATCTCAGGCCTACATCTTCCTGGAAGAAGTTGAACCTTTTTCTTATCACAAACGTGCCCTTCCCAAGAGGTTACATGGGCCTTTATCTAAATCAAACAAAGGCCTTGGATGGGCTAGTGCAGGTCCTGTACTTAGAAATCCAAGTGGATAAGATATAACTTGAATACAAAAAAGGCAAAGGCAAGAAGCAGGAATTTCCCTTGTGCGTGGCACCCCAGCAATTTTCATTATACTGCTTTCATCTCTGAACCGATTTTGACTTGCATATATAACACCACTTACACTTCACTTTGTAGTTTTGTTTAACACTTTGAAATTAAGATTATGAGCCTTAATGCGTGAGAGAAAATTACAGGGCAAATTTCTCATATGTTCTGCAATTTGCAGTCTGTATATTTAGAGGTCTGAGTATACAAGTTAGGCCTGTAATTCACGTCACTCCCTAAAAATAAACCCTCAGGGAGTTTATCCTCTGACCACAGTGATTCTGCAGGAAAGAAAAGGACAAGGTCGTAGAGTGTCAACTCTGGGCTGTCTGACGTTTGACATAAGATGATAGGTTGAGGTTATTTCCTCTTGCTGCTGAGCTCTTTCAATATCGCTAAATGTTCTATCTGGCTGCTTAACCAAAGAGAAGAAAAACGTCTCTCTAGCGGTCGGGAGGTCCCACTTTACGGCTTTTCCTGTTCTCTGCCAGAGAATTTGTGCAGTCAGTACTAGGCTGGAAAAATCTCTAATTTCCCCTGAAATCCTATGCATAAGTGAGCAGACAGAAAGATGGATAAAATATTTAAACTGTACCAGTCAATGTTTCCACAATCTCCTGCAAACAAGTAAATTTGATTATGACTTCTTATAATTCTCAGTGGCTCCCTGTTGCCTAAAGGTATAAAACAAAGACCTTCAAGATTTATCTCCTGCCCACCTTTTTAGATTCATTTCCCACCACTCTCCTACATATGCTGTGTTCCCAAACATATCAATCAACTTATAGTTCCCTGAACAGGCTCCACTCTACACCTTGATCCATGTTATTCCCTCCACTGGGAATGCTCTTTTCTCACGTTCCTGGTGGACTTTCTTAAAGTGTCACACTTTTCTTTGTGTGACACCTCCACAGCACCTTCTAAACACATTATTACAGCACTTACTTCACTGTGCTATAAAATTTTTTAATGCCTATCTCCAAAACTAGATTCTGGGTTGCCTAAAAGCAAGAGTGAAATCTTCTTCATTCTTGTCTCTCCAGTGGCTTATACCGTGTTTGACATATACCAGGAAAGCAAATGTTTGCTAAATAAATATTCCAGACCTAAGATTCTGTGTTCATTCTGTTCAAAAAATAGATTATAAAGAGGCCTAAACACATATCTGAAACATGCAAAGCGATGCTGTTAAGCTACAAAAATTCCTGGTTTGTTTTTAAGGGCTAAATTTGTCCCTACACATCATTATAAAAGAATTTCAAAGTCCTTTGCTTCAGCCAAAAAAACAACATTTATCAAACTTATGGCTTCAGAGTTGCCTGCTAACATGGTTATTGCAAACACATAATATTCTTTACAGAATATGTAAGCATACAACAACATGGATGCAACTAGAGGTTATCACACTAAGTGAAGCAAGTCAGAAAGAGAAAGACAAATATCATATGATATCACTTATATGTGGAATCTAAAATATGACACAAATGAACCTATCTATGAAACAGAAACAGAATCACAGACACAGAGAACAGACTGGTGGTTGCCAAGGGGGCAGGGGGTGGGAGAGGGATGGATTGGGAGTTTGGGATTAGCAGATGCAAACTGGTATATATAGAACGGATAAAAAGGTCCTACTGTATAGCACAGGGAACTATATTCAATATCCTATGATAAACCATAATGGAAAAGAATATGGAAAAGAATCTATCTATATATATATATATATGTATAACTGAGTCACTTTGCTGTACAGAAGTAATTAACACAACATTGTAACTCAACTATACTTCAATTTTAAAAAAGAGAGAAAATATAAGCATACAAACTACAAAGCCCAATTAATTTTAAAAGAAATCTAAAGTATAGATTAAACTTTATCTGTTGTAAACCATATCAACTAAATAATATGCCCAAGAAATTGTAAGCAAGCTTCATTTGGCATTAATCAGGTTTATTTTTACACTGGTATTAAATTCAGCAATCTGGTCCTGCCCTAATAATCTAACCAAAGTGAGTAAAAAATAATCTTAATTCCTGAATGCACTGTTACAGAAATAAACTACCAAACTACGTAATGATGTATACTCTGCATGATATGATGATAAGAAAAGTCTCCTAAAATATAACACCATTCCTTGGTGTTAGTTGTTGTGACCAAATAAAGTCTAATTTTTTCCAAAGTAATTCAAAAAACATAAATTTCTGTTTAATATGAAAATATATATACTTTTATTGTGTAATATTTGATATGTACAAAAACTATATATAGGGGCTTCCCTGGTGGTGCAGTGGTTGAGTCTGCCTGCCGATGCAGGGGACACAGGTTCGTGCCCCGCTCCGGAAGGATCCCACGTGCCGCGGAGCGGCTGGGCCCGTGAGCCATGGCCGCTGAGCCTGTGTGTCCAGAGCCTGTGCTCCGCTACGGGAGAGGCCACAACAGTGAGAGGCCCGTGCACCACACAAAAAAAAAACAAAAACCAAAAAACTATATATAGTATAGGTGCATATTTTGAATCAAAATACTGAAACAAACATTTGTGAATATACTACCCATTTACAGCCACTTTTCTTTTCTTTTTCTGGCTGCACCATGTGCCTTGCTTCCCGATCAGGTATCAAACCCAGGCCCAGCAGTGGAAGCACAGAGTCCTAATCACTGGACCGCCAGGGAATTCCCTACAGCCACTTTTCAACATTTACAAAATTATTTACTTATTAAGGAAAAAATAATATAATCATGTAGAAGACACTACTGTAAATATCATCTCCTTACCTGATATTCATGAATCTCCAAATGAATTTCATAGATATTCAGCAAAAACAGCAGCAGATAACCAAAGATAACCACATGTCCCAAACCCTTATCTTAGGCTCTTAAACAGACTGAGGGCACTTCAGTTGGGAAGTATGGGAAAGAATGGAGGTGGGAACGAAAAGTTAAAAGAAGGATCTTCTGCTTTGTAGAGGGAGCTTAAGGTCTGAGTTTTACAAAATAGCTCAGTATTGAGGTTTATACTAATCTATATGGTATTCTAACTGCTTCCTAAAAGTCTTAATTGGCCAATCAGACTACAAGTAACCTGAAAACAGGCATTGTAGTCCTTATTTCATCTGCACGTCATCACACATAAGGCATACAATAAACAGTTAAATAAATATTTGCAAGGTGACTTTTAAGCTTTAATTCGCCTTAGCAGTATTCACAAGTCCCTACATCAACACTCTTGTACCTAACTGGGAGCCTACAGCAATAGGGGCACAGTCTTTGATTCTGTGTAGTGGGCCAGCTAACTCATGGTCCTCCTTTCTACACAGCTCTCTTCAGAGGCAAAAAGACTCTAAGAATCTATCCAGAGCAGTAAGATGGGGGATAAAAGAGAAGGAAAGAAAAGAACGCATAAAGGTTGGAAAAAAGCATAAGGGTTGGAAAGAAAGAAAGAAAAATAAACAGGTTATCATTCATAGATATGTGGTCTAGATAAAAATTCCAAAAAGAACCTATGACAGGGACTTCTCTGGTGGTCCAGTGGGTAGGACTCCAAGCTCCCAATGCAGGGACCCCAGGTTCAATCCCTAGTTGGGGACTAGATCCCGTATGCATGCCGCAACTGAGAGTCCGCATGCTGCAACGAAGAAGTCCACATGCTCCAACTAATAAGCCCACATGCCACAACTAAGAGTCTGCATGCTGCAATTAAGAAGTCCGCAGGCCACAACTAAAGATCCCATGTGTGGCAACGAAGATCCCACGTGCCGCAACTAAGACCTCGTGCAACCAAATCAGTCAATCAATCAATCAATATTATTAAAAAAAGAACCTATGACAAATTACTGGTGGCAGAACTAAGAGTTAATAAGCATTGTTAATATTCAAATGCAAATATCAACAACATTTTAGATACCAGCAATAAAAAATTAGAAAATAAATTTAGAAAAGATACCATGTACAATGACAACAAAACTATACGGGACTTAGGAATGAAGATATATAAGACCTCTATGGAGAAAACTATAAAAAACTATGAAAGACATAAAAGACTTAAGTAAATGAAGAGCCATATGATGTTTGTAGATGGAAACATTAATATTATGAAGATATACATTCTCCCACAAGCTGACCTAAAAATGCAAAGCAATAATCAAAATCCCAAGAGGGGCTTTCATGAAACTTGACAAGCTGTCCTAAACTTCGCATGGAAAAGCAAAGGGCTAAAAATAGCCAAAGGAATCACAGTGGGGACTTCCCCGGTGGTGCAGTGGTTAAGAATCCACCTGCCAATGCAGAAGACATGGGTTCAATCCCTGGTCCCGGAAGATCCCACATGCGGCAGAGCAACTAAGCCCATGCACCACAACTATAGAGCCTGCACTCTAGAGCCCACGAGCCACAACTACTGAGCCCGTGTGCTGCAACTACTGAAGCTCGTGCGCCTAAAGCCCATGCTCCGCAACAAGAGAAGCCACCTCAATGAGAAGCCCACATACTGCAACAGACCCAATGCAGCCAAAAATAAATTAATTAATTAAAATTAAAGAACTTAAAAAAAAGAACACAGTGAATGGACTCACCCCCTCAGGTGTCAAGACTCATTATAAAATTTTATAAAGCTACAGTAATTAAGACACTAGAAACCAATGCAGAAACAGACAAACAGAACAAAACAGAGTCCAGAAAAGACATACATATAAGACAACTTGATATATGACAGGGGGCATTTCAAATCAGTAAGAACAGGATATATCATTCAGTGAATGGTATTGAGGCAACTAGTTATCCAAATGTTTTTTTTTTGTTAAAAAAAAAGAGTAATAATATACATTTAAAAAAATCAGCTCCTGACTGCTTCCACAAAAGGCAGAAACAAATGATTCAAAGCATGTTGAATTATACAAAGGAAGAGCATCAGCAAAGAAATGGCAAAAGAAAAACACTGAAAATTTACTAAAAACCTGGAGTTGATTATAAAACTAAAATCTTAGAGAAGAATTTCAGTTTTGGAAGAGACCTAGTCTGGCTAGAATATATGCGAAACAGTAAAACAAATAGATCAGAAAAGTGGTCTGAGAACCTGGGAGTGACAAGATGAGAGCTCTGCATCACGAAGATAACTCTAGAAACAAGGTACAGATTTACCAGTGGGGAGAGAGACTGGAGGTAGGAACCTTATTAGGAGATTATTAAATCCCAGCAAAATACAGTGAGGGTGCAGAGAAATGGGAACGAACGACAGCTATATTATGGAGGCAGAATTACTGGATGTGCTGGCAAGAAGTACATCCACTATCATTTTTTGTTTTCCTCCTACGCATATGGCAAGACCAAGGATCAAGTAAAGTCAAAAATCTTAGCTATATCTGAAATAAATACTTCCACAAAGTATTTGTCCTTCAGATGGCAGTTTTCTTTTCTAATGCAGAGAAAAAGTAGATTTATAAAGAGCATCTTTTTTTACTTTCCCAAATAACTTTGAACATGGCTTAAATACCTTGTTTAAAGAAATGCAAACTTATGTTACTACTAAAATATGAGAAAAATAAATTTCCAGAGACAAATAAATGCTGTCTGGAGCATAACTGAACAATATCACTGTAAAACAAGTTATGAACATGTGATAGCATCTACCTGTAACCACGTGTTTTTTTTAAATAAGAGCCTATTCAAAAACATTTATTCAGAGAACTAATTACAAAGAAATAAAATTTCCATCAGTATCAGAAAGAACACACACTTTGAAAAGATACCACATGTAACATAAAAGTCCAGAGTACTGGAAATGAGTTCATTTCTGCCACAACCACCAACATGATTGAACTGAAAGTGCAATAATTAAAAGAACAACCAGGACACAAAATTCATATTTTAAGATTAATCTTCTAACAGGTTAAGAAAGAGTCAAATGTGGGCTTCCCTGGTGGCGCAGTGGTTGGGAGTCCACCTGCCAATGCGGGGGACACGGGTTCGAGCCCTGGTCCGGGAAGATCCCACATGCCACGGAGCAACAAACCCGTGTGCCACAACTACTGATCCTGCAATCTAGAGCCCGTGAGCCACAACTACTGAGGCCGTGTGCCACAGCTACTGAAGCCTGCACACCTAGAGCCAAAAATAAATAAATAAATTTTAAAAAAGAAAGAGTCAAATGTATAAATGTATAAATATGACAGGAATACATACAGGGATGATAAGTCAATGGCATTTAATCTTATTGCCTGTTTGATAGGGCAAATATGATCAAATACTGGAAATTTCATAGGAGTCAAACTAAAAGAACTTCAAAGAAAATGATAAGTACACAATTCAGGAGAGTGTCTGCCACTTGAGTGGACAGAGTGATAGGAGTGGGAGATCAGTTAGGTGGATTCTGTGGTGATAAACCATGTTTTTTGTTTTTGTTTTGATACGCGGGCCTCTCACTGTTGTGGCCTCTCCTGTTGCAGAGCACAGGTTCTGGACGCGCAGGCTCAGCGGCCATGGCTCACGGGCCCAGCCGCTCACGGGATGTGTGATCTTCCTGGACCGGGGCACGAACCCATGTCCCCTGCATCGGCAGGCGGACTCTCAACCACTGCGCCACCAGGGAAGCCCAACCATGTATTTTTTAAACAATCTTAGAACAGGCCTCATAAAAATGCCAGAATATATATGAATGGATATCAAGTGTTTACCATGTACCTATGCTAAAATACGATATACATGTTATCTCATTTCATCTTCACAATTCTATGAAGCTGATCCTAATATAGTCCTCCGGCTTACAGATGAAGAATATGAGTCTAAGAAAGGTCAAGGCTTCCTTAGGTTTCATAGCTAGTAAAAGTGGTAGAGCCAGTATTTGAACCCATGTTTGTTTAACTCCAAAGCCCATGTTCTTAACCACTAAGCTATACTGTTTACAACTGAAAACATAGTGCAGTCTTTTGGTTGAATCTTCAAAAATTATCAGTACAATAACAAAATTATCATTTAACAATTATAATTTAACAACTATCTGAAAAAAAGAAACTACAAATAAATGTAACACTTCTACGTGCTGTTAGCTAGAAGAAATTGCACACAAATGGAACTGTACAGTAATATTATTTCAAGTCTCTGTGCATACCCTCCTGACTCTGTCTCACTCTGAGTTACAGTAGCAGGTGTATACGAAACACGCCAGAAAAAGAGTGGTGACCTAAATTTAACTCCCAGTGCTACGAACAGCACAGAAGGGCAGTTATGAGTCATAGGCGTCCCACATGCAGATAAAATGTGCTGCCCTCTAGTGACTTCAACACCGTGCATTTAACAATAAGTGGTCTCTTGTAAGTGAAGGGAAATGATTGTTTTTTTAAAATTAGAGAACTAAAATATTTATTTTATTTAATAATCAGAAGAACAGAGCAAATAACTTTTGTTTAAGCCAGAAGTAAACTTTTTGGTGTGTAAGAGCAAATACAGAACTATACCCAATAATGATTCATTAATTCATAATGATTAAGGAAGTATCGGTACAGAACATGACAAAGGTGAATTAGAGAATACAGGGTGGTTACATTTTATAAAAGGAATTCATGCCTTAAAACGTAATTCAAACCCTGCCTAATTCAAAGCTACTTTGCCATAGGAATAAATGTAAAGAAATGCTGACATACAACTATTGTACTATATTTCTTTTCTCAAGCATGGTTTCAAAGCACAATAAATGACTATAATACGGTCTGTTTTTAAGAATGTTTTAAAAACACTAAGTATTGGTAGTAAAGTTTTTTGTATCACTATCACTTCCTTCCCAGATATCAAAAATATTTCCTATTTCAACACAGATGATAACTTGGCTTAGGGGTGAATTAGAGTTGTGATTTTAGAGCCATGTTGCCAGAGGTTTATTTCATTTTTTAAATAAAAGGGCTCCTGCTTCAATTCCGCTCTTTTATTTTCTTAGCATTAGTTCCAATATTTCCAGGATGCTCTGTACTAAATTAACAGCATGAGTGTCAGCAGTTATTTGAGCTTCTTTATCACATTTAATTTAATGACCACTTGGATGATTATATTATAGAATATAAAACACATTCTAAAGTTAACAATAAAAGTAAAATTAACAGCACAATTATCACCCAAACCATTTGCATTAAGTTCCCATGCATGTAACCAATAGTATAGTTCACTGGATATTGACATAGGATACTCAGTATTTCTGGTTACCAGCTGAAGTGGCACCACCTTGGGTAAACAAAATTTGTAATTCACCATGTCCATGAGCTTTGAAACTAAGAGATTCTTAATGAATTAAAAAAAATTTTTTTTGACACTTGCATTATTTAAAATTTTTAGTATGAAGTGCTATTTTGCACTTTTTCAAATCACAAAAAATTACTTACTTAAAATTAGCTTAACAGAATCACACTGTATTTTTAACAGCTTTATTGAAGTATAATTTACAAACCATAAAACTTCCCCATTTTAAGTGTACAATTCAATGAATTTTAGTAAATGTATAGAGTTGTGCAACTATCACCGCAATCCAGTGTTAGAATCATACATTTCTAAAACTCTTGTTATTAACTTCACCTACCTAAACTAACCAAATAACTCACAATACTGATAAGTCAAAAGTATTTTTGGATCTGCTAAAGAGGATCGATATAATTTACTTTCAACAAATACACTGTTATCAAAAAAGAAAAACTCTAAGACGATTTTAAACATACTAAAAGAATCATGCTTAGGAGGATTTAAACTGTCCTCCTATAGTCCACAATGTTAACTTGGCAAACTACTTACTACTTACTATAAACAGTACAAATGAATGTAAAATTAAGTAGAGCCCCCGTTTATATTTTGAATTCCAAAATTAGAGAAATAAGTTTTGCTGAGGCTCTTATAGTCAATAAAACCTGACACATGTGCCTTTCAAAACTAAAATGATTTATTTATTTGCAAGTGAGTGTAAAACCAGCCATGAATACTTGATGGAAAATACCTATCCGCAAAACAGCTCAGCAATGACAATATTTCCAAATAATGTGAATTGATATTAAATCTTTTTCAAAAAAATTTCATATAATATTTTCTTAAATTAACTAGTTAAGTACATAAATACACACATATTTTGGCATGATACATAATAAAGTATCTCATGATCTCTTTATGATCAAGATGAAAAAAATATGAAAGTAGAAACAGTTGAATTTATAGCTTATTGCACAAGTTGCTAAGGCTACTTGAAAGTCATGCCTCAGATCTTTGACTCTGGCCCTGTCCACTTTAAAATATGGTATTGTGATAAAATAAGTAATATATATTTATCATGGTTCCCGGCACAGAGCTTCTAAAGCTCCTGAAATTTCCTGAGTGATGGGGGTGAGAGGAGTATCTTCTGCTATTCATAATAAGCCCCTTTCAACTATACCTGAGTTTATATTGATGAGGTGACTCTTGGAGGATGGGGGATGGTTGCCAAGGGAACAAACCCTCTGATTAGAAAGTTGGAACTTTCAACTCCAACCCTGACCCCTGAAGGGAGAGAGGCTGGGGATTAAGTTAATCACCAATAGCCAAAGATTTAATCAATCATGCCTACATAATGGAATCTCCATAAGAACACCAAACTGTAGGGTTTAGAGAGCTCCAGGTTGGCGAACATATCCCGGTGCCGGGAGAATGTTGTGTCTGGACGGGGTATGAAAGTTCTACACCCATTCCCCATACCATGCCCTATGCACCTCTTCCATTTGACTGTTGCTAAGTTATATCTTTCATAATAAACCAGTAATAGTAAGAAAAGTGTTTCCCAGAATTCTGTGAGCCAGTCTAGTAAATTATGAAGCCCAAGGAGGGAGTGGTGGGAACCTCTGATTTACAGACAGTTGGTCAGAAGCATGGGAGGCCTGGATTTGCGATTGGCATATGAGGGGGGGCAACCTTGTGAGATGAGCCCTTTACCTGTGGAATCTGTGCTAACTCTGGGTAATTAGTGCTCAAATTGAATTAAATTGCAGGATACCCAGTTGGTATCCAAAGAGAACCGGAGAATTGCTTGCTGTGGAAAATCCACTCATTTGTTGTCAGAAATTGTAAGTAGAGGGAAATAAGTTTTCCTTTAAGCATTTTTTGTTAATGGTTTCAATGAGAGCATTGATGAACAAATAGACCAAACTGAACAAACCAGAAAGTGATAGAAAGCTAAAAGGGATGTCAAATCAAAATCTAAAACTATCTTAATTCAGAGTGATGACTGAGAAATGACAATTTAGTAGGAATAATAAACATAACATCTAAACCTTGGGTCTAAAAACACAACTGCACAGGAACAAATGAAGGAAGATGTGGCTTAATAATAACATCTAACAGTAACAACAAAGAACTTAAACGTTTTAGTTAACCATTAGCTCTACATTAGCAATGTTACAAGTTAATGTAGTCCTTAGGCTCTGTAATTATAATGTCCAGAATTTCTAGTTCAAGATGACAGAGCACAAGCATCTACTTCTCCAGACTTCCCTGGTGGTCCAGTGGTTAAGACTCCACGTTCTTAACTCAATGCAGGGGGCCCAGGTTCGACCCCTGGTTGGGGAACTAAGATCCCACATACCGCAACTAAGCCCGTGCACCACAACTATGAGCCCGCACGCTGCAACTAGAGAAATCCTCGCACTGCAATTAGAGAAGCCTGTGTGCCGCAATGAAGACCCAGCACAGGCAAAATAAATTAATTAATTAATTAAATTGAAAAAAAAAAGCATCTACTTCTCCTTCCTAAAGGCCCATTAAAAATGACAGGAAGAGGGAATTCCCTGGCGGTCCAGTGGTTAGGACTCCGCACTTTCACTGCCGAGGGCATGGGTTCAATCAAGCCACGTGGAGTGGCCCCCCCCCCAAAAAAAGAAAAATGACAGGAAGAAAATAACTGCCTCACTGGAACACATGGAAAAGGTATCACCAGACCAGAAATTTTATCTTTTTTTTTTTTTTGTGGTACGCGGGCCTCTCACTGTTGTGGCCTCTCCCATTGCGGAGCACAGGCTCCGGACGCGCAGGCTCAGCGGCCATGGCTCACGGGCCCAGCCGCTCCGCGGCACGTGCGATCTTCTCGGACCGGGACACGAACCCACGTCCCCTGCATCGGCAGGCGGACTCCCGACCACTGCGCCACCAGGGAAGCCCCAGACCAGAAATTTTAAAGAATACCTTGAAATTGGCCAAGGTAGGATCAGGTAGGTCCTATCAAACCACAGCCTAATATCCTAGAGGTAAAAATGATTGTCTTCCTCAGAGAATTCCAAACTCCAACCTCATAAATATTGTTACCCTGTTCCCTAGACTTTTTATTTGTTAATATAATTTAATTCTCATAATTACTTTGTTAAATAGGTACTACATGCCCATTTTTCAGATGAAGAAGCTGAGGCTTAGACAAGTTACATAATCATACAGCTAATAAATGGTGAAGACAGAATTTGAACCCAGTTGGTCTGAATCTTGAGTTTGTATTTTTAGCTATTATGCAGATATAGGCCAAAAGGTAATCCACTAGAATAACTCATTAAAGTGCTACATTAAAGTCAGCTGGCACAGTTGGGCCCCCTCCCCCTATTCCCTCAGGTAAATACAGCAGTTCACGTCTTCAGTTCCTGGATTAAACCTTGATAACTCCCTTCTATAAAACGCGTGAGGGACTTCCCTGGTGGTGCAGTGGTTAAGAATCTGCCTTCCAATGCAGGGGACACAGGTTTGATCCCTGGTTGGGGAACTAAGATCACACATGCCGTGGGGCAACTAAGCCTGTGCACTCTAGAGCCTGCACGCCACAACTAGAGAGCCCATGTGCCGCAGATACTGATCCTGCGCTCTGAAGGCCACGCGCCGCAACGAAAGATCCCACATGCTGCAACGAAGATCCCGCATGCTGCAACTAAGACCCGACGCAGCCAAATAAATAAATATTTTTAAAAAACAAAATGCGTGAAGTCTGTCTAGACTGCATAGAGGGCCTGAGAGAGGAGGAAAGATGCATGAGTTCATTGCAGATCCCCAGATAGATGCAGAGGAAGAAAAAATTTAAAGGAAAGGAAGATCCACACTAAATAAATGATACCACCACCAGAAATAAGGTTCCTTACTTCAGCAGCTGTGGGGATTCCAGACTACCTGCTCCAAGACATTTCTTACAGGGAACTTTGCCACAAAGAGTTCACAGTCAATCCTCCCATTCAAAGAACATGTCTGTCTTCTAAGTGGTGAGGCAATACAGCATGGTGGTTTATGGACTCCAAAGCCAGCCGCCTGGGCCCAAATCTAAGTTCTGTCACTTAATAGCTATGTAACTCTGGGGAAGTGATTTAATACCTCTGTACCTCTCTCCCTGTCTGAAAAATGAGGATAACTATATTTACCTCATAAAAGTTGTAAGGATTAAGTGACATAATTTTTACTTAGAATTGTGCCTGACTCAGAGAAGAAACTATGCGCCTTACTTAGCAAAGGCCCTGGAACATGGTGACATGCAAACAATGGTAGCTGTCAAATATTAAGTCCAGGGGGAAAGGTGATAAATTAGATGACTGCTAAAAAATCTTCCAACCTTGAAAACCTATCAAACGCTTAGGAGAAAATAAATTTGATTTTATCAAATAAGACAAAGCAAATTTCAAAACAATAAAGTATTCACTGAAGTCAGATCAATAAGGGGTGGTTTAAATTCACCCCTGAGCCTCTGAAGGCCATTTGTTAACCTCTCTTTATTTATGACTACTAATTGTAAGTTGCCTCTCATTAATATACATTAAATGTGTAAAATGAATTTGGATTTAGAGAATGAGGAGAGTTAACTGACTTCTAAGCAATTTTGATTAATATCAAATAACAGATATAACAGAACTACTTCCCTACTAGAGTCCTGGCCATAGATTCAGCTCTTTGAATCCAGAAGTTCCAAAACGGAAACTTGCGATATAGAAGAACATCCAAATAATTCCCAAGAAGGAACAAAATATAACAGCTTCATGTCAACTGGGATCTCCAGGGCAATAACAGGCCAAGGTACTGCTAGGCTGCAGGGAAAAGCCAGCCAGCCTAGTAGCCACTGACAGCTCAGGTTAAGACATGGGTGGGGTCAGGAACTTATTACAACCTAAGCTAACCAAATGGATAGACTGATTATGAGTCCCACTCTAGAAATCCTACCCATTTAGAGTTCCAAATTAACAACAATTTCCTCAGAAACAACTTGAAGGCCCCAGAAATTAAGCCATTTTCCCAGGGGTCTTCTTGTCCAGATGCAATGTAAACCCAAAGCAGACCCTCTGGGCAATACCCAAAAAACCTTTATTACCTAATAAACTGAAGAAATCAGAGATGGATTCCACCAACTTCTATGGACAGTAGAAAAAAGAAACTTTGGGCATGCCAAACAGAACGAAATCTGAGATGCATATTAGAAGACTAACAAGTACAAGAACTACACATCTACATGATCCTTATCATGAGGCTAGACAGAAACTGCAAGCAGAAGATTAGAACAGTGAGGGCAAAGCCTCCATTCCTAGAATAAAAGAATAAAAGTCTCAGGCCCTCTTCCTCTTCCATCCTTATATTTATAATTTTTTCCTACTTCTTTTTCTCTGTGGCTTTCCTTGCTACTTAACCACTTTGCTATCTCTTCTAGTAGTTCCATTCCCATTTTTACATTTGACTTCTTTTAAAAATGCTTCACTGGTGGGGAGGAATTAGGAGATTGGGATTGACACATATACACTACTGATACTATGTATAAAATAGATAAGTAATGAGAACATACTGTATAGCACAGGGAACTCTACTTAATGCACTGGGGTGACATAAAGGGGAAGGAAATCCAAAACAGAGGGGATATATGTATAGCCGATTCATTTTTGCTGTACAGTAGAAACTAACACAACATTGTAAAGCAACTATACTCCAGTAAAAATTCATTTACAAAAATGCTTCTCTCTGTTCTTTTTCCTACTTACTATCATAAATGCCATTCTAATAAGTTATAAAAGAAATTGTGTAAAAAAATATGTAAATAGAAACCTTTGGCAAATTCTATTTGTTGACATGAATACTGTCTACTTTTCTTCTGGCCTGAATCTCCCCTATGCCAAAAGCAGAGAAACTTTAAAAAAACTATTCATTCAAGTCTAATGAATAATTTTTGGTGACAGTAACAGGATGAAAAATCAAAGACCAAAATTAATGCAGAGGTTTCACATAACCCTCACTGTAACATATAGACAGAAATTCATAATTCTAATACAAGTGAAATCTTTTACCTAAATTCAAAATATATAAATATGTAAACATCTCAAAATGCAGCCACTTTCAGTACTTCATGTTCAGAAATAAATGTGGAAAAACTTAACAAGCCTTAACAATTTTTATTTATTAGAAAACAAAAATCCTCAAATAAAAAAATTTAAATTACTTTTAACAAAAAAAATATATAATGTAATTTTATTTTATTTCATTCTTTGGATGATGTACTGAAGTCAAGGAAGCTTTTTTTTGGCCTCGCTGGGCAGCTTCCAGGATCTCAGTTCACCAACCAGCCCAGGCCATCACAGTGAAAGCCCAGGATCCTAACCACTAAGCCACCAGGGAACTCCCGGAAGCAATTTTAATCATTCTTTCCCTGGAAGACTTCATTTAAGAAGTCTTTTCAAAGTTCTTTTTTCTTTAAAGTAGGAAACAAAGGTAATGGTATATATTGACGTATGTATTGACTACTTACATCAAAATGTAGCCTGCAACTGAAATTGCGTCAAGAAATAGAGTGACTTAAAATACTTTAAATGTAAGTCATGAGCTACATGCCTGTTTCTGAGGTAGTGTGTCTCTGTCCCATTTTTATATTATTATTTTTTTCCTCCCTCTAACACTTTAACTGGGATTCTTTCACTTAGAATGTAATTTTAAAATAATGTTACAATCCTATCTATGGTAAGTACTTGAATTTATGTCAATAAGTTCACTTGAAAAGTTAAACTGAAAGAAAAAAATCCAATAAATATGATAGTACTCTTTTTCTCTTGGTTATTTTCTAAAAAGTATGTAACCATATTAATGTACTTATGCCAATGATTCCAAGAATAGAAAAGAATAAAATCACACATTTCATAAAAACCATATAAAATAACCACCTTACCCATATCATTAGCAAGGGAATTAGAATCAGATGCCCCTAGAGTAGCTTCAAACTCCTCTTGGAGACGATATGCTCTTTGCAGCAGAGCTTCAAGTTTATGGATAAATTCAGTACTAATAATATCCTATAAGGAGAGAAAAAGTACACACAGCAAATATTAGATTCTAATGCTAAAATTCTAAACACTTTCCACTTTTAAATGAAAGGCAGAAAAGTGAGGGATATAAAAAAATACTGTTGGGTGGTGAGAATACTGTGATAGAAGTCAGGAGGCCTGGGTTCTAGCTGTGCCTCAGATAAAATCATCTCCATTTCGTAATCTGTAAAATTAAGGAGTTGGACTAGATCTCAAAGTAAGGTTCTCAAAGTAAGGTCCCTGAACCAGCAGCATCAGTATTACCTGGGAACTTGTTAGAATTGCAAATTAGAAATGAATTAGAAACCCTGAAGGTGGGACCCCCAAATCTATTTTTCAGCAAGCCTTTCAGAGGCTTCTGATGCATGCTCAAATTTGAGAATCACTAACCTAGATGAGTCTAGCTCTAACTCTGTGTGATTTTTATGTATATAATGGCACTTAATTAAACCCAAAGCACAAAACAGACTTTTAAAAATCATATTTGCTTAATTCTTTATTTTCTTGAAAAATCAGGAAACAATGATAAATTGCAAATTTGGGGTTTAACAACTAACCGAACAGGAAAAGCCCAGTAAGAAATATCCCCACACAATCCCAAGGAAGAAAAAAAAAAAGTTCTATTAAATGCCACAGAAATCAAATACACTGAATCAATGTTAAAAATACTTCAACTGTTCCCATATTATGAAGACCACTCCCAAATAAATCATCCTTACATCTATACTTTCTTCTGCAATGGCATCTCCCGCACCCAATTTAATGGAACTACAGGCTTCGTCTTCAGCCTGTCTATTTCGAAAGGTTAGAGCTTGTTCCCATCGACGCAATGCCTCTTCAAACAATTCCATACCTAAAAATTGAGAACAGAACAATTTTATTTTATTTTTTTTCTGGCTGTGCCACATGGCTTGCAGGATCCTAGTTCCCCAACCAGGGACTGAACCCAGGCCCCCCGCAGTGAAAGTGCTGAGTCCTAACCACTGGACTGCCTGCGATTTCCCAAGAACGGAGCAATTTTACTAATTTTTAAAAGTTTTTAAATTTATTTGGTTGCATTGGGTCTTTGTTGCTGCACGCAGGCTTTCTCTAGTTGCATCAAGCGGGGACTACTCTTTGTTGCGGTGCACAGGCTTCTCATTGCGGTGGTTTCTCTTGCTGCAGAGCTCGGGCTTTAGGCACGCTGGCTTCAGTAGTTGTGGCTTGTGGGCTCTCGAGCGCAGGCTCAGTAGTTGTGGTACATGGGCTTAGTTGCTCCGCAGCATGTGGGATCTTCCCAGACCAGGGATCGAACCCACGACCCCTATATTGGCAGGCAGATTCTTAACCACTGCGCCACCAGGGAAGTCCCAAGAACAGAACAATTTTAAATAAGTGAAATCAATACCAAAATCATTTTCAGTCTAAAGTGTTTTTCACACAGTTAGCACCAATGGCACAGTGTGACTGTAATTTTGGCACTAAAGAATAAAATTTATGCTCACATCATTTCTTAGCAGAATCTTAATATCTCAATACATTCCAGGTCTACAGATGTAGTCAACCAACAATAAGAGAGAAATGACTAATATGTTTTCCCTTTTTAAAATATGTAACTCAAAGGTATACGGTGCTTGGAAATTTTCTAAAATAATATGAATTCATCAAAAGTCCTAACAATAATGGCTAATTTTTATAGTCACATAACTATCTTTCAAAATATCCCCCTAAATGAAACAGAAAACTGATGGGCAAATAGAAGAAACTAGTTGATAAGAAACTATCAGGTTTACAAGAGGTTCTCAGAAGGAGAGAGTAAAGCTAAGAAGAAAGATAACAGCACAGAGGTCCAGAATAAAGTCTTTTCTATCTTTTTTCCACCAAAAGGTGTCTTAGACCACCTTGACACCAACTTGCTGATTTAGATGGATAAAGTGCTGGGCCAGAGTTAAAAATATACAAGAAGAACCAATAAAGGGTTACAATATGAGTAGGAATTTCATATCCCTCCTTATAGAAAGCTTTTGTAGGAAAATAGGTGAATATGTGCCTCTTTTTCTCCAAATTAAAAAAAAAAAAGGCTTACCAAAATAATTATGCACTTCAGGCCACAACAGTGAGAGGCCCGCGTACCGCAAAAAATAATAATAATTATGCACTTCAAACCAAACCAAAATATTTCAAAACCTCAATTTTTCTAGACATATAAAAGTAAAAGATCTTTAAAAGCTGCTTAAGAATCTGACCAAGTCATTCTGAAGATGTTTTTAAGATATGGTAGCTAGAGAATACCTGTCCTCGAAAATCATTTCTTCAGTTATCTGGAGAACCTACAACTCTAAACAAATAAGATGTTCTTTAAATGAAAGGTAGGCCTTAAATTGTTTAATTTTCTGTAGCAAAGACTCATTGTCTGGATCTTCCTTCTAAAAAATTTACTCACTTAAAAGACTTCCTTTTTCCAAGCTATACAATTCTAATTCCTTCATCCTCCTCTCGCTCCATCCACTCTCTATCCTTCTGATTATTTTGGCTAAATATAAGGAAGAATTATCTAACAGCAGAGTTGTCCAAAGATAAAAGTTACCTCTCAGGAAGTACTGTGTCTCACCTGACTGCAGAACGTGGCCCAAACTGTCACACATCAGCAGTTTTGTGACAGGAATTCAAACATGTTACCAATATATTTTTTATGTCATCAACACTGTGAAGGGAACTGAAACAATAGGTGGGAATTGAAACAATATCTCCTACCGATCCTAATTCTATGACACTGAGACTCCCTGCAGCTTCCCTAGTTTTACTCTATTTCTCTTCAATTCTAACTCTCAATATTCCTACAGAAGTTTTGAGTGTAGGTTTACTAGGCATAGTTAATCTAGAAACATAGTGAGCTTAATTCTCAGAAGACCTGGAAAAGGTGGCAGAAGAACTACTCCTATATCTCTCCCCCCGTGCAGTATTACCTACTGTGACATCACGGCGGATGATATAGTCTTTTTGTTTTTTTAACATCTTTATTGGAGTATAATTGCTTTACAGATGATATAGTCTTTAACTATTCTAGAGTGTGGGAATGCACGCAGGCACACAGTCCTTCTGCCAACTCACCATCCCCTTACTACTCACTGGCCAAGGTCACATCAAGATTTTTTTTGTTTTTTTTTTTTAGTTAGTATGCATTTCCCTTAAAAGGAATATAGCCTGAAATAGAATACAGAAGAACAGGGGAATGGATTTGAAAATGCACTTGAATCTGATTTGGTGTTAAGGTCTCTGGTTCTCCTCCTGGGCTCCAGTGAGACGTTCTAGACATGCTCATGTTTGAGCTGTAAACACATGCCTCTTTCTATCTAAAATCCTTTCTACATATAGGAAGAATACAAATGATATCTAGATAAAAGACTACATAAAGTGGATTTTGATAGATTCATTAGATAAAAGTCAACAGATTAGGTTAGGTAAGTGTAATAGATTGAATAATAACCACCCAAAGATATCAGGCCCTAGTCTCTGGAACTTGTAAACGTTACCATATAAGAAAAAAGTGTCTTTGCAGATGTGATTAAATTAAGAATCTTAACATGGGGAGATTATCCTAAATTATCTGAGGGGCTCTAGAACCAATCACAACCATCCTTATAAAAGAGAGGCAGAGGGAGATTTGATACACACAGTGAAGAGGAAGGCAGATATTAGAGTCATTGGCCACAAGCCTGAAGCCACCAGAAGCTGGAAGAGGCACGGAATGAATTCTCTTCCAAGCCTCCAGAGGGAGCATGGCCCAAATGCCACATTGATTTCAGCCCAGTGATAATTAATGATTTCAGACTTCAGGCCTCCAGAACTCTGAAAGAATATATTTCTATTGTTTTAAACCACCAAGTTTGTGGTAATTTTAACAGTAGCCTCAGGAAGCTAACACAACATGTTATGTTATATAGACTAGAGTCAACAGATGAGAACATTTTAGAATTATAGTTGCTTCCCTTAGAACAATTCATCATTCTTCTGTTTCACATTAAATGTGAGTACAGTATCTTAAAACTTCATTATGTTACTCCTACCCATCAAGTATAGGTTCTCAGGAGTGGTCACAGGAATATTAACAAGTTTAATATCATCTTCATCTGCTTTGTCCCAGGAATTAGAATTGCCACAAGCACAGCTATGACAAGAATTGACACTCTGGACCTAAAATTAAAATGGACAGAAGTTACTTCAAAATCTCTTTTGTAATAGTATTTTGCGATCTTTTATATTTATAAATTATTTATGTAAATCTTAATCCTGGTATAACAACCCATGGAATTTCTACCTGAAGAAATAAATCTGATTATATTCAGTCAAACTTAAGAGTCATAAGGCCCTAAGCATTCTGAACCCTTGTTTGCTCAAAAATATACAACTAGAACAATATTTTGAACATAAATCAGATATTTCCATCAAAAATCAAGCAGTTATTTTTATAGTTTACTGTCATTAAGTATTTACTTATAAATTTTATCCACACCTACTTTGATTTGAGGTAGCTAGCTTATTTTCCTTTCAGAACTTATTACAATGCTGATTCTCTACTATGTAATAATGAAAATCGAAAAGCCTCTGTCATCTTCCCTTCTCTAGCAAGGTCCGCTGAGCCAATCATCTCAGTCACCTCTATGCAAATGACTCCCAAATCTTGAACTTCAATTCTGTCCTCTTTTGAGAAATCTAAGCCCACACTTCCACCTGCCTATTTGGTGACTCCACTTGGCTCTTCTGTTGGCATCTCAAAATGACTATATCAAAAAAGAGCTCTGCATCTTCCCACAACAAAAACTCTTCCTCCTCCCAAGTTCACTCACAGTACTTTTATCTCCATAATTCCTCAAACAACTTCTCTTCCCACACCCCTCATATCCAGTTACCAAGTTTGTGGACCCCGTTCCCTCCTCTTCCACTCCTGTTGTCATGACCCTCACTGAGGCACTCATTAAGAGGCAGAAATCTGGGTTCACAGCCCTGGCAGTGGAATGACTAGGTCAGCTAAGGCACATCTAGTAAAGTGATTCTAAAGACTTCTTACTTATACTATTACCATAAAACTCCTTTTCTCTAGTCAAGAACAGCTTCAACTTTCAGTTGAGAAAATTCAACACAGAGGTACCCCAGATTATAGAATGGGCATATACTTCATCATCCAGCTCAGTTTCACAAACGAATTGAGAGTCTGCATGCCTTTGATCTAGATGTTCCTACCACAGAATAGCCTTTAAAAATTTGGTATATTTTTAGGCATTTAAGAATGGGGCAGCTGTATATTCCAACGAAATGCAGAAGCAAGGTATGGAACAGATTATGGTATTCTATAAAGTATTTTTTTATTTTTTAAACTATTTTTTTTAATGAATATACATGATGGTAGGAGGCATATTCTCCCTGGAAGTACACACATAAGAAATTGTCAGTGTCCGTCTCTAAGGAGGGGAATTGAGAGGATCAGGAGCACATTTTCACTGTTTGCTTTTTGCCTCTTCTTTACTTAGTAGGAAGTGCGTATCCTACCTATTTTTAAAACTACATTAGATTTAAATATTAACTTCATTTTTCACCTGTCAATCAATACTATATTAATGCTGTCAAGAAAGAGGTGAAGAACTCCACCCTTGGCAGGTTCATCAAGTGATTTTTGTGACCTAGTACCACGTTTGCTGCATCTTCTAGCTTTCTGCAGAGCATCTAGCTTTGAAGCAACACTTCCATACCAACATCATCCTCAGAGGACCCCATGGGACTACATCACTTAACTCAAAAAAACCTGGAACCAAGCTGGCTGAATATTTAGCAAAAGGATAATTTTACTTGCCTGAAGAAAACAGGATCAACCAGATTTCTTAAGCTTCTTTCCATACTAAGAGCTATCTATAACTGTATGACATTTAAACCAATAGATAACAATAGATATATAAATAGTTAAAAGAAAAAACTAATAAAAATTTTTTCTTTACTTACAGAGGCCAAACTCTGTGCAGAACCTGAGTGTTTACTGAAGAGTCCTCCATTAGCATAATTATAAGACTGAGATCCTTTGTCTTTGGCAGAACTTAAAGATAGTGTCAAATTCTGTCTGCTACTGGAACAACTTGAACCTACCAAACAAACATATTAATATTAAAAGTATCAATAACTCCAATGATAAATTTCAGGTAAAATTTCAAAGTTTATATATTCATTCAGAGGGCTCATTTTAAAACACATTTCCCTCAATTGTGTAAGTTATTAAATGTATACCATTATTAAAATCTACATCTCTATATAATATTTTTAATACTGCTAAAATCTGCTTCTGAAATGAAGATTAAAACATTCATCAATTACTCAAGGTGGTATTTGAATGGTCTACTGTAATCAGCATAAAAATACTGGCAACTATGAATCTTCAAATTATAAATTTAACAAAATATAAGCACTTCTTTCCTGAATTACCTCTAAACTTTATCTTTATCACATTATATTGTAATCAGTCTTTTTATACGTCTGTCTCCCCTAACCATCTACCCATTCATCTAGGGCAGACACTGTGCCTTAGTTTATCTTAATGCAGCAGTTAAGACACTCTTCAATTCAAATCCTTGCACTTATTAGTTATATGAACTTGAGCAAGTCACTCAACTTTTCCATATCTCAATTTTCTTTAGGTATAAAATGGGAACAACAAATAGGATTATAGTCCTAATTCATAGGATTGTTATAAAGGTTAAATTAACACAGTGAATATATAGAATGTAGCACTGCACCCGAGGTCTAATAAAACATCAGTAAGTGAGAGGCATCATTATTGTAATGTTCACTACACTTGGCACAAAATAGTCATTCATTAATTATTTGTTGGGCCAACAAATCACAAAATCATATGATAAATCAAATAATAAATTTAAAATAATTTAAAATTCAAAAATAAATCCAGCATGCTGAAGAAATTATTTCTATTGATACAATTTGATAATATGTATCAGATCTCTAACAAAAACTATAGATGCTTTAAAGGCCAGCAATTCTACTTCTAGAACTTTATAAACTTAGGAAATAAACCAGACAAGTATATGCAAAGCAAGAAAAACAACCTAAAGAGAACAACAGGGAACTGGTTAAATAATTAGAGTACATTTGTACACTAAATACATATTAAAAATGATAGCACAGAGATATATTTATTGACATTTAAAGACATTCTTATATAATGTTAAATATTTTAAAGGCAGGTTACAAAAGGTATGAATTTTACTTAAAATGCATAAATTATTTACTTGTATATAATATAAAATTTTATGTCTCAATATGACATTTAAGTGCAAATATAAATGGATAGATATATACCAAAGTATTAGCAGTATTTATTTCTGGGTAGCAGAATTTCAAGTGATTTTAATTTTTTCTGTTTGCTTGTCTGTATTTTCTAATCTTTCTAAAATTAATCTGTATTACTTGTGAGTTAAATATTAAGCAAGGAAATTCTGGAAATTAAAACACTGAAATCACTGCACTCCAGTAATGATTTACATATAAAATTTCCTTTGCAGACTTAATTCAGCTATTTCTACATACCTTTGTCTGATGCTGCTCTTTTAGTGTATTCAAGTATGAGATGCTCTGGTTCCCATGGTAATATTTTTCCTTTCTTCTTTCCACGTCTTCTTTTAAAGTGACGGGCCAGAAAAATTACAGATACAACACTCACTGCAGTTACCACAAACAACTTTTTAGCTACTGGCGAAAATCTGATCTGGAAAAGATGCAATTAGATTGAAAAAAAGTCTTATTTGTTTGTTTAAAATTGACATAAGGACTAAAATTATTCTTAAGCTAATCTAGTTCTAAATACTACCAAGATAATATTATTTTACTCTTTCAATGACAACTAGCCCAATCTGAATTTTAAAGACAAACCCAAAAAAATGTAGTAATTTAATATCCACTGCTCTGCAGTTCTCAGATAAATAATAATGCCCAAAAAGTTACCAGGAGCACAAAATAATTCAATCCCATTAATATCTGTTGAACAACTAATGATTAATTCATGCAACTCAATCTTCTATCTGAATCACAGCAAGATTTTTAATTGCAGGAATGATTAAATCAGACTTTTAAAATGAACCAATTTTTTAAAACTATCTGGAAATGTGGGCAAACATAAATTAACTCAATTTATAAATATCATTTAAATAAGCCCTTTTATTCATGAATTAATCAACAAATATTTACTCAGCATCTTACAATATACCAGGACTGTGCTATGAAAATGAAAATTAAAATCTTAGTATAATTCTATTCAATAAGCATATGTCTTTCATTTATCAAGAAGCACCAGGTATACAGAGGATACAGATCTTGCTTCCCTAAAGAGTGTACTAATAGTAAAGACAAATATACAAATAATGTATTACAAATAATTACAGTATAGTGTGATAAATACAGTAATGTACGTATGTACTAAGTACTAACATAAGAGCAAGAGGTAATTAACTTTGTCTTGAGGGACAAACACTATTAATCACCTAAAATGCAAAAGAACTTTAAAATAAAGCTATAGGCTTGGGGATGTAGAAAGCTAGAAAGAGTGTCACTTCCAACCTTCCAAAAACAAAAAAGTCAAATGACAAATTCTCAATTTTTTTGAACCCATCAGAATGCAGAAGTTGGAGGGTAATCAACTGGCCCCAAAACTAAGAAGACACAGGTTTTCACCCGGAGAGATAAGACATGAACACTGACATGCAGGAAGAAGGCATATCAGGATATCAGTAGAAGAGTTCAGCTAGCATGGTTGGTAAATTGGTGGAGACTGAGAGTGTACTGGTGAAAGACGGTGAATCACCCTTCCCAGGGGGGCAGGTGTGGTGCAAATATAAGGGTAATTCACACTTTTTGGATGTTTTTATCTTCATGAATCCCACCAAGCACACACAGAAAAGACAGCAAGAGTCCTAAGAAAGTCTTCCTAATGGTGAACTGTGGAAGGGAAACAGGAATTTTTGTTGAGGGACATGAACTACATCAGTAACCTTCTCTTTTGTCCCCCAAAAGGAACAAAAGCCTTAAACTGTGGGATGCAGTTTTAACTTTAGAGGGAAATTTATACCATTAAATGTTTATATTAAGAAAAAATGAAAGGTGTTGAATCCATAATCTGAGCTTTGACCTTAGAAAAAGAAAACCAAATCCAATCTAAAGCAAGCAGAAAATTAGGAAGTAATGAAGACGACACAGAAATCAATGAAATGGAAAACCAACTCAATAAAATCAAGAGTTGTTTGGGTTTTTTAATTTTTAATTTTTTATTGTTTTGGCTGCGCTGCGCAGCTTGCAGAATCTTAGTTCAGAATCTTAGATCAAACCCAGGCCCTGGACAGTGGAAGTTCAGAGTCCCAACCACGGGACCGCCAGGGAATTCCTGGTTTTGTTTTGTTTTAATTTATTTTATTTGTTTATTCTTGGCTGTGTTGGGTCTTCGTTGCTGTGCACGGGCTTTCTCTAGTTGCGGCGAGCAGGGGCTACTCTGCCTTGCGGTGCGTGAGCTTCTCATTGCAGTGGCTTCTCTTGTTGTGGAGCACGGGCTCTAGGCACACGGGCTTCAGCAGTTGTGGCACGTGGGCTCAATAGTTGTGGCTTGCGGGCTCTAGAGCGCAGGCTCAGTAGTTGTGGCGCAAGGGCTTAGTTGCTCTGCGGCATGTGGGATCTTCCCGGACCAGGGCTGGAACCCGTGTCCCCTGCATTGGCAGGCGGATTTTCAACCACTGTGCCAACAGGGAAGCCCCTAGGTTTTTTTTTAAATAAATAAAATTGATAAACCTCTACTCAGTCTGATCAAAAAGAAAGGGAGAAAGAAAAGATACATATTACCAAAATCAGAAATGAAAGAAGGGGCACCACTACAGACCTCACAGATATGAAAAGGATAAAAAAAAATGATTACTATGAACATCTCTATGCCCATAAATTCAACAACTTAGATAAAACGGACTAATTCCTTAAAAGAGAGAACCCATCAAATTTACTCAGGAAGGCGCTTCCCTGGTGGCACAGTGGTAGGAATCTGCCTGCCAATGCAGGGGACAAGGGTTCAATCCCTGCTCCGGGAAGATCCCATATGCTGCGGAGCAACTAAGCCCATGCCACAACTACTGAGCCTGTGCTCTAGAGCCGGCGAGCCACAACTACTGAGCCCGTGTGCCACAACTACTGAAGCCCATACGCCTAGAGCCTGTGCTCTGCAACAAGGGAAGCCACCGCAATGAGAAGCCCGTGCACCGCAACGAAGAGTAGCCCCCGCTCGCCACAACTAGAGAAAGCCTGCGCACAGCAACGAAGACCCAACACAGCCAAAAATAAATAAATTTGGAAAAAAAAAATTTACTCAAGAAGAAATAGATAGCATGAATATTTACATACCTATTAAAGAAGCTGAATATGTAGTTAAAATCTTCTGACAAAGCAAATTATAAGCCAAATTCTACCAAATATTCAAGGAAGAAATATCAAATCCTACAGAGGGAACACTTCCCAATCTTTTTACAAACCCAGCATTACTATTAACATCAAAACCAAAGACATTACAAAAACAAACCTACAGACCAACACTGATAGATGCAGAAATCCTTCATAAAATATTAACAAATCAAATCCAGCAATATATAAAAAGAATAATATATATGACAAAATGGTGTCTATCCTAGGAATTCAAATCTGGTTCAACATTCAAAAACTAATTAATATACTTCAACATAATAACAAACTAAGGAAGAAAAGCCATAATATAATCTCAATATATTAAAAAAGAAGTATCAATATGAACTCATGTTTTGCTTTTTCTTTTTAATATATACAGATAGACAAATTCAGAAATACAGTTGTGTATAAATACACTGATCAGTATGCATTCACACACATCCTAGTTCTGTCTCCTAAGAGGGACTAGAAATAGCAACATCCCAGTAGCAACGCACACACCTTGCATCCAGATCTTAGTTTCTAATTGCCAGAGACTAAAGAGAACTAAATATGGAGACTAAAGAGAGCCAAAGCTCCCCGGAAAAGTGGGTAATTCCAGGACTGAGGCAGAGAAAATACAAAATGAACCTGGAGAGGGGAAAAAAAAAAAAAGAAGAGGGCATGTCAGGCATGTCAAAAGACACAGGAGGGCTTCTCTGGTGGCGCAGTGGTTGAGAGTCCGCCTGCTGATGCAGGGGACATGGGTTCGTGCCCCGGTCCGGGAAGACCCCACATGCCGCGGAGCAGCTGCGCCAGTGAGCCATGGCCGCCGAGCCTGCACGTCCGGAGTCTGTGCTCCGCAATGGGAGAGGTCACAACAGTGAGAGGCCCACGTACCGCAAAAAAAAAAAAAAAAAGACACAGGAGCCAACCTGAAAGAGCTTCCAAAGCCAAATATGGAACAATTTGAGCAACAAAATAAATAATAGTATTAGATTACAAACCAAAGAACAAAATAAATACCCAAACTGATATAAATCAATAATTGAATAAATTAATAAAAGGGGAAGAAGGGACAACTCTCCCTTATAGAATAATTTTAAATAATGAGTGTAGAAGGAATGAAGGAAATAGAAAATCACCAATAAACGCTATGGTAATAACTGCTTACGGCAAGATTCACTACTAAGTGCTAAAATTAGGGGACAGGGACTTCCCTGGTAGCGCAGTATTTAAGAATCTGCCTGCCAATGCAGGGGACAAGGGTTCAATCCCCAGTCCAGAAAGATCCCTGGACATGCCACGGAGCAACTAAGCCCGTGCACCACAACTACTGAGCCTGCATGCAACAAGTACTGAGGTGCACGTGCCACAACTACTGAAGCCCACGGGCCTAGAGCCCGAGCTCTGAAACAAGAGAAGCCACGGCAATGAGAAGTCTGTGCACCGCAGTGAAGAGTAGCCCCTGCTTGCCGCAACTAGAGAAAGCCTGCACACAGCCAACGAAGACCCAACGCAGCCAGAAATAAATAAATAAATAAATAAATAAATTTATTGTAAATAAATAAAATTAGGGGACAAAAGTTTAAGGAGAAACAATATATTTGTATAGTCTCAAAGCACCCACCTCCAAATTTATTTACAAAGAGAAAAAACAGCAGAAAAACTTTAATCAAGTGATCAAGGTTAACATCACCTGTAAAAGACATATACACATCATCATGTATCCCCTGATATAATGCACTGTGGTTTTGTGTCAAAAATGAATAATCTCAATGCAATCCTGAGAAAACATCAGACAAATTCAATTAAGGGACAGTCTATAAAATGCCTAATTTGTACTCTTCAAAAGTGTCAAGCATAAAAGGCAAGGAAAGATTGAAGGACCTGTCACAGGTTGAAGAAGACTAAGGAGACTTAACAACTAAAAGCAATGTGGAAAAAGCAATGAAATTTAAGTAATTACATAAAAGAAAAAAAATTGGGTTGGCCAAAAAGTTCGTTCGGTTTCCCCATAAGATTGCTCTAGTAGCACCTATCCCTTTAACTTCATGTGAAACAATTTTGTTAGACTGAATTGTGACAGCTGCCAATCAACGTTATACCACACAGGAAATAGCCGACATACTCAAAATATCCAAATCAAATGCTGAAAATCATTTGCACCAGCTTGGTTATGTTTATCACTTTGATGTTTGGGTTCCACGTAAGTTAAGCAGAAAAAAACCTTCTTGACTGTATTTCCGCATGCGAATCTCTACTTAAACATAACAAAAACGTTCCGTTTTTAAAACAAATTGTGATGGGTGATGAAAAGTGGACACTGTACAATAACGTGGAATGGAAGAGGTCGTGGGGCAAGAGAAGTAAAACACCACCAACCACACCAAAGGCCGGTCTTCATCCAAAGAAGGTGATGCTGTGTATATGGTGGGATTGGAAGGGGGTTCTATATTATGAGCTCCTTCCGGAAAACCAAACGATTAATTCCAACAAGTACTGCTCCCAGTTAGACCAACTGAAAGCAGCACTCAACGAAAAGCATCCAGAATTAGTCAACAGAAAACACAAAATCTTCCATCAGGATAACGCAAGACCACATGTTTCTTTCATGACCATGCAAAAGCTGTTACAGCTTGGCGGGAAGTTCTGATTCATCCACTGTATTCACCAGACATTGCACCTTCAGATTTCCATTTATTTTGGTGTTTACAAAATTCTCTAATGAAAAAATTTCACTTCCCTGGAAGACTGTAAAAGGCACCTGGAACAGTTCTTTGCTCAATAAGATAAAAAGTTTTGGGAAGTTGGAATCATGAAGTTGCCTGAAAAATGGCAGAAGGTAGTGGAACAAAACAGTGAATATGTTGTTCAATAAAGTTTGTGGTGAAAATGAAAAATGTGTCTTTTATTTTTACTTAAAAACCAAAGGAACTTTTTGGCCAACCCAATAAATAAAGTCTACAGTTTTTAGTTAAGAATATTATGCCAATGTTAATTTCTTAGTTTTAGTAATTATACTAGAGTTATGACAGATGTATACATTAAGGAAAATTGGGTGAAAAGTATAAGGAAATTCTCTGTACAATCTTTACAACTTTGATAAGTAAAATTCTTTCTAAAATAAAAGAGATAAAGCTCTGACAGACCTTGTCAAGAGGATGAAAAAACATGCTACTGACTGGGAGAAAATATTGATATTTGTAAACCACCTATCTGACAAAGGACTTGTTTACAGAATTCATAAAGAACTCTTGAAATTCCACAGTAAGAAAACAATCCAATTAGAAAACAGGCGAAGGACATGAAGAGACATTTCATTTCACAGAAGATGATACACGGATGGCATAGACACACACACACACACACACACAGACACAAAACGATGTTCAACATAATCAATAGAGAAATGTTAATTAAATCTACTGTAACATATGACACAGCTATTAGAACAGCTAAAAAAAAATTATTTTAGTGACAATATCAAATGCCGGTGAGGATATGAAGACTACTTCTCATATATAGTTGTTGGAAATTTAAAATGGGACAACCATTCTGGAAAATAATTTGGCAATTTCTTTAAAAACTAAACATCCACTTACCATATGACCCAGTAATCACATTCCTGAGCATATATCCCAGAAAAATAAAAACTTATGCCCACACCAAACCTGTACACAAATGTTCACAGCAGCTTTATTTATAATAATCAAAACTGGAAACAGCCAAAATGTCCCTCAATAAATGAATGTTAACAAACTGGTACATCCATATACAGACTACGGAATACCACAATAAAAAGGAACAAATTATTGAACCTCTCTGTACTATTTTTGCAACCTCCTGTGAATCTATAAGTACTTAAAGTTTTTAGAAAATAAAGCTGTATCAACACAGCTGCTAATCCCAGTTAATTCAAACCAATGAAATTTTGGAAGAATTTTATGATTGGGTTGTTTTCATTTGCACAACTATTCAATTAAACTGAACTGGGAATTCCCTGGCAGTCCAGTGGTTAAGACTCTGTGATTTCACTGCCGAGGGCCTGGGTTCGATCCCTGGTTGGGGAACTAAGATCCCACAGGCCATGCGGTGCAGCCAAAAAATAATAAATAAGTAAAAATCTTTAAAGAACTGAATTGACCCATGGTGCACAGTTTGTTGTCTTTAAATATCATTTTACACTAAAGGGTTTCTTGGAGAAGTGGCTGATTCCAGATATGGGTCATGAAAAGTATGAGAGGAGCCTGTAACATCTTCTCATACCAGATAGCAAGGAGGCTGTCAACAGAGTTGTATCTAAAGCGCAAACAGGCCAACTTGAATAGGCTCTCACTGGCCAAAATGAGTTCATTTGAGCATAAATAAGGATAAATAAAGTAATGGTTTAATATATCATATATAATTAAATCTGTGAGATCAAAATGATCTTTTTTTAAACCCTCCTTGATCAGCTCTGACGAATACTAAAGAACCATCTAATTATTTTACAATCTGGTCAATAAAAAGGAAAGCAGCAATTATTCTGCCATTTCTATGCAAACTGCACCAAGGTACCCAAGTAGTGACAGAAAGTTTCTCTTCATTGATATATTTTAGCTAATAAATTAAGAAGGGAATATAGAATGATGTCACCATTTTACAACCTCTTGAATTCGCAGATCCAATAATAATTATTAAAGACTGCCAACATCACAAAAAGACTCAACCAGATATTATGTACTTCCTATAACTTAGCTTTAGCAACAAACTGAATCTAATTGATACTCCAATCTAACTCAATTCATAGAAAAATACAGTGGAGAGAATATAATCAGGATTATCCTGTCACAATAAAGAACATGGTTTCTTCCACAGAGAAAATAAAAGCAAAGCAAAAAAAAAAAAAAAAAAAAAAAACGGTATGGGGGAAACTACAGATTAAAAGAGATCTAAGAGTTGACAGATACCTCAATTCCATCACACAAAACAAAAACAAACAAAAAATACTCATAGGACAACAGGAGAAATTAAACACTGACTGGATACTAGTAATATTAAGGAATTACTATTGTATAGAAGGATGTAATGTTATTGTGGTGGCTCTACTTTTAAGAGGTGAGATATAAAATGAAACAGTTACAGATGAAATAATATGATGTATCGATTTGCCTCAAAAGAATCCAGTGAGGGATGGAGGAGGAAACGGATACGAAAACAGAGGAAACAAGACAGCCCATGCAAACTCTACCCAATACTCTGTAATGACTTGTATAGAAAAGAATCTAAAGAAGAGTGGATATATGTATAGGTATAACTGATTCACTTGGCTGTATACCTGAAACTAATGCAACATTGTAAATCAACTATACTCCAATAAAAATTTAAAAAAAGAAAAAAAGAAAAATAAGATTGCCCATGCATTGCTATCTGTTGAGGCTGAGTGTCAGGTATATGGGGGCTCATTAAACTATTCAATTTTGTATATGCTTAAAATTTTCTATAATAAAACTATTTGTAAAAATAAAAATTGAATTAACATAAACTTTAAACTATAATGTAACAGTAGAATAAAAACAATTATTCATTACCATTTAAAACCACATGATCATCTGTGTAGAAAAACGCTATGAAACTTACAAAAAGCTACCAGAACTAATAACTAAGTTTAATAAAGCTATAAAATATAATATCAATATACAAAAGTCTATTTTCATATACTAGTAATAAATAACTGGAAATTGAAATTTTAAAAATACCATTTACAGTAGCATCATAAAATATGAAATACTTAAGGATAAATCCAACAAAAGATGTGAAAGGCATGTATCCTGAAAACTAGCAAACACTGCTGAGGTTCAAGAAAGAAAACCTAAATATATGGAAAGACATAACACATTTACAGGTTGAAAGACTCAAAGATGTCAACTGTCCCCAAATTGATCTATAGATTCAATACAATCCCAGTGACAATCCTAGCAAGATTTTTTTTTTTTTTGGTAAAAACTGATACTTGATTTTTAAATTTCATATAGAGGGAATTCCCTGGTTGTCCAATGGTTAGGATTCTGTGCTTTCACTGCTGAGGGCGCAGGTACAATCCCTGGTCAGGGAACTAAGATCCTACAAGACGCACAGTGCAGCCAAAAAAATAAAATTCATATGGAAATGAAAAGGATCAAGAATAGTCCAAACAATTTTGAAAAAGAAAAACAAAGTTGGAAGACTAACCTTACTTGATTTTGAGGCTTACTATAAAGCTACAATAAACAAAACACTGTCGTGTTGACACAAAGAGACAAACAGATCAATGCAACGAGAGAGAGTACAGAAATACACCCACACATATACAGAAGATTGATTTTTGGCAAAGGTACAAAAACGCAGTCCAGTGGAAAAAGAGTAGTCTTTTCAACAACTAGTGCCAGGGTGGGAGGGAGGCTCAAGAGGGAGGGGATGTGGGGATGTATGTATACGTATAGCTGATTCAGTTTGTTATACAGCAGAAACTAACACAACAATGTAAAGCAATTATACTCAAATAAGGTATTAAAAAAAATAAAAACTGAGTATCCATATGCAATAAAATGGAATTTCAATCTGTTTCACACCATACACAACAAATAACTAATGGATCACAGACTTAAACACAAAACCTGAAACTATAAAGGTTCCAGAAAAAGCATAGGAGAAAAATCTTTGTGATCTCTGATTAGACAAATATTTCTTTGAGATGACACCAAAAACCTGACTCAGTTTTTAA
The DNA here is from genome assembly GCF_003676395.1 of Aethalodelphis obliquidens. NCBI lineage: Eukaryota > Metazoa > Chordata > Mammalia > Artiodactyla > Delphinidae > Aethalodelphis > Aethalodelphis obliquidens. Next base: position 14,681,860 of record NW_020837957.1, on the reverse strand, counting down.
AAAAAGTTGACAAATTGGACTTCAGAATTTAAAACTTCTGCTCTTTAAAAGGCACTGTTATTTGTTGGAAGATTTTTAATCACAGTCTCAATTTCAGTGCTTGTGATTGGTCTGTTCATATTTTCTATTTCTTCCTGGTTCAGTCTTGGGAGGTTGTGCATTTCTAAGAATTTGTCCATTTCTTCCAGGTTGTCCATTTTATTGGCATAGAGTTCCTTGTAGTAACCTCTCATGATCTTTTGTAGTTCTGCAGTGTCAGTGGTTACTTCTCCTTTTTCATTTCTAATTCTATTGATTTGAGTCTTCTCCCTTTTTTTCTTGATGAGTCTGGCTAATGGTTTATCAATTTTGTTTATCTTCTCAAAGAACCAGCTTTTAGTTTTATTGATCTTTGCTATTGTTTCCTTCATTTCTTTTTCATTTACTTCGATCTGATCTTTATGATTTCTTTCCTTCTGCTAACTTTGGGGTGTTTTTATTCTTCTTTCTCTAATTGCTTTAGGTGCAAGGTTAGGTTGTTTATTTGAGATGTTTCCTGTTTCTTAAGGTAGGATTGTATTGCTATAAACTTCCCTCGTAGAACTGTTTTTCCTGCATCCCATAGGTTTTGGGTCGTCGTGTCTCCACTGTCATTTGTTTCTAGGTATTTTTTGATTCTCTCTTTGATTTCTTCAGTGATAACTTCGTTATTAGAGAGTGTATTTTTTAGCCTCCATGTGTTTGTATTTTTTACAGATCTTTTCCTGTAATTGATATCTAGTCTCATAGCGTTGCGGTCGGAAAAGACACTTGATACAATTTCAATTTTCTAAAATTTACCGAGGCTTGGCTTCACAGGTGAATTCTATCAAACATTTAAAGAAGAGCTAACACCTATCCTTCTCAAACTCTTCCAAAATATAGCAGAGGGAGGAACACTCCCAAACTCATTCTATGAGGCCACCATCACCCTGATACCAAAATCAGACAAAGATGTCACAAAGAAAGAAAACTACAGGCCAATATCACTGATGAACACAGATGCAAAAATCCTCAACAAAATACTAGCAAACAGAATGCAACAGCACATTAAAAGGATCATACACCATGATCAAGTGGGGCTTATTCCAGGAATGCAAGGATTCTTCAATATACACAAATCAATCAACGTGATATACCATATTAACAAACTGAAGGAGAAAAACCATATGGTCATCTCAATAGATGCAGAGAAAGCTTTCGACAAAATTCAATACCCATTTATGATAAAAATCCTGTAGAAAGTAGGCATAGGGGGAACTTTCCTAAACATAATAAAGGTCATATATGACAACCCCACAGCCAACATCCTTCTCAATGGTGAAAAACTGAAACCATTTCCACTAAGATCAGGAACAAACCAAGGTTGCCCACGCTCACCACTCTTATTCAACATAGTTTTGGAAGTTTTAGCCACAGCAATCAGAGAGGAAAAAGAAATAAAAGGAATCCAAATCAGAAAAGAAGAAGTAAAGCTGTCACTGTTTGCAGATGACATGATACTATACATAGAGAATCCCAAAGATGCTACCAGAAAACTACTAGAGCTAATCAATGAATTTGGTAAAGTAGCAGGATACAAAATTAATGCACAGAAGTCTCTAGCATTCCTATACACTAATTATTAAAAATATGAAAATGAAATTAAGAAAACACTCCCATTTACCATTGCAAGAAAAAGAACAAAATACTTAGGAATAAACCTACCTAGGGAGAAAAAAGACCTGTATGCAGAAAACTAAAAGACATTGCTGAAAGAAATTAAAGATGGTAGAAACAGATGGAGAGATATACCATGTTCTTGCATTGGAAGAATCAACATTGTGAAAACGACTCTACTACCCAAAGCAATCTACAGATTCAATGCAATCCCTATCAAACTACCACTGGCATTTTTCACAGAACTAGAACAAAAATTTCACAAACTGTATGGAAACACAAAATACCCCAAATAGCCAAAGCAATCTTGAGAATGAAAAATGAAGCTGGAGGAATCAGGCTCCCTGACTTCAGACTATACTACAAAGCTACAGTAATCAAGACAGTATGGTACTGGCACAAAAACAGAAATATAGATCAATGGAACAGGATAGAAAGCCCAGAGATAAACTCACCCACATATGGTCACCTTATCTTTGATAAAGGAGGCAAGAATATACAGTGGAGAAAAGACAGCCTCTTCAATAAGTGGTGCTGGGAAAACTGGACAGGTACATGTAAAAGTATGAGATTAGACCACTCCCTAACACCATACACAAAAATAAGCTCAAAATGGATTAAAGATCTAAACGTAAGGCCAGAAACTATCAAACTCTTAGAGGAAAACACAGGCAGAACACTCTGACATAAATCACAGCAAGATCCTTTTTGACCCACCTCCTAGAGAAATGGAAATAAAAACAAAAATAAACAAATGGGACCTAATGAAACTTAAAAGCTTTTGCACAGCAAAGGAAACCATAAACAACACGATAAGACAACTTTCAGAATGGGAGAGAATATCTGCAAATGAAGCAACTGACAAAGGATTAATCTCCAAAATTTACAAGCAGCTCATGCAGCTCAATAACAAAAAAACAAACAACCCAATCCAAAAATGGGCAGAAGACCTAAATAGACATTTCTCCAAAGAAGATATACAGATTGCCAACAAACACATGAAAGAATGCTCAACATCATTAATCATTAGAGAAATGCAAATCAAAACTACAATGAGATATCACCTCACACCGTCCGAATGGCCATCATCAAAAAATCTAGAAACAATAAATGCTGGAGAGGGTGTGGAGAAAAGGGAACCCTCTTGCACTGTTGGTGGGAATGTAAATTGATACAGCCACTATGGAAAACAGTATGGAGGTTCCTTAAAAAACTACAAATAGAACTACCATACAACCCAGCAATCCCACTACTGGGCATATATCCTGAGAAAACCATAATTCAAAAAGAGTCATGTACCAAAATGTTCATTGCAGCTCTATTTACTATAGCCATGAGATGGAAGCAACCTACATGTCCATCATTGGATGAATGGATAAAGAAGATGTGGCACATATATACAATGGAATATTATTCAGCCATAAAAAGAAATGAAACTGAGTTATTTGTGGTGAGGTGGATGGACCTAGAGTCCAGGTGGATGTCATACAGAGTGAAGTAAGTCAGAAAGAGAAAAACAAATACCGTATGCTAACACATATATATGGAATCTAAGGGAAAAAAAAAAAGGTCATGAAGAACCTAGGGGTAAGACGGGAATAAAGGCACAGACCTACTAGAGAATGGACTTGAGGATATGGGGAGGGGGAAGGGTAAGCTGTAACAAAGTGAGACTGGCATGGACATATATACACTAACAAACATAAAATAGATAGCTAGTGGGAAGCAGCTGCATGGCACAGGGAGATCAGCTCGGTCCTTTGTGACCACCTAGAGAGGTGAGATAGGAAGGGTGGGAGGGAGGGAGATGCAAGAGGGAAGAGATATGGGAACATATGTATATGTATAACTGACTCACTCTGTTATAAAGCAGAAACTAACACACCATAGTAAAGCAATTATACTCCAATAAAGATGTTAAAAAATAAACAAACAGAAAAAAAACAAAACAAAAAAATAAATAAAGGGCACTGTTAAGAGAATGAAAAGACAATCCACTAATTAGGAGAAAATTGCTGCCAATCATCTATCTAACAAAGGAATTGTATCTAGGGTATATAAAGAATTCTCCAAACATAGTAAGAAAACAAAAATCCCAATTTAAAAATGGGCAAAGTATGGAGACATATGTATATGTATAGCTGATTCAATTTGTTATAAAGCAGAAACGAACACACCATTGTAAAGCAATTATACTCCAATAAAGATGTTAAAAATAAATTTTAAAAAATGGGCAAAAACTTTGACGAGACACATCAACAAAGAAAATAAACAGATAGCAAATAAGCACATGAAAGCACATTCAACACTACTGGTCATTAGGGAAATGCAAATTAAAACCACAGTGAGATTCCACTACACACCTATTTTAGAATGGCAAAAATTAAAAAGACTGTCCATACCAATGGTATAACCACTTTGGAAGAAGTCTGGCATTTTCTTAAAAAATTAAACATATACCTACTTATGAGTCAGTCATTCCTCTCCTAAGTATTTACCCAAGGAAGTGAAACCATATGTTCATACAAAGACTAGTACAGAAATGTTCTTAGCAGCTTTATGTATAAGTTTTTTTAAAAATAAGAAAAAACAGGACACTCAAAAGTCCATCACAGGTGAATAGCTGAACAAACTGTGGTATATCCATACAATGGAATATTGTTCAGTAATAAAAAAAGAACTGACTACTGATACATGCAACATGCATATATTTCAAAATAATTAGGTTGGGCTTCCCTGGTGGTGCAGTGGTTGAGAGTCTGCCTGCCAATGCAGGCGACACGGGTTTGTGCCCCAGTCCGGGAAGATCCCACGTGCCGCGGAGCGGCTGGGCCCGTGAGCCATGGTCGCTGAGCCTGCGCGTCCAGAGCCTGTGCCCCGCAACGGGAGAGGCCACAGCAGTGAGAGGCCCGCGTACCACAAAAAAAAAAAAAAAAAAAAATTAGGTTGAGTCAAAAAAAGCCAGACAAAAGGAAGTACATACTATATGATTCCATTTATACAAAATTCTAGAAAATGCAAACTAATCTATAGTGACAAAAAGCAGATCAGTGCTTGCCTGGGGAAAAGTGGGGGAGGGGAGTTGGACAAGAAGATGCAAAGGCAGAGATTACAAAAGGGAATGATAGACTTTTAGAGATCATAGGTATGTTTATTACCCTGACTGTGCCAAGGATTTCACAGGCATATACACATATATGTTAAAACTTAAATTGTATTCTTTAAACACGTATAGTTTAACGTGTGTCAATTTTACCTCAATAAAGCTGTTTTTGAAAAATAACATCTTCGGGACTTCCCTGGTGGTGCAGTGGTTAAGAACCCACCTGCCAATGCAAGGGACACGGGTTCAAGCCCTGGTCCGGGAAGATCCCACATGCCGCAGAGCAACTAAGCCCGTTCACAACTACTGAGCCACAACTACTGAAGGCCGCGTGCCACAACTACTGAAGCCCATGCACCTAGAGCCTGTGCTCCGCAACAAGAGGAGCCACTGCAATGAGAAGCTCGTGCGCCGCAACAAGGAGTAGCCCTCGCTCACCACAACTAGAGAAAGCCCACGCACAGCAACAAAGACCCAATGCAGCCAAAAATAAATAATAAATAAAATTTTTAAACTAAATAAATAAAAAAAAAATCTCGGTTCTACACATAAATCCAAAATAATTGCTCATTTTTGGTATACCAGAAATTATTTACTTCCACTTGCCATTATTATTTGGCCTCAGCGACTGTAATCTAACAAAAAGTTAAAACTATTCTTACTCTACTTTTCTTTCAAATCCATTTAATTTCTTCCAAAACTATCATGGAAAATTGGAACATTCCAATGTTGCCTCAGATTTTTTCCTTTTGCAAACTGTAAGAATTATTCTCTTCAGTAATGTATCCATACAGGAATTGCCAAATCTTTGTTTCTTTCCATTTCTATGTTTTTCCCTCTGGAACCATAGCTCCAGTGTTCACTGCAACCAAATGAGATTCAGGGAAAAAAAACAAAACAAAACAGTTCCTGGAATTTGGATGCTAAACAACCAATAATAAAATAAATTCTAAAAAATAGCACTATTATTAAGAACACCTTACTTTTCACTATATTTTATGAACTGCCTTAACTTCATTACCCCCCAAAAATGTTTCTTAGATCAAATATAAAAATTAGTATTTACTGAATAAGCAAATGTAAGATAACAAAATTAAGACCTCAACTAAAGAAAATAATCTATTGGGAGTTCCCTGGTGGACTAGTGGTTAGGATGCGGCACTTTCACTGCTGTGGCCTGGTTTCAATCCCTCCTCAGGGAACTGAGATCCCATAAGCCATGTGGTGCAGCCAAAAAAAAGAAAAAAATAAAGGAAAGAAAGAAAATAATCTATTAACACAGGCCCAGCCATAACTAAGTGATCACATGTTCTTAAATTGTCAGTTCTGCTATATCTTAGGGCACTGAAGTTAGAGAACTATTAGGAGACATAAATACAAAATTAAAACTACTGTCAGAAATATAACATGCTTTTATTAATATGAATTCAAATACAATATAAATCAATTCACTTTTATTAAGATCCAAGTTCTGTGTATATGTTAAATATTATTTTTACATAAAAGACCCATTACAACTTACAGTCTTAATCTCATGAAAAAAGAAACCTTTCCATGACAAAAATAAGGTAAATTTCCCAGGAAAAGATTTTTATCACAAGTAATCTAGATGACACAAGGTTTGAAAGTCTCTATTACTCCTGCCTATCACTTCTCATTTTGTTACTTCTTTCTTCCCCAGAGGAAAGTCAATTACTTCCTATTATCATTGCCTGGAATACTGAAAATACTGCATCTCTGAATCCCAAATTCTGAGGGGCTTTTCGAGGTGATACAGTTCCTTACCCCCAGACAAAATGGAAACCAGACATGTGTCCTATTCATTCAACATGAACTGAGTACCAACTTATGGGCCAAACACTGAGAATACAAAGAAAGGAATAAGACACTGTTCCTGGTGCTCAGATTTCACAATCCTCCCCACTCCATAACCCGATGCCATTGTTTAATGTTCTTGTCAAGTTTCCCCCGTCATCTAATGTTCTCTGGAGACAGAATATCTATTTAGTCACACACAAGTCTCCTGCTCCAATAACCTATTTCCCTTTATTCAGCATGAAGTTCTAACTAGAACTAAGTTGATCTATTCCTCTAACACAGTACTTAACACTCCTTTTTTTTTTTTGGCAGGGGGACTCTTAAGAGCGTTACTGAAGTTCTAAGCTCAATAATGCCAGGGATTATATCTAGATCTTGTTCACCACTTTATATCAACTGAAACAGAGTAGATACTCAATAAACATAGTTTGAATGAATCTCTCTGGTAACTTGAACACACCACATGTCATATGCTAACTGTGACCTTTGGACAAATGAGAATAATACCATCTTCCTCACAGGGTTGTTGTGAAAGGAGATAACATACGTAAAGTTATATCTGACACATAGTACACATTCCAAAAATATGCACTCTTATTATTTTAATTAAAAAAATTTTTTTTAAACAAACACCTTATTTTGATTTTATTTTATTTAGTTTTTAAAATCTGCATGCTATTTTATTTCCATTAGAAAAATATTATCTATATAAAATTTGGTCCAGTTTCTTCTCCTTTACCTCTAACATTCAAACTTAAATAATTTTACTCAAGTAAAAGCAGAATCATGTATCTGACATGAAAACTAAATATTTCACATCATTAAATTAATAGTTTAACTGAATTAGGTGTGCTCTTTATTATTTCTCAGGAATAGTAACTCATCTTTCCTACATGTTATTTCCCTTTATTTTTATTTTTCTGAGTAACTATGTAATGTGTGTCTCTTTTCCCACATCCAGTAATATGAGTGTTATAGAAGTGTAATTTATAACTTCAGTAACTAGATTCATTATTAATCTTCAACTCATGTTCAATTCCCCTTATTATATGGTATTTCCATAATAACTTCAGATATTTCAGTCAACCTTACACTTTCCAACAAAGACTGTAAAAATTAAGAATTAATTTAAAAACATTATTAAAATTCCAGACTAAGTAACACTGGGCCCACTTAGAGTGATGTTGTCACAAGGTCCTTGGACAGCTACTGCTTCAATCTCAACACGGCCTCCTTTGGGCAAAGCAGCAACCTGGTAAGCAGCTCTTGCAGGAAAACTACTCTGGAAATATTGTTTGTAGATGTCACTGACAGTATTGAAGTCATTTATGTCAGCAAGCAAAACAGTTGTTTTTACCACACTGGTGAAGGCATAGCCTGCTGCTTTCAGAATTTCACCCAAGTTTGGAAGAGCTTGTTTAGCCTCTTCTGCCACCCCTCCTGGCACAAGCTGTCCACTTGCAGGATCCATGCCTAGCTGTCCTGAAATGTAAATGGTCCTGTCGACTAACACAGCCTGACTGTAGGGACCAATGGCCGCTGGGGCTTTCACAGTGCTGATCACCTTTCTGATCAAAGACGACATGGTTAATCCTTTTCCCTTGCCACCCCTCAGAGACAACTACCCTGTACACTGCTCCTACTCGCATCTCACGGGTCTCTGAAATAATTTTAAATTTACAGAAAAGTTGCAAAGATAGTAGAGAAAGTTCCCATATCACTCAGTTTTTCTCTGATAGTAACATCCTACATAACCATAGTACTCTTGTCAAAACTGAGAAATTAACATTAGTACAATGTTAACTAAACTATATATTCTGATTTTACCAGTTTTCCCACTAATGTTCTTTTTCTATTCTAAGGCCAACTCAAGATACCACACTACATTTAGACAGATTTTTATTTTTTAAGTGCTTAGTTAATTCTTAGCCTTTTCCACATAACACTCTGAATTTGGAGAATCAACAAAACTATTTAAAGCTACAGAACTGTCTGAACAAGAACTCTGAGCTTTTCCTTGGTCTTTTCTTGGTCCTTTGATGCTATTCCAACTATAGCCTACTCTCTTAGTACAGGGCCAACAAACTTTTCTGGTAAAGGCCAGGTAAATTATTTTAGGCTTGTGGAACATACGGTCTCTACTGCAACCACTGAACACTGCTGTTGTAGCACAAAATCAGTCACAGATAATACATTAACAAATGAACGTGGCTGTGTTCCAATAAAACTTTACTTGTAAAAACAGGCAGCGGCCAGGATTTGGCCCATAGCCTGTAGGTTGCTGACCCACCTTAGTGCATTTCATAACATGGAATGAGTTTTGGATACGCAATACCATGACTGAGAGTAGAGGATGTATCCTTAAGTTTACTTGCAATGATTCCTTATATTATTTTTTTAAAAAATATTCCATGGAACAATGTGGACAATAGTCCTGGCCTCAGAAAATTATTCTTAGGATTGAAAAGCAGGTTGTATAGTAGAATCAGTGTGGACAAAACACACAAAAATAACTGGCAAAAATCCCAAAGCTTTGGGGAGTGCAAAACAATACTATCCTTATGGAAGGAAATTTAACAACATCCATCAAAATTTAAATACATTTACTCTTTGACCCAGAAATCCAAAGTCTAAAAGTTTATCTTATACCTGTACCTATGTGAATTGAAGTATATCAAGCTTATTCATTATAGCATTGTTTGTAATGAACAAGATCAGAAACAACCCAAATGTCCATATACAGAAACATCATGTAGCTGTAGGAATAAAAACAAAAACAAAAAACTACATATATTAATATGGAAAAATCTCCAGGAAATCTTTTAAGTATAAAAAAAGCAAGAACATAAGTAGTATGATACCTTCTATAAGAAAGAGAAAATAAGAATATATAATTGGGACTTCCCTGGTGGTGCAGTGGTTAAGAATCCACCTGCCAATGCAGGGGACACGGGTTCAAGCCCTGGTCTGGGAAGATCCCACATGCTGTGGAGCAACTAAGCCCATGCGCCACAACTACAGAACCTGCACTCTAGAGCCTACGAGCCACAACTACTGAGCCCGCACTCCTAGGGCCTGTGCTCTGCAACAAGAGAAGCCACCACAATGAGAAGCCCATGCACAATGAAGAGTAGCCCCTGTTGCTGCAACTGGAGAATGTCCGCGCACAGCAATGAAGACCCAACACAGCCATAAATAAATAAATATTTTTAAAAAAACAGAATATAGGACTTCCCTGGTGGTCCAGTGGTTAAGAATCCGCCTTCCAATGCAGGGGACCCGGGTTTGATCCCTGGTTGGGGACCTAAGATCCCACATGCTGTGGGGCAACTAAGCCTGCGTGCCACAACTGCTGAGCCCGCATGCTCTGGAGCCCACACGCCACAACTAGAGAGAAGCCCACACGCCACAACTAAGACCCAACACAGCCGAAGAAAAGAAGGAAAGAAGGGAGGGAGGGAGGGAGGGAGGGAGGGAGGGAGGGAGGAAGGAAGGAAGGAAAATATAATTGCTTTTGCTGATATCTGAATAAAGAAACCTTGAAAGATATTCAAGTAATCTAAACGGTTACCTATAGAAGTGGATAGGAATTGAGAGAAAACATCTCCATGTATGTACGTGTGTGTGTGTGTGTGTGTGTGTGTGTGTGTGTGTGTGTGTGTGTG